>NC_086239.1:18775000-19093125 GCF_036321145.2 Pelmatolapia mariae
GTTGTTGCGATTATGTACAGAAGGATCCATTTGCACAGTTTGACATTAGATCTATGAACCTTTAAGGCTTTCTGACATGTGTTCAAGCCTATAAGCATCTTCAATAATTTTTCAAAAATAAAATCTGCACACTAAAACAAACTTACTAAACGTAAGTAAACTTCACTCACCATGAAGATAAAGATGGCAGCACAGCACCACAGCAGAGACAGATAATATGCCGGCTTCCCAAACAAAAGGCCCGCCACTAAGCCTACAATCATCCTACAGAAACAAAAGGAGAGATATACACATTTAAGACATGACACTGACAGATTCAGAGTAATAAAAGGCAAACAATGACACCGATTGGTACATACCCAACATATTTATAGCCAGCAAAGGCCAGCAGGTCTATAGTGGTGAGGTCTGTGTTTACAGTGACAAGGTAGAGCGACAAGAGGACCACCAGGACTTCCATGATTAACCACACCAAAGCTGAGCTTGCCTGAACTCCCAGCAGCTCTGGTGAAAACCTGAGGAAGGCACAAAATAACAGAGTCCATAGAAATATAACAGAGAATACTCTAAATCCTTTATTATGAACCTGTGGTGATGTTCTCCATTTTTGGCTTTAAGGTTTGAAAAGGACAGCCTTTAAGAAAATGAAATGGCTTAAACCAGAAACACATAAAACTACAAGTCTCCAAAAAGTGTTTAAGATGGTCATAACCAGAGCTTAGGGTCATATTCAAATGTGCATCACTCTGATAAAAACATGGATGCAGATGTACCTGCTCTGTGTGCCGAGGGCCAGTCCGGCCACCAGGATGTATGTGATGAAGCCCATGGTAGGAATATAAAGATCGGGAGCGTTCACATCAAAGCGCGGAGCCACAGGAGTGTCCTGCTGGTAGCTCACCTCCCAGTTCTGCAACACACATGATCACACACTTACTTTCAAAGATGTAAGACCCAAAATAAACATGTTTTTAAATATTTGGGTCTATGTGAAGATATTTGAGACACGTTACTTTTCAAGACAGACCTAGAAGCAGGTTTCTTCTTTAATCTTAAATATTTATGGAAAACCACAAGCAATCTCTACACATATCCACCAGAATGATTGACATTTAGCAGGTTTAAAGAGACTCACTTCGTGCATATATGGGAAAACTAGAAGGCCCAGCTTCTTCCCGACGTACACTGTGTCCACAGCAAAGTAGTACTTTAGCTTGGAAATTGGGATGAATCTATCCAGCTGAAACAAGCAAGCATGCGGACATAAATACGAGGCTCTGACTAATAAGGGCAATCACTGGATTTATTCTACCATTATTATGAGATTAAACATGAGCAGGATTTTATTGGACTCATTCCTGTTAAAAATTGGTGAGCTGCTCTTACGTTCTTGTCAACCATTTCTCTCCCCTGGGATGCCAGCGAGCTGCCATATGCCATGGCCAGATTGGACATGGGCTCTGACAGGAGGGTCTGACCAGGAAATCCTGCAGTTTGAGGGCCAGCCTGCTGGTTCCTGCCAATGTGACACAAGACAGGGGATCAGCTCGGTGAACATGATGATCTAATCAGCAAAAGCAATATTTACAACACATGCAAGCAGAAGACAAAAGACATGAGCTCGATAAAGTAAAACATGAGGTGTGGAATGTTGTTGCCCCCTTCTGGCACTGAGAGTATTTGTAAAAACACAGTCAAAGGCTTCTTCTTAAGAAGGAAAAAACAGCTTCCTCCTCATTGGCAGGAGTCCCACCTGTATCCTGCCTGTGGTCCAGGCCCAGCTCTGCTCGTATCCTCAAACAGCTGACTGTCATCTGGACCGTCCCCTGGACTATTCCTTAGACGCATACTGGGCTCTGTGTGAAAAGACAGTTTGGAGAAGGAGAAAACACTCATGATGGATATACTTAGGGATAATCAATCTGTCCAGTTAGGAAACATGAACTATTGTGAACCCATTTCACCTGTTTTGGTGAATACAGGTGCAGTGGAGAGAATGATAAGAGAGCCCCTAAAAAAGGAGTTTTAAAGAAAATTCTGCATTTAACTGGGGCCAGTGAAGTGACTTCAGTGCAGGGGTAATATGTTCAAATTTCCACATTAGTGTAAAGACACTGGTTGCTGTAATTGGCCCAAAATGAATCCGTCTTTCTGATGATTTGGATAATCTTGTAAATAAAGCGTTACAGATGCATGGACTAATTTCTCAGAGCCAGTTTGATATCTGGATTTTCTAACTTTTACTATTCGTTAAGTGGTACAAAAATGATTTAACTGTTCTCAGAAGGGGATTTTAATTATGAGAAAAAAATCTGTCTCTAAGTTTTTGGACTCACAAACAAATATTTCCATCCTGTTTCAGTTCAGTTCTTAAAAGTTTGGAGACATCCAGCAGTTATTATGAAGAGGTGTTAGATCAGAGGAAAAAGACAGGTACAACTTTGTATCATCTGCATAACAACAGTAAAGTATATTATTATTATTATGTATGACAGCAACAAGTGGGATCGTGTAAAGGTTAACGAGTAATTGACTAAGAACACCCAAAGTTTTTAGACCAAAGTGTGTTGTTGAAGAAGCTGGTCTGAACTCGCTATAAAGATAACTGGTAAGGAAAGTACACGTCTATTTACACAAAAATAAATTCACAGTATGAAATCTCAGTACAGAAGACAGTCTTTTAAGTCATTTCACTGAAGTATTATTCATATAATCAGACACTTATCACAAGACCTGATTACTGCATCCTCAGGCGACTACTGCTTGTTTAGACCTTGTTTTCCTCTCCCGTGTAAAGAGCAGCTCGCGGAAAAAAGAAGTCTTAAGAATGAAATAACGAAGCTAAAAAAGTGAAACAAATATGTAAATATTACAAAACTGTTCTACTTTAAGCAAGAAAGCAAGATTATTCAAGAGGGTCCTCTGCAGTAGCTTGATGATGTACATATCTTGGCTCACACATTTTTAAAAGCACAAAAATAACACTATACATTCATGACTAATCATTAAACTGATCAGAGTTCAAATAAGCACTGTTTACTGCAAGCTGTGGGTCCTAAACAAACAAAGCTCAGCACAGAGGGAGCAAAAAAGACTCCGAATAAGTAACGTCATCAGAGGGGACCGTTAGCCAGCCCAGCCCGTGCAACGGGAGACGAATTAGCTAGTTAGCAGTGTCAACACATATTGTCGGCGCCTATTATATAATTAAAGCTCTTTAATTAAAGTTGAAAGTTAAGCTTAAATTCACCGTTTAACTGTCCGTGTTTACACAAGTTGTTTAACGTCAGCAGCTAGCCTCAACCGGCTGATAAGAGCGAGCTAACAGTAGCCAGCATCAAATGTATGCATGCACCCGGCAAACGTATGAACTGAGCTAATGAGAAAATTACGTACGTAACTTACGCTGTCTGAACCCACTTTGAGTTGCAGTATAATCCATTTTAGAGCAAGCAGGCGGTAGCGGCAGCTGTCAAACAAGCAACGCTACTCGGAGGAAGTTGGTACTAGTTAGCGAGCTACACTGGGGAAGCTGTGGTCATTCATGAAATTTTACACGGAAGTGAATACGCTCTTCTTCTTCTTCTCTTGTAAGTGTAACGATGAACGGACATGAGAGGTGATCACCGCCGTCTGCTGTGTCGAAGTTTCTTCACGTCTATGCCCACGATAGCATTTCTATTGGTTTTTGCTTGCTGCATTAATCATGGGCGACTGACTGTGTTAATAACCTTCTACACATAATAGCACATATTTATCCAGTATGTTTATTTTAACAGTTTTAACAGTGAGTAACCAGGTAATTATTTTGACCATAGTCTTATGAAGTAATTATTTTATACATTTTTATTGTGTAGTTTTCTAAAACAACAAAAAAACAAAAAACAAAAAAACAAAATAAAACACAATGTTCCTGTAAGCTGTAGAGATGTATTAGTAATCTGTACAGAAACAGACACCCCCTTTTACATGCACAACACATGGTTATATTTATGGGTTGATAAAATTCGGTTCATATAACAGGGCTGATCTTTAATAGTAACTGGTGATTGTTTTTTTGATCTAGTATGGATAATAAGGATATGACATAAAATATAATATCAGTAGGAGTAATATTATGAAAACTGACACATTCAGATTTCTTCCTGTCTGGAATTACCTCAAGGCGTGCAATTAGATTAAACATTTAGGCCATTACATAACCAGTTATCAGACGATGGGGGCATTTATAGACAGAGCTGGCTGGAAGTTATATTAAGCTAATAAGTTGGCTCATTAATTTAGTATGTGTAGTGAATGTGATGACCTCTCTCTTCTGAGCCGTTTGAACTTCCCTGCATACTGCCCATCTGTAATGTTGCTATAGAAAAGACCGAATGCAGAGACTCACAGTGGCATATATCATTCTCCTCTGAAAGCACCAGGAGGCTACAGAGTTACCAAGATGTGTGGGTATTTATTAAGCACCTTGAGGTGACTGCTGTTGTGATTTGGCGCTATATAAATAAAACTGAATTGAATTGCATTTTGGAGCTTGAACATTTACACACATCTAGTTTGCAAACCAGCTAAAGTCCACTCCATTAACTAACAGCAACAAAACATCAGTGATTTTTCTGAACTCTCTCACTCTGGACAGTACAGTGCTTATCAGCCTGTCAGCCAGTTTAATTGAACTGGAAACATTGACTGTACGTGACTGTAGCAATCGCTGTTTACATCAAAATTGTCTGTAGAAAACTTCAGACACATATCTGACAATAATAAGTCATTTGTCGTGTTGTAATCGGTCACACTGATCTAAAAAAACTTATGGAATTTGGGATCTTAAAAAACCCTTTTCTACTCAATTATTCACACAAGTACACTCTGAACCAGCATTTACTTTTTTAGTTGCTTTTCTGTGTTCTGACTTACTGCAGAATAGAAAAGACTTGGAATGTGATCACACTTGACTGTGTGTACATGTATCTGTACTGGAGTGATATGGTTGGAGTGCTAAAGTACTGACTACACAATGCACACAGTTTCTGGTCAGTTACTCTTCTATGTTTGTCCAACTTAAATGTGTCCCTTCCAAACACCACACAAGCAAACACAGTTTGAATCCAGGAAGCACTCCTCAAAAAAAGTTCAAATCTTTGTTTTGCTTTGTTTGAAATGCTGACATTCTTCCAAACATTGATATCATCATGTCAGTCAGCATCGTTTTCGACCAAAGGTTGGGTTCGTAAAGCCTTCGAAGAATTTTCTATTTTTTGTTTGAATCACTTCCTGGTAGAAGGCCTATTATCCTGTCAAACTTATTGTTTCGCTAACCAGACTTGCTGAAAAATGGGCTAATACTTGGAATATGATCACACTTGACTGCTTGGCTCCCCATGAACTCTGTAAAACCATGGCCTGTAATGCCTTGTTTTTGTACGACAAGACAGAGTATTAGGGTCATATTAAAAAAAATATATATTATTAATCACTCTGAGAATAAAGACAAAATTTCAATATTAAAGTTGCTGTTTCAAGACAAGCTGCCACAGCTGCTACACCGTCTGAGTTAGTGAAAGCAAGCGAAGAAGCATGCGTGAAGTTGTTTAAATCCACAACATTTAGCAACTCGTTGTTTTGACTGAAGACTAGATGGTTAAAAATAATGAGAATCTGGGGCGGTGAGCCTAGTCAGAGCTGTGTCGCTGACTTCTTTCCAAATATAAGCAAGGAAATCAAAAAAAATGTATGAAAGTGTTAATAGTGTGTTACTGTCACTGTCACGTGCATGGTATTGTAATATCTGAAAGGAATAATTTATGAAGTTAACTCGTGTTGCACATTTCATTTACAAATACTTAGCCTCTATGCAGTATTTAACGTGCCTAATAAGAGTGCATCAGAAAAACACCATCCTAAAACAAGACACTTATAAATCTGTTCTCTCTCCGTGCTTAGTGACGTCAGAGTGCGCAAAGGCCAGAGCCGTTTGTGTAAGGTTACACTGATTGACACTAGAGATGGCACGATACCACTTTTTTATGTCCGATACCGATACCGATATCATAAATTTGGATATCTGCCGATACCGATATTAATCCGATATAGTGTGTTTTTTAATCAATAAAACTGTTTTTTTTTTAAATATCTTGCTGCATTTTGTATAAGTTCATACTCAAGTTTAAATAAACAACAACACTAAAGCTATTCTGTTATACCTGTATGTAAAAAATACACTGCACCCAAAATATTTCATAGTTCAGCAATACTGATCAATCTAATAAACTTAAACCTACTCCATCCTTCCTATTCTGGTATTTTAAAGAGTACTTAGCAGAAATATTAAGCAACCTAACTAATAGGGTTGCAAACTCCCAGCAAAAAAAAAAAAAAGGGAACCACCCCCACCCTCCACCTCATGATGCTTAATCGACGTAATCAACTTTAATTTGATGCAGTGTGAAAAAAATGCACAGAAATAAATTATTTTTCAAGAATAATTAAATATATTCAACATCTTTCTTCTACAGAATTGCAGACTGCACAGATGGTACTTTCCCAAAGGAAAAAGTACTATAGCTTACTAGGGTATATTAGACTTAACAGTTACTATATACAGTAATGGACTTCTATACATTTTACATCAGATTAAAACTTTGGGTGTAAGATTCAGATAATTATTTATTAAAAGCTAGACATTTTAAATGAGAATAAGAAAGATAAGTATGTCTTTGTGCCCCCTTTTCCCTGTTAATGCCCTATCGGCCCCCCTGGCTAAACTTTGCTAGATCCGCCCCTGCACAGTTACCAGCCGTCACCTACGTAGAAAAGGATCCTGGTGTAGAAAGTAATATTAAATAAATTCTAACAACAGCTTATCAAGGTTAAACGTGCTGCTGTTGTTCAGCCGCTGGTTTCCTCTTTCTGATGAGAAGTGGGCCAAAAACAAAGAAGAGAGACGGACTCGCGACAGAAAAGCTGATCAGCTGATCATTAAGCAGTTTCACGATTGAAGTAGCAGCAAGAGAGGGAGAGAGAAGAGGCTCCATATATCGGTTGTTAAGCTTAACGTAGGTACGCTTTACAAACATTCAGAGATGCACTTACACACTTGCTTTACTTCTCTCTGGGATAACTTCCTCGGAGATGAAATGCTGGATTGCTAGCGAGGCTACAAATAAACACAGCCGCTCTATCACGTGAGCACTGCTCACTGCTTCGACGTGCTACGGTTACAAGCCGAGTTACGTCGTGTCGCAAGTTTTGTGAGGTGCTTTTTTGATATTTAATGGATCGGATTACATTTTTGAATTTCTCGCCGATATCCGATCCAGTAATTTAGGTCAGTATCGGACCGATACCGATACTTAATATCGGATCGGTCCATCTCTAATTGACACTGCAGGAATTTCTCCAGGAGCAGAGGTTGGTGGAGCTCATGGAGCCTTAGTGGGACTGGTGATACCAGCAGGAGTGAAATAAAGATACTTTATATTTATCTGTACTGGAGTGATATGGTTGGAGTGCTAAAGTACTGACTAAAGAATGCACACAGTCTCTGGTCAGTTACTCTTCTATGTTTATCCAACTTAAATGTGTGCCTTCCAAACAGCAAACAAGCAAACACAGTTTGAATCCAGGAAGCACTCCTCAAAAAATGTTCAAATCTTTGTTTTGCTTTGTTTGAAGTAATTTTCTATTGTTGTTTGAATCACTTCCTGGTAGAAGGCCTGTTATCCCATCAAACATATTGTTTTGCTAACCAGACTTGCTAAAAAATGGACTAAGACTTGGAATGTGATCACACTGACTGCTTACTTTAAAACCAGGTTAAAAGAAAGCTGCCAGTTAAAGATTGGCTGTATATAATGCTTGCCTTCTGCTGAACAAAACAGAGACCCTTTCATGATTTAGAAGAGTACATAAACTTCGCAAGACCATGACCTACTGCGCCTCCAGTGAAAGATGGCAAAGACAGGGAGGTACCTCGCTGAGTACTGCATTAAATGCAGGTAAGATTTACTTTCCTTGTAATGCATTTGGACTGAAATGAAGAAAAGTGTACCACATATATAAATTTTTGATACAATTAATTACCAGCATTTAAACTACATTTCATCAGAACTTTTGACTTTTTTTGCTTTAATTTTTCATATTTATTTGGATAATGAAGAAAACTTAAGTTCCTGTGAATGAATCTGTACAAACTGTATTATTTTGCAGGATTTCATGTCTCTTTGCAGTGGTTGAGGTTATAAAAATTGTTTAATTTCTGATGCCTTCTCATCAGTTCTAATTGTAACCAGAGGTTTAAGGTGGAAGAACAATTAAATACATGAACAGAGATAAATAGCCTGTAACATGACGTGAAGATAAAGAGTTTACATTTTGGCAGAACATGAACTAAAATTCATTTTCTGTTTATTTAAAAAGTAGAATAAGAGTTTTTCGTGTAATCAGTCAGAAGACTACAAGACTATAAATCACGAGAATCTGGTTTGATGAGGTTAGTCAGAGCTGTGCCTCACACTTCTTGCCAAAGATCCAACAAGAAAACAAGAGTTTTGGGTTGTTATCGCTGATTAATTACAAGCATTTGTTATTGTTTAAATCTCATTTTTGGTTTACTATAGGATGTTGGCGGTATACTGAATAAAACATTGCATAAAGGTATGAGGAAATTTGTTGCATCTTTTTTTTTAGGCTTTTATGAAGAAATTCGAATCATCCTGATTGGAAAAACAGGAAATGGGAAGAGTGCATCGGGAAACACCATCCTACGACGTGATGCTTTTAGATCTGAGCCTTCTCCGTGCTCTGTGACGTCAGAGTGCGCAAAGGCCGGAGGAGTGGTGAATGGATGCAGGCTTACGTTGATTGACACTCCAGGAATTTATGATACAATGTACACACAAGCTGAAATGATGAGAAAACTTAAAAAATACATCTCTCTCTCAGCTCCTGGTCCCCATGTGTTCCTGATTGTGTTCAGATTGGGCAGATTTACAAGGGAGGATCGGAAAACTCTTGAACTCCTGCGTCTGGTTTTTGGTAGACAAGCTGTAGCTTGCTGGATGGTTCTCTTCACACATGGTGAGCAGCTGGGGCACACAACAATTGAAGAATATTTTAGCAGATCTGAACAACTGAGCAACTTGATTGCACAATGCAACTGGAGGTACCACGTCCTCAGTAATACAGTTCCTGATAACCGTCAAGTAATTCGGCTGATTGAAAAAGTAAAACGTATGGTGCGTAACAACAGAGGAACATTTTACACAAAAGACATGCTCCAGGAGGAAGAGAGAGCAACCCGAAGACGAATGGAGCAGAATATGAGAGCCAAAGCTGAGCAGAAGCGCAGAGACGAAGAAAAACTGAAGACAAGAATTCAGGGAGAACTGCTGCAGAAAGAGCTTCAGTGGCACGATGAAGAGTATGTGAGAAAACCCAGAGACAAGGCAGAAAAGAAGAACAGATTAGTTAAACCTGGCATCATTGTAAAAGGAGCTGAAATAGGCAGTGCAATTGGTGCTGCTGTAGTTGTTGGAGGCCCTATTTGCATGGGTGTTGGAGCAGCAGTGGGTGGAGCCATTGGGGCTGTAGTGGGACTAGTGATACCAGCGGGAGTGAAAGGAGTAAAAGCTCTGAAAAACAAGTGCTTTTATATATAGTGCCAACTCACACACACATACACTTGTTTTCATATCTTAGTGAGGACATTTAATTGACAAAATGCTTTTCTCTAGCCGCTTATCCTTAGCCCTAACCCTTAGCCTAGACCTAATCATAATCTAATTGTAACCCTGACAATGAAAAAAACACATTTTGAGTCTCAAAAAGACCTTCAAAGTCATGGGGACGATCATTTTACCCCCATAAGGGACTGTGGATCAATACAATAGCATTCCAACTTTTGGTCCTCACAAAGATATTTATCTATACATGGTACACATACACACACGCCTACATATATCTATATGCTTGACTTTTCCGGCATGGCTCGGATTTGTTATATAACTAATAAATACCACAATAATCTTCTAGTTTTGAGATTGTTTTGCACAGATTTCTGAAATATTTGTGCAACCCCCGAGTCTATGAACAAGTTTATTTTAGCTAGTTTCAGATTTTAGTTTTGGTTTTATGACCTGTTACTAAATAGTTTAGCTCTAGTGTGTGTAGCTTGTTCTCATATATACATAATATCCTATCTGCCCAACACCGTATGAGATTTCATCAGCTGTATCAGTAATTTTATGGGTGTTTTTGAACACACCTCTTCTCGCTTGATCGACACTTGATGGACGTGTCACTATGCATTATTACAAAAGATGACTTTCCCTTCTTTCCTTTCCTAGAACACCCAGCTGTGTCTGACTGGAATAATACTTGTTCGTGGGCTAATCAGTGCTTTCTTTTACGTTACATACATCATTCAGCAAGTGTTCTTCAGAATGTTTGACGACAAAAGAAAAATCTGTCTTTTATTCACTTTTATTCAGATAAATACGATTAGTTTAAAAGCATTTGGGGAGTTTCCAGACACAGCATTGGAGATGATTTACATAAAATAGCTTGGCCTTTACAGGAATCAAGAACAGCCAACACCCAGCCCCCAGAATGCGTTCCGTGGCTGCTTACACCGACAGCGAACAAAAGATGCCGGGGTCACAGCATTCAGAGACTGTGCAGCGACTCTACTGCCCCCAAGTGGCAAAAAAAAAAAAAAAAAAAAAAAAAATTGTGACGCACATTTAATGCATCACTCTTAAAGCGCTATACTATTGTCAAATAATTCCCTCATTTTGTGTAGTCTATGAAAAACGATTATGCACATATTAAAAAGATTAAAAGAAATGTAAAGAATTTACTCTCTATATTTGGGGTTTCACAGTGTTTATTATATAGCACTTTTCATTCATTCATTCATCCATTCATACAACAACCTTATTAAAAAAAAGAATATGTGAAAACAATTGTGGCTATGATGTCTTTATTGTATTCGTCGTTTTACAGTGATTGGCAATGGAAGTGTGATAAAGAAATGTACCCAGTAAAACCACATTTCTTCCTGTGGGTTTTAACTGATAAACACGATGTGAGCACACAAACTAATTTTGGCAGCAAACTGATTCAATCAGTGGATCTGCTTCCTCTCTCTCTAATCGTACACATTTCACTTGTCACTCTTTTGTTTAAGATGACTTTGTGTCTCACTCTTTCCACTGACAGCTGGAGTCACTAGCCCTCAGGCACTGTGACAAACTCTGTACTGCACAAAGAGGCTCTGAAACAGCCCAGCCTACACATGGACATGCAGGGCACATAAATGTGGAGTAATTTTCTCACGCTAAATTATGACACACACACACACACACACACACACGGGTTAGAGCAGGGACTATTTTCTCATGCATTTGAAAATTACTGCAAAGGGCACAAAGTACTATAGAGGTCTACAGTCATCAGAGGCAATTTGTATCATCATCAAAAAGTATCTCTTTGTACGGCATACAGAGTCCCAGGTAGTGTAATTATTGTTGTTGCACTCTGGTACATTTGGACGCGATAACATTATTGCTGAAATAATCATGGGGTATATAAAGCAGGAAACAATTAGCTGTTTCTGGATGGTCATCAGTACTTAGTGTTTGAAAATAAGAACTGAATAACAGGGAAGTTATTGCATTTTGTTTTTCAGAAATTCTCAATGATAGATTTAAATTTAATCTTTAAGATATTGTTACCCTACCTAAATAAATATAAAACATAAAGGAGAAATCCTCTAAGAGACTATTTTAAACTTTGTTTTAGGACCTTTCTAAACATGTAAATGCATATTTAAATGTGCGCTGCATTTCAAAAGATACTAAACACAAACCAGAAATGGAAACTTTTGTTTATAGTCAAAGCTTTCCCTCACCCAAAGAGCCAAAGAGCCAAAAATACATTTTTAAGAGACACTATAACACAATAATAACCTATAACACATAGGGGAAATATTTATTATCTACATGATTTAATCACAGCCCGTGACTCCTTTATAATGGGGTTAAAAAAAAACCATGCATGCAATACATTCATAATTCAAGGATCCACCTTTGGGATTATGGGGTTCAATCCAAAGTAAGTTGTAACAGGAAGACGTGGAGTTTAGTGCCAAAGCCATATCAGCATGCTTTATGTGCAACATACACATCCACAAAGGCAGAGAGAGAGAGAGAGAGAGCGAGGGGGGAGAGACATGTATTGAGAGAATAAACTCTTCTGTGAAGCATGAAAAGGATTCAGAAGTACACTGAGTGAAGCACAGCAGTGCCGTTTTAAAACCCTCATACTCGTTCTTCTTCTCCTTTTATTTTCTTTGCTGTCAGCTGTCTGACTTCTACTTTAAAGACCGCCTTCTTTAGACGCTCTAGCTGGCAACCTTTGACCCCGGGATAATGGAATTATCACTGATGTCTGCACAGGTAAGGAAGCAGAAATATGGTTATCCATTTAAGCTCTCACTTTATGACTTTTAGACGGATATTTAAAAAGGTTTTTTTTTTACTAAAGAGGAGATAACGAGATACTGGATCATGGTAGAAATGGATTGAAACGATGTGATTTTAGAAGAGAGCACTCCCATCAGGATAAAAATGTGTCATCATAAGACAAAGAGGTAACACTTTTATAATACTTACTTCCCCTGTAATGAAATGGAATTTCACTGCATTTTGTTTGAAATTAATATGTATTTATATTTACCTAGAAGTACTTAAAGGATGATTTGTTACCCTAGAATAGGGTAGACAAATAATACTGTAAGAAATTTGAATTACTGCATAGATTCTGGGTAATTTTGCTTAAAACAAACAATATTTCCCAGTCTTTCGTCATAAGTACACTGTACTATATGGAGTGGCTTAACCTTGGCTAACTTCCATGTGTTTTACAAGCAAGGAGAAACCTCTGTCTGAAAGTTAAATTTGAACCACGACAGTGGAAGAAAAAAAAAAAAAAACCGAAGTTAGAATCAGCTCCATCATTATAAAGTCACGTAGACCTTTTAATTTTTACAGGTATTTCTTTTCTTGTAAGCTGAAAAACAAGAATAGTCCTTATCACATTTATATTAGTAAAATAAAGTACAGAGACTAATAGAAAAACCCATCATACACAACAACATAATGAATCCAAAGATGTAAAAAGGCAAAGTGAATACACTCCATAGTACAGTGTACTTTTGATGTCAGATGGGGAAATAGTGTTTGTTTTTCTGCAAAATTACCATTAAACTGCACACTATTACTGTAGTAAATTTTAAAATATTTAAATTTCCTTATAGTATTGATTTGTTTAAGGTAAAAACCTGATTTGTGACCCCCATACTCTTAACTTTAAGAATTTGTAGGTAAATATAATGAAATTGTAATTTAAGATTAACATTGGAATTCCATTTAATTACAGGGGACTTATGCCTTTCGATGACCTTTATTAAAAACTGGTTATCATTTAGAACAACATTGCACTAATTTACAGTGACCATGCCACCAACTAATGCTACTGCCACTGGATTCCCTGGCTGTAGTGGTTCATATGTTGTCCAGTATCAAAGCATTAAAAGCCCACAGCCTGATCTCATAGTAATCAAGGTTTTCCAGACATAGTGTATTGTAGCGAAATTATTATAAAAGTAGACAAAGTGCAGATCCCACACTGTCTACTTTTATCAGCCTTTGTTATTACTTGGGAACTGTAGCTACAGTGTGTAGACTGAGTCACTGAATCATTAGAAAACTTTTTGTACACTGAAGAGTACAAAATTGCACATTATTTGTACAATTTTAGACAGAGCACACATACAGATATGAGTCAGAAGCAGTCTGTGCAGTAGCTTCTCCCAAAGTAGACACGCGAGCAAGGACTCACGCTTGATTTAAACAACTGAGTCACATCAGCGCTGCTTTTTTCCCGTCTTTCTGTCAATTCTTAACAAAGTGGAGTGAAGTATCCATGAGCCATACACTCATGTGGACTGAAATACAGTTGAGAACAATTTGGGGTACAGCTTTGTTCACAAAGACATCGTTGTCCATGAGGGTACTGCTCACATGACTCAAACTGAATGCATATTCCTTTGCTGTATGTTGATTTGCCTTCAAGTGTTATAATTGAAAAAAACACATCACTGTCAGATAGAGGGCTTTCCATTTTCATGATGCATGAATGAAGCAGTTTTTGCACATCAGCAACTCAACATTTTACTTTTTTACCAGTGAAGCTTTCCAGTCCACTAAGTTCATTTAAAAGTCTTTTATTAAAATAGCATCCTTGCATCTGCAAAGAACAACATGCTTAAAAAAAATAAGAACTTACTTGGACTTTTTTCTTTAAAGGTTAACAGAGCAGCCTCTGTTCTGTTACTCTGAATCATGAAAGAATATTCTTCTCTCATTTTTTCCCAGCCTCTGAATTATGATCTTGAGCTTTAGCTATAACCTGAGGGCAATGTTTTATGTTGCAGTAGTGACCCGTTTGGGTACTGCAGGGCTATAAAGCCTACAGATGTGTTTTGCAATATATCCATAGGCTTTTAAGTGCAAGCACAGTAAAACTCCTATTTTCACTGAATGTGCTCTTTGAGGAACTGAGTCACTTTTACTGTAGTGCTTTATTTGCAATAGAAAGCATCTATAGTGCATCTCCAAAGATGATTTTTTTTTACTTTTCTCATCAGAAAATATTTTAGTAACTAGGATGTCTATTAGCTTGTCTTTTTTTAAAAAATCATGATTATTTAGTGTCAAGTATAAAATAGATACATCTTTCTTTATGTGGAGAGGATAAATGAACTTACAGATATGACGGATCATTTTTAAAGTTTTTTTCTAAGGACTAAATAGTGTTATTGAGACTTAGAAACCATTTTTTTACATGTCTTTGGACAAAATGTAAAAAATTATAGTGGTTGTGACAGCATTCATTCATAACAGACACAGTTTAATAGACTCCCGATGAAATATGCCACAGAAGTATTTATTTATCACATCTGAAAACCTGCTGTTCGGGGAAATAATTTTTTTTTTCCAATTTGGCAAAAAGAGCTTTCATATATCAAACAGTATGATGCTAAGGCACAAAGAGGAGATGTCATTGTATCACACACAGTAGTTTTGGAGATTGGGTACCTATTTCCTGATGGGTACCCTGTTGTGCAAAGTCTCCTGTTACCATCTGCTTATGGGCACTAAATCAACACACCCTCTGTGCAAAGACATGCTCAAGTAATGGCAACAGAAGCTCAAAGCTTTTCCACACAGCTGGTTAGACTTTCTGCATGTGTGCTGTAGGTTAAAATATAAACTCTTTCAACCAATAATAAACACATTTATGTCCCTCATTTGAGTGGTAGTTCCCTTTAATTCTCTACTCATTGAGCTTCTCTGCTCCAGACGTGAACTCTGTCTGGCTGAAGGAGTTTGATGGAAAGCCTCATCTGATAGCCATCTGTTCTTAGATAGTTCATCAGATGTGCTCAATGTGTGGTCTTTAATCACCCCACACTAACTGTCAGTGTCGCAACATCGTCGCTACCTGAAAACCACGCATCTCCAAAACTTTGTTAAAAAAAAAAACTGGAACAAAGTAAACCAAAGACATATGCTGAACGTCTTTTCAGGTGAAAGGCTCAAGGGTCATAACTGAGCTGATGAGGGATGTAAATATAATGTTTCCACTACATTAAATATGGCACAAAATATAGTGGCAAAGAAATCAGTTTCATAATCCGCCTAATTCAAGGTTGACCTTTCAGAACAGTTAAAGGAAAATGGAAACATGTCTGTTCAATTCAATATGTATTTGTCAAATCCTGTAGATGCTGAGTGTCCTTGAGCAACAAACCTCCAAGACTGCTCCTCTGTTGACCCTTTTCCTCTCTTTCAATCCCAACCCCCTTTTTTCTTTCTGGGAGTGACTGTTAGACTGGTCTTAATTAAGCAATGCCAATCAAAGTGTGTGCGATGTAAATATAGGTCAGATTACCATCTGCTAAAGAGTTTATCAGATGCTTTGGAGCGACATCTGCGTAGCACACACAGCAAATCGGATCCATCATGAGCAGCTCGTTCTTCCAGTTCATCCAAAAGTAGAAACATGGATCACATTTTCGTATTGCTATTTGTTTAACAAATAAGTTACCCACATCCATACAGTGATCTATACAGAACTACAGGGCTGTAAAGTAAAGCATGTATGTAGTGTATGTAATACTGAGAACTAAAACTACTAATACGTTTGCTGTTCTGCCTGAATACACATTTATGACCAAAATATGTGATCATACTTTTTTTTTGTATTTTGTTTTCAGCATTAAGAAGTTCCCTGTTACTGATGTCCAGTTGTCCAGTACTGAGGACAAGTAAAACTACATTAATCTAAGTAGTTTAACTGCAATCATATTTGATATTTTTTTAAAAAAATAATGATCAATTTAGGGCCACAATAGGAAAGGAATTAGTTTGTTTTTTTTAAGTATCACATCTTCTCTCCTGGAATTGAACCCCACTTTCTTTTCAGGCATGATAATGACTGACTGAAGGCATGCCCAGGCAGCACATTAGTCAAACAGCTACCACCCGTTACTTGACCTCCGTGTAAAGCATATGTCATCAGTATTCAGGGCTCACATCATCCCAAACAACATGGCTAAGAATCACAATGGCCTTAACATATACATGACATTGGCAGCATCATCGACTGCTCATGCGACTGCTGGACACAAACTACAAAGCTAAAGCTGAGCTTTAATTTTTGTGTTATACTGAATTTATGTCAAGACATACATGCATATAAATAAAAATATACAATAACTTTAAAATGTACATGTACATTTTACACACACACACACACACACACACACACACACACACACACACACACACACACACACACACACACACACACACACACACACACACACACAATATCTATCTATCTATCTATCTATCTATCTATCTATCTATCTATCTATCTATCTATGTGTATATAAACTAAGTAAAGCTTCTTTTTTTATACATAGCTTAGGTTTACCAAACTACATTTAGCTCCAAGCCATGTTTGGTGTTGTTCATTTCATCCAGTGTGAATTATTTGGTAGTCTGTGCTTTTAAAGTGTTTTCTCAGCCGTGTTTTGTCAGCAAAAATGAGTGAGGAAATTTGAAAGTGAAGCTGTATATAAACAGTTTCTGTAGCAGTTACACTGGCAAGTCATGCATTTCTTTAATACCCAGACTTTCTATTTATCAGACGCTGAACTGCTGACATGAATGGTTGTGTAATATTTTGCTTTTCCACTAACTTTCTGACCAACTTCTACAACTTCTTGACCCCTACTGTGTAAAGGTTGCAAAGCAGAACTCGTAGTACTTCATATATATTATGACAGAGCATGATCATGTACTACAGAGCATGTTCTGTCTTGACATAAAGATGGAAAAAGCATTAAGCGTTAAGGTAGCATGCACTATAAATATGGAGCGAGCTTCCAGAGAAAACTTCGGCAGTGTCTTATTTTTTGTCTTGGTTCTTTATTTTTACATTTCCTTTAAATTGGTTTCCTTGATTTTAATATACTTTACAAAGTTTTTATGTTTTTCACTTTAAAAGTGTTTTGATTTTTTTAAATAAAATTATTATGCAATTATGTAAATCCAAACTAGCCATTGTGTATGAAATGTGCCTACAAAGTTTCTTTTTTTTCTACTTTGTGTGCTTCACATTGTTTGGGAAGTCTTTCTGTTGATTTCAAAAATGCCTGTATGTCGTTTAACATTGCATGAAGCACCTCACGTGTTTGTTCCTTCAGCACAGGGTTGAGATAACCTTGAGAAATAACTGAAGTCATGACAAATAAAGGCACGGAGGGGAGGATACATACATGCCCTGCGGCGTACTATAACCTCTGTGATGCTTTATTCATTCACAATGGTTGACATGACAGATTAGTATCACACGTCATACATAAGACAGGATGGACACAACTGCACATTGCTACATAAATAATTCAACTGTCAACTGATAATTAATTAATTTCTGATGAACAGTTCCTATTTATATATATATATATATATATATATATATATATATATATATAGCTCGCATTGCTGATCATAAAGTAATGCGAGCTCCTGGAGAATTTTCTTTGTGTACAGGCTGTAATCAGCTGACCTGTGCTGTTACTTCAGTATTCACTGCTCTTTGTGGACTCGCCTAACTGACTTTAACAAGATATAAGTAGATGTTTCACAAGATATATGGCTGATTTTCAACCCCTAGACACATGAAATTAATATAAATTTTTTTAAGTTATTTATTATTTATGTAACTTAATATTGACCATGAACACCACAGCCTGCTCTGCACCAATCCAACACAGTGCATTACTGTAAACTGTACAACAATACTGCAAACTAAATAGTTTAGCCTGCATTAAACTGTATCAGACTCCCTAAAACTTTTATGCAGCCTTTGAATAACACAAAATTTAGATAGTTCAATTTGATATAAAAAAATTAATAATCACAATGTAGAATCGAATATCTTATTTAAAAACTATAAATAAATGAGGGCATCATATATAAAATTTAAATTTCCTTACCTTTTGAAAAAAAAAAAATCTTTCTACCATATCCTCAATCTTCATCTCTCAGTGTTGCACTTCTTTGTCTCCCTGGGAAATTCTAACTTTGAACATTTTGTGACAAATTGCAAAAATGGTTTGGATGTTTGGTGATAATTTTTGAGCTGTTCGAAAAGTTTCATTTGAAATTACCGCCCATAAAAATGTTACTCCTTTTATGCTCGCTCCTCTTCTGTAGCACTTGCTATTTATTGATGCAGAGCAACCGAAGCTTCATTTACATCTTCACCTGGAACTTTGGATATGGAAAAACTGATGTATTAAAGGTGTAAGTGGACCATGTTTTGTCATTATTTTCTTATTCCTGGGCAAGTATCAATATGCTGGAAGCAACTCCTGGCTAGAGCACATGGAAAAAAGCAATCATTCGACAGTGTTGTGCATTAGACTGTCTAACAGTGTTCTGTATCATTCTGGTCTGCGTTTATTCACATTACCGAGGCTTTAAAATTTAATGCAGTGACGTGTTTCATTCATTTTCCATGATACCATGGCAGCGTAGTATAATCTCCGGTGAAATTTTTCAGTGTTTCCTTTTATGTACTACATTATAACTTGGCTTCATACAACCGTCAGAAGCATTCCTGATAAGGTCAGATGACCTATGAGGTAACACATTCAGTAACCCATGTACATGTGATTCCATGCTCTTTGTTACATGGCAGCGTGACTTGGTTGTTCAAGTGATAACAAAACCAGGATTCACGATGATGGTTGAGTGCAGAGGAGTTCACATGGCGTGCTCCCTGTGAACTCCTCTGCGCTCAACCATCATCATGAATAGGAGAAAGACTAAAATACGAACATAATCAGATTATATAATCAAAGGGAAATGACTAAGGAACAAATGTTTAGGGTATAAGGTATAATGCATGATACCTCATACATATATTTTTATGTGTTTGTGTACGGAGTTGCTTATGCTTTGTTGTTGCAGATTTACTTGTTCCTTTCTGTAAAAGTTGAATTTCATAACTTATTAATAAGGCAAAACGAAATGTTGTCCATGTTCAAAACTGATGAAAATGGTTATTTATAAATCATTGATTAAAGTCGGGGAAAATTGTTCTACAAGAGGCAGCACAAAAAATTTACTGGCATTTTGTTTTTCTTGCTAAAAAGCAAATGGAAGACATGACATAAAACGCAAGTCCCAAGGATTTTATCCTTCTGCAGTACAGAAATTAAATACAAACCAGCCATTTAAAAAGATTTGTATCTACTGTATGACTGAATTTATTTTGGCTTTTTTATTCATTTTTTATTGCCTTTGATGACTGTATGTTGTCTTGAGTTTTTCCAACCAGTTAGCAGAGAGATATTGCCATTCACTGTATGGTTAGTTCAAGGCACCAAAATACTTGGTTAAGTTATGGTTTGGATTAAACCACTTTGGTAATTACCAGTGATGAGTACATGCATGTGAGGGAAAACAAAAAAATCAGTGCATGGGTGTTACATAGAAGCTGAAAACTAGCAGCTGCCTGTTAAGGTTTACTTGCTGTGTTTGTTGTTGGTTTGTTGACCCATTTGTCAACCCCAACCTCCTCCATACATGGACTTACAGTTGTGGTCAGAAGCTTACAGCCATGTTTCACAGGGATGAGTATCATAGTAACTTTGGAGTTTTAAGGATTTCTTTGCAGTGTTGTTTTTCCAGGGTGGAATGATTTTACAGCATATGTCTGTGAAGGTTCTCAGTCATCCAGGTCATCGTAGTTTAAGGAGCTTAGAAAGAAAAGCGTCTGGACTTTTTTAAGTTGCTTGAAGATGTTTCACCTCTCATCCGAAAAACTTCTTCGTTTCTAGAGTGAAATGAGTCCCAGATTTAAGCCCTGTGGGAGTATCCCCCCTAGAGGGACAAAAGGACCCCCTAAAGATCCTCTACCTAATCACATGAGCCAAGATGTGAAAACGGGTGTAGGTCACAATCAGCCAAGGTTTCGGGTAAACTCATTGTGAAACCTAGCCCCACCCTATCATGTGATTTCCTGCGGTCAGACGGCCCAGGATGTGAGTGGGCGTTAAGGCATAATTCTTTCATGTCAAAATTATACATACAGACACAAATAATCATTGACGAGTGTTTGCAAACCTGTCATCACAACTGTATTTGCTCTAACATTATCATATTTAACTGATAAATTCAGTTAAATCCTTTAAACCTTTTTTGCAATTGAATGCGTAAGTGACATTAAGTTACAATACCTATACTGTATGTGTGTGTGTGTTTGAAGCACACAATAACTGAGTGAATGCTGCTCTTTGTTTGTCAGTCAGGATTTGAAGCCTCCAGCAAAACTAAGCAAAGATTCAACCAGCCATAAGAGCAGGCTCTTCTGCAGAGTACTCGCACTTGCTCATCACCGAGTGCGGTCATCTCTTTTTTTCTTTCGCTCGTCTTCTTGCTCATTTTGTTTCTTTTCCCCCTCTCCTCGCACAATTGCTGCTTCAATTCTTATCATGAATTCATTCAGCTAAAGTTCGCCTTAGACATTTCTTCTCATCACATGGCTCATTAACTTATAAATTATGGAAATTATTTTCAGCTGCATACTACATTTTGATTTAGTTTGCTTGGTGTCATTTATTTCAGGGCAAACCATCATGTCTTGGGTGTGATTTAAAATGAACTCAGTTAAACTAGGTTTGTCTCAAAGGCATTTATTGTACCTTTTTTAGTTTTTATTCTTTTAATCACAGAATTCTGCAGAAAAAACTGTCTGTACATAATAATAACCCAGTACCATGGCCTCAGAACCATAAGCCACTCAAGCTTGCTTTATTACTCCATTTGATTATTTATTTATTTAAATTATCTTGTGTAGTAAAACTGAGACTTGTGATCAGGTAAAGTTGGGTGTGCTCAGGGTGGTAGCTGGTAGTAGGTGTGAGTGTCAGCATGAGTTGATGACCTGTCCAGGTTATACCTCACCTCTTGACCTGTGACAGCTGGGCTAGACTCCAGATCTCCCAAGACACTGAACTAGAATAACATGGATAGATGGCTGGAGAAAGACTGTCAAAGAACTGGTTCATTTTGAATATTATTTTCTTTTCTCTGCATCTCTGACATTTTTTTAAAATAAGCATTTCCATCACTAAACAAATATCAGATTTATTATTAAAGAATAACATCGTGTAGCCAAGAAGTACATTTTTAGGCAGAAATGTTTGCTGGTTCATCAGATATAAATCCTCTATAGATTGCATGTTTTAAATGCTCTGGATTATGCTAACTAACCTGTGCTTATTAGCGAGAGCGTCTTCTGTTACAGAGGTGTTTTGGGGGGAGATTCTACAAACACATAAAGAGAATGTTGCATGATCAGTGTTATTCACTTCAACTGCAGGTGGCTTTAATGTTGTGGTTAACCAGTAATAACATTATAACATTCCTTATATAATAAAACCATGCAGTAAATGCCTAGTGAGGGTACAAAGCAGTCCAGAGCTAACTGTGCAAACTGTATGAATAAAGAATTAGCTAAGCATCATTTTCATCTGTATTTTCTTCCCCTTCCTCTGCTTTCACTGCCTGTAATTTTATGACAGATGTTTCACAAAGAAGATGAACAGCTGGATGCTGTGAGGCTGTTTATTCACCCTTTTATTTTTCTCTCTTCTGTCTCTCCTTCTCTCTTCCCTTTTTCTTCCATCCATGTTTTTCTCTTAAATAAGCACCATATGGACCAAAGATCCCAGTCATGGCAATATCTAACCTGTCAAAGGTGAAATGAAAACATAATCTTCCCAGTCTTTTAAGATATTGCATATAAAGCTGAAACACACTTTAAATATAAAGATACACTACATCTCTGAAGACGAATATCTAACAAAACATATGTGAGTATGGACCTCTTTATTCTCTCCATCTTTTTTCTCTTCACTTCAATCCCCTCTAATTTTAGATAACTGTGCACTTTCAGTGATTGATGAATGCGTGTTTCTGCAGCATATGTGTGTGCATTCATTTGTGTCTTGTGTGTACACGAGTGTGGGATTACAAAAGGCGCTTTCTCTATCTCCGCTCAGTGTAGAAGCACATTACATAACTTTATAAACCATGCCTGTCCTGGACACATATACATTTACACGTGTATGCAACCACACAGTCACACAGAATAAAGGTTTATATCTACATAGGCATGCATTCCCTGCAACTGTTCATTTAGAATAGAGACAGACAAATGAATGCCAACACATATCCTCATGCAGAAACATAAAGGCTACACATGTGCTTCCTCACTCTAAGCAACAACAGGATGCACATGCAGATGGGCACAGAGAGTAGACTCAAATGCCAACTTATTCTAAACAGATGAACAGAAGAAATCTCTAATTCTAAAATATATAGATATATCTCGGCAGTACTACAAGTCCTGCAGCACTGCACGCTACATCATCTAGGGATGGATGATACTATCACGCTATGGATCGAGAGAGTAAAGTGATGCACAGGGAAACAGGGAGAGATGAGAAAATTCATGAAAGGATAGTGGAGGCAAAAATAGCAGGTCAGACGATGTGAGGAGGAAAACAAAACAGCAATGTGTTAATTTTACGGGTGATATCACTACATTTGAAGAGCGAGAAAGATGTAGAGGAGGTCAAAAGCAGGGCATAAAGATTTGTAGAAGCAGAGGTAGAAGTCTCAAGCAAACATCAGGATAGAGTTAGGAGGATAAAAGTTTACATATTACGGCGTGACGGGTGGGAAGTGAAAAGTTAAGAGGCAGAAGATCTGCTCTGATTCTTGTTTCTTTATTTCTCTGCAAACATCTTCTCTTTCCATTCCTTTACTTGTATGTTTCTGTTTTTGCAGCGGTTAGCAGTTTTGCCTCACAGCAGAAGGTCCTGGGTTCAAATCCACTGACCTTTCTGTGTGGAGTGTGCATGTCCTGTCTGTGCCTGCATGACTTCTCTCTGGTTACTCTGGCTTCCTCCCACAGTCCAAAGACATGCATGTTAAGTTAACTGGTGAATCTAAATTGGCCGAGTGTAAATCGTTGTCTGTCTGTCTGTCTGTGTTGGCCCTGCGACAGACTGGTGACCTGACAGCCGTGACATGCTCCAGACCCATCTTAACCCTGAACTGGATGAGCAGGAGGCACTGTTGCTGTGTATGAATGCAAATATTTGACCAATCCTTTGTTCATGTTTTACAAAAAGTATGGTGGTGTTAAACAATGACTGAGACAACTTACACATTGAGACAGTTGTCTTCTGCATGGATTCACAGAGCATGACGCACACAAGCTGCGAGACATGCTATCTTACACACATGTTCTCTAATTTGTGCGTATGGCTTCACTCGTACATGCAGATGAATGCTGTTAATATTTGTACACGAGCTCCCGAAATGCCAACATGCATTTGACTAAGCAAGCTGAGTCGAATGCCGAGTGCTCACAGTGCCACCGGTTCAAATCTGTTAGTGGATGAATCTCAAGTCGTTCATACCTGCGCCCTGTTGTGCTTCTCATTTACCGCTGAACGACATCATTTTTCACTTTTCTCGCCGTCCATCAGGGCTCTCCTTCACTGATACATAAATAGTCTGTCAGAGTGAGGTTAGAAACCTCCAGCTCAGCTGTTTCGGAGATGAAACCACTCCCACCCTTACCCACGCACATTTTTACATCCATACGCTCACAGTGGGATCTCTATAGCTGTCACACACACACACACACACATGCTCTCACAGTGTACACTCATCTCTCACTTTCACTGGAAAGGATACCTCTCTCTCGCTCTCTCTGTCTCTCTCTCTCTCAGTGTATACTGTGTCTCTCTCAGATGCAGTTAGGTCTCTCATTCTCATGAAGCGCAGCTCCTCTCTGTTTCTGGATGCACTCTAAGTCAGAGCGTAGGACCAGACAGACCGCATCCTAAGAACTGGTTTCTTTCTTCGCATACAGCCGGCAGTAGGTACAACTCTCTGTCCTGTTTTCATGCTTTCTTTCTATTTTGTTTGTCATTATATGGTGTGTTTTAGATACATAGATTTTTGTATAAGGATTCCTGGAATCACTTGGAAACTTTTAATTACTCGTATGATGTTAATGGAGATTGCTCTTGGTATCAAAAGCATGACAAAATGTCCCGTGCATCAGATGCAAGACATGTGTAAGGTGCAGTCTCAAATTCAGTATCCCAGCAGCTTTGCACTTGACTTGTTTTGTTACTTTAGAGCATTTGAGAGTAAACAAGAAGGTGATCTGTATTTTCAGGACCAGCAACAGGCTGAATATGATCGTCTATTTCTTGAGAGTTAGATATGCATTAAGATTATGTTTATTTATGTATTTTTAATTTAGGGTTCTATTTAGCTTTTTCCTTGACTGAAGGTGTGTTTCTATCACCGCTAAATCACTTTTTCACTCTGAGTGTGATTGGTGATTGGTATTTCTTCTAAATGTGTGGTCTGTAACTAAATCTCAGTTATCTGGTACTCAGTCCGTGTGGTATCCAGTTAGAAGAGGATTAACCTCACTTATTATATGACTTAATTTGTCACATTTCTATAGCATTTATATCATACTGATCAAGATAAAGATATATATTAGCGTATTTGTGGAACGACTGCAGATGAATATAAAGCTGTTTTTTATACCACGTCTACTATAGTATAGTGGCTAAAAAATGAAAGCAAAACAGTGAGTTAGATAAATCCAATATTTAACAGACAATTAACTGAAACAATTCTGATATGGTTCACGATATACACTCAATGTCTTTCTTTAGATTTCTTTATTTACAGTTTGCAGTACAAGCTTACATTTTTCTAGATCTTATAATGCACAATTCAGAAATAAACACAGTAGTTTTTAGCTGGAGACACATACAGTTCTGAGATTCTGACACAGTGAAAATGTTGAGCTAAACTGTGAAAAAACAGCACTTAAAGCAAAACTATGAAGATGTTGTAGCACTGAAAGAGGTCACTTCCTTATATAACTTTAATGTGACTGAACAGATTGCTGCCTTTTCACACTGCTCAGTGCAGTGACTGTAAGCATGTTGTGTGTGAGAGTAGATGTGTGGTTAAGTGTGTGTGTGTGGCTGGTTGTATGTAAAAACACTGCTGAAAAGTATTGTATTTGTAGTACAATACTGCAGTGGATGTCTTTGGTTCACATCTAAGAGCACAGCATTTGCATTTGCCGTGGTTCATTAATTCATTAATTTGTAACTCATTTGCCAAATCCTTTCTCGTGTCGCCACAGGCTTTTAATATCAGATTTTCCATCCAAAGACTGAGCTTTTTTGCTCAAATAAACAAATAAAGGTAAAATGAACTAACAAAAAATAAACTGAACTAAAATCAGAAATTAGATCTTAATGTGTTAGCATCCATACAGTACGACCCGACTTCCACTTTCAGTTGAACACGCGGAGTCATAGTGTACAGTATATATGAAACTATTTGAATTCAGACTGTGTCATCCTAAAAACAAACTCATTATATCTTTGGATAGTTTGTCCTCCAACCATGTGGTGTAATAACACTTGCTCATGCTCATGCTGCTTTTCTTGATGACCTTTTTCTTTTACTCGCAGAATGAGACACTGCCTCTGGGCACAAACTTTCTAATGAAAAAGTGAGCGATTTCACCACTCCCACTGTTACAGTATGCTTTGCCTTCATTTTATGTATATGTATATATATATATATATGTATATGTATATATATATATATATATATATATATATATATATATATATATATATATATATATATATATATATATATATATATATATACATATATATATGTAGTTAGATTTTCTGTATGATTTGATTACATGTTGCTTGCTTTATGATAAATTTCTCCAAACCTGCATTCACTTGTGAAAAATCCCAGGAGGCAGTTTTAATTAAATATAGATATTAGATGGCGTCTGTGGGCACTCACAAAGTTTTCTCATGAATTATGCTGCCACATCTTAATGGTTGCAATGTTTTAAATTCTTCCTTTTTTTTCAAGGATGGTATGAAAACATGCAGGTGCTTTTGGATAAGATGAGACAGCTGGGAATGAATGATCGTGTATATTGGAAAACATCATCATACTGTACATACACTGGATTTAATATGTACACTACAAGCTCTGCGATCTGCTTGGCTGGGACATGTAGCCTAAGCTCTGCTTTATCCCCATGTGATCAGTGGATTTTTCTGCATTGAAATCAAGGATTAGCTGTTTTGTACATTATTATGTTCAATATTTGTGCCTGAATCTGGATTTGTTTGGCGGTTTTTTGTCTTTGTGCCTAATAGCTGGTCAAAGAGTGATGAGATACAAAGACAGTTCATGCCAAAAACTAAAATAAAACCAAAAAACCATTAAATCTTGTGTCCTTTATCTCGTGTGAAGACAGAAGAAGTCTTACTAGTTAAAACTAGCAGGCATTTGAACCATGTTCTCATGTCATGCTTCAAATGACTCTTTGCTCATTCCTCAAAATTAGCGTTTAAACTTCACAAAGGCAAATATATCTGCTCCCTTGTACAGAAAGCATATTCACTAAACTCAGCTAGAGTTCTCTTGTAAATATTCAGTGATAACAAAGTGAGTTCTTAGAAACAAAAAAACAAAAACATCTGTATGAGTGAAATTTGCCCTGAAGTCACATCTGGAGTTAGGTTGTAGAGAGGGTAGATGGGGACATAAACGCTGCCTGAGAAGCTCTTGGGGTCAAACTGAACCTGATGTTTGAAACATCCCAGAGCCATAGCTGTGTTCACAGTCACAAAGGTCTGACCTCAGCTGCAGTCACAATGACGCAGCGTCAGAAACATTTATTCATCGGCTGAACGTGACATATTCTGCCTGGATTTGAAGAGCTACATTCAAATCATCCGTCCCCTATTCCAGAGGGGGTGATCGCAGTGATCAGAAATAAATAACAAACTAATGAATATAGATAAGAAGTAATGTTTAGTTCTTAAAAATATACTATTGTTCAAATAAATGAACATTTCCAGTCACAGTCAGATCTGACTCACCTTTTTGGACAGTCAATTTTGAACATTATGTTGCTCAGCAATCACAGAACGGCTCCTTAACATGCCTAAATACCTACAAGTCAAAGGGTCAAACTCAGCTGAACTTTTCATCTGTCAGGGTGAAAACTAGAATTATTAATGGTCACTGGGCTGTCTGTTTGTATCGCAGACTGTGCAGTCTCTGCTTTAAGAGTATAAGACACCCTGTGTGGTTGTGTTTGGGTGTTCTGGTGAGTTTGTGAGAAACGTTACAGCGGATTACGCCGACGCCTCCTGAGTTTCAACCTCGTGTGTGTGTGTGTCACACCTCCGGGATGAATAGTGACAGCAACATAACCTAAGCAAGTTGCTAAAACTTGAAGTGGCTTGGACCGCATGTGTGTAAATGTGTGTGTAGGGCAGGAAGAAGAGCGTAAACATACATGAGCGTGTGCTCCTATTTCTATGACTACTGGCTGCATCTCTTTCCTGTCTGTATGATGGGATAATATGAAAACCCACAGAGGACAAACACCTCCACCTGAGGCTAAAAATGGGATTCATTTTGTGTCTTGTTTGCTTTCTGATTTTCTCTTTCATCCTCTTTTAGCTTTTAGTAACGTGAAGCATGTGACGGACTGTTAATCCGTCTGAGAATTAATCCCTTTGAGATGCTGCGTTCTCTTCACTGTACGCTACAGCTCTCCTGAGACCAGGAGCAGCTGTTTGTTTAACCTGAACAGAAAATATCATTTTCCAGTAGTGCCTTTCGTCAGTGTATTATTTATGTTGTACTGAAAATGGTGCTCACTTGCAATATTTTTCATTTTTATAGCACCAATTTTACTACTATGTAGTAGTTATGTAGTAATTATTTTACTAATTACTACATTGTAGGTTAAAGACCTTAAAATATTACGTACCAGATTAAAACCCTATTTAATCGCATATTTCAGCTTGTCATTCGTTTTGTTGCACCTGACTTTATTAATCACCCAATTTTGTTTTTCTTTCTCTACTTGCCTGGCAGCAATTCCCGGCTGTGAGCGGGGCCTTCATGGATTCTCCGTACAACGGCAACACATCCTTGCAGACGTCCACGTCCAACCTCAATGCCGGCTATTCGCGGCCCTCAGAAGCCGAGGATGACGGCAAAGTGTCCAGTGACACCATTTGGCTGTGGATTGCTGTCCTGGCAACAATTGGCAACATAGTGGTGGTGGCTGTGGTTTGTGCCTGTGCCTTCTGACAAAGTAGAGGAGTGGAACAAAAAAATTCTGCTGCTGTCGGACATGGCAACTCTTGTATATTTTGAAAATATATTTTCTCTAGAAATGTTGTAAAATAGCCTTACTTTAAGACTGATCCCATGGATTATTTTTATTTTAAATGTAAGCATCAGTTTGAGTTTTGCAGGGGAATTTGCATGGGAGTCTTTATTCGCACAGACCCGTCACCCCACTCCTTTTTCAAATCAGCGATCATATTGAAATAATTAGCTGAGAGAATCTTTCTGTTCATTTGTACAGTTCAACAACCACAAAAGGAAAGCAACAATTAAGGTTGTGATATATGAGATAAAAATGTGATTTTAGCAGTTGGTACAGAAGTTCACTTTAACGTAAAATGTGACAAAATGGCTCAATGGCCAAACTCAGATGACGTGCATGTACATCGTGTAGTTTTTTTTCACATTTCATCTGACTGAAGACCCAGAAAGTTACACGATGCAGGAACTTTTCCCTTTTTTTAAAAAAATTTCCAAAGTGAAAACTACATATTACAGTTAAAAACAGACCTTTGTTCCCTTATGCAATGCACAGATTTAAAGACATTTCTGCTGTTACCCTTGTACTGCCTGTTTCTAGAATGCTTCATTTGAGAGCACTATCATAATTCATTGGTTTCCTTTGTGTGTAACCTGTTTAATATGCATTAAAACCCATGGCTATGACTCAGTTTTAATCATGTGTACTTCTTTGTAAACAGTTCTGATTGTTAAAGGCCACAGAAACTTGTCCTCCGGCTCGCCCTTTAAAGCTGAAGGACTAAAAGTGTCACAGGGATGTTTATTTTAGCCTCCCTGCAAACAGTGTATTAGCATTTTCTACTAGGCACTGCTACCTGAGCAAAATAGGAAATTTATTATTTATGAGTTATTTATTTTGGACTCTGGACAGAATAAAAGCTATGGTCCTAAAATTGTAGTAATATGCTTGCACAGGTCAGTTATTACGTAAACTGATTTTGAGCTGGTTACTCTGCAGGCTCAGCAGAGGTCAGCGTCACAACCACAAAGGATTAGATAAGATCAAGAGCCCGATCTCTTACGGGGACCAGAAGCCAGAAGGAGGTCAACTGTTTGAAGCTTCACACTGATGAGTTAATGGTCAGAGGTTTGAGCAACCAGTGCACCGATGAGTTTTTATTTTTATTTTTATTATCAGCAAACACACTGCTGGAAACCTGCACAGTAATATGGTTACTGTGATATGACCCATTCCTCTGTGGATTCACATTTTGATGCCTCAAGTTTCACTCTTTACATTTAGGTTTTCTCTTGGCTTTCTGGAGTCAAGAGTGTAAAGAGTGTTATTTCTATCTTTATGGAAGCGCCTTAATGATTCATTCATTCCCCCCCATGGTGCTGGAGCCTATTCCAGCTGTGATAGGTTAAGAGGTGGGACACACCCTGGAGAGGTCACCAGTCTAATATCTACTAATACCTGCTAAAATAGTTCCAGATTGATACAAATGAATTAATTCAGTGACTAAAACTGGAGCACAAATGTCTTACATCATTAAAAATGCTCCAAAAGGCACCAGCATAATATACAAGGTCAAGGCCAGTTTAGTGACTAAAATTAACTGAAATGACCCGTAGCAGGGAGCTAGTGGCAGTTTGGGTAACAGCCTATTGCTTAAGAGAGCCAGACTCCTACTGAATCATATTTAGGGACATTTTAGAACTTAAAGAGATCAGTGAATAAAAACAAAATTCTTCACTCTGCTTCTTGGAAATTAGATGATATATTGTGCATATTAACATTATGTGTTTACACTGTATAAACATTTGTTTTTGGGTCGGAATGTTAACATGTTCAAAATAAGTCTGGGACAACTGGCGTGCCAACTTTACGAGCTACTAATGTGTATATTTTTAGCTTTATAAATATATCTTTCAATCTCTCTCACTACAGCGCCGTGCTTACTGTTTGTCCACACTGAGAAATCCAAAGCATGCTTATACTTACAGCAGAGCTGTAATGAACAATCAATTATGCCAGTTTTGAGCTGCAAGAACAACTATGCCATGACTAAAGTGCTTTTTACATTAGTCAGTGCTCCAGCAAAATCTAGTTGTCCAAGTGTGTTTTCTTTCAAGAAGCTGTGGCACCCTTTAAAAGCCCAGAGGAAAGAAACTCTTTGTAGAAAGAAATGGGGCTCAATGGGATTGAGCAGTGATTTGTTCAAATTTAACAACCAGGAGAGGTCATGCGGAGGCATATCTTTCGGTCAGGGTTACATTTGCCCCATTATGAGGATGGATACATCATTTAAAAAGTGTAGTGCCATTTGCTTTCAGCTTCCTTCCAATCACTGAGGTTGTTAGAGGAGGAATTAGCTTCGATAAAGGCAATAGCAAATAAAGAATGACACAAGAGCAGAGAGAGGACAAAGAGATAAGAAATCAGAAAGATGAGGAAAGATCACAGGAGGTCAGAAGTAATGGAAAGAAACTTGAGACTTGCAAGTTCAGTTAAAAAGAAAAATCTGAGGTTCGCCTGTTTCCAGGATCTGAGGGAAACTCCAGAGTCTGGTGATAAAATGTCACTTAAAGTGAGTCCATTTACATACAAGTGTTAATGCATTACACAATTATATAAAAAGTAATTAAGGGCTGTTTTACCCAAAATATAATTGCAACCCACAATTTCCCTTAACCTTAATAATGACATAATTTCAGCTAAAAACAGGAAACCAAGGCTACAAATGCACAGTTTACCAGAATTGGACAACAGAAGATTGGAAAAACATTTCCTGGTCTAATACGTTTTGAGTGAAACCATGGACCATGAAAGCACGGCTCCATCCTGCTTTGTACCAACAGTTCAGCCAGCTGCTATTGGTGTAATAGTGTGAAGGATAACTGAGCATCATTAAAATGCTCATCATTAAAATGGTACTAAATATTTCTGCTCACCGCGTCCATCCTTCAATTATACTTCAATTCAATACAATTCAATTTGATTTATATAGCGCCAAATCACAACAACAGTCACCTCAAGGCGCTTTATATTGTACAGTAGATCCTACAATAATAGATATAGAGAAAAATCCAACAATCACATGACCCACTGTGAGCAAGCACTTTGGCAACAGTGGGAAGGAAAAACTCCCTTTTAACAGGAAGAACCAGGCTCAGGGAGGGGCGGGGCCATCTGCTGCTGCTTAGGGAGAGAGAAGGAAAACGGGATAAAGGCATGCTGTGGAAGAGAGACAGAGATTAATATCAGGTATGATTCAATGCAGAGAGGTGACTGGAAAGGAAAAACTCGATGCATCATGGGAATCCCCGGCAGCCTAGGTCTATTGCAGCATAACTAAGGGAGGATTCAGGGTCACCTGGTCCAGCCCCAACTATGCTTTAGCAAAAAGGAAAGTTTTAAGCCTAATCTTAAAAGTAGAGATAGTGTCTGTCTCCCGAATCCAAACTGGAAGCTGGTTCCACAGAAGAGGGGCCTGAAAACTGAAGGCTCTCCCTCCCATTCTACTTTTAAATACTCTAGGAACAACAAGTAAGCCTGCAGTGCGATAGCGAAGTGCTCTAATGGGGTGATATGGTACTACAAGGTCATTAAGATAAGATGGGGCCTGATTATTTAAGACCTTGTATGTGAGGAACAGGATTTTGAATTCAGTTCTGGATTTAACAGGAAGCCAATGAAGGGAAGCCAAAACAGGAGAAATATGCACTCTCTTTCTAGTCCCTGTCAGTACTCTTGCTGCAGCATTTTGGATTAGCTGAAGGCTTTTCAGGGAGGTTTTAGGACATCCTGATAATAAAGAATTACAGTAGTCCAGCCTGGAAGTAATAAATGCATGAACTAGTTTTTCAGCGTCACTCTGAGGCAGGATATTTCTAATTTTAGAGATGTTGCGCAAATAGAAGAAAGCAGTTTTACATATTTGTTTAATATGTGCATTGAAGAACATATCCTGGTCAAAAATGACTCCAAGGTTCCTCACAGTGTTACTGGAGGTCAAGGTAATGCCATCCAGAGTAAGAATCTGGTTAGACACCATATTTCTAAGATTTTCAGGGCCGAGTACAATAACCTCAATTTAATCTGAATTAAGAAGCAGAAAGTTAGTGGCCACCCAGGTCTTTATGTCTTTATGACATTCCTGCAGTTTAACTAATTGGTGTGTGTTACCTGAGTACTTAGTTATCAACATGCTGTTGTGCACTGTGTAGTTTTAACCCATCATTTTTTTGTCTTTAATTGCATGTGTGTGTGTTTCTACATACGCATGTGTTTGCATGTGCATCTCAGCATCTCTCTGTTAAAGATTTAGTCTAGAGTGAATTGCGTCATTGTCCTGTCAGTCCTCAGCAGACTAATGAGCTGTAATGTGCCTCTTGAGCTTCCTACTCATTTAAAAAAATAACTTTTTCACTTCCTTGCTTGATTATCCTAGAGGGAAGTGTTTCCCCACAGGCTTTAGATCGGTCACAGCAGATCAGCTCTCTGTGGCTAACTTTATTAGAAGATGATTTTGCAGAGAGAGCTGCCAGAGTCCAGAGAGAACAAAAAGAACAGATATGAGAAAGACTTTGTCATGATAGTCATCAGAGGCAAAAAAGGCGATGAGTGACACAAAAAGTAAAAGAGGAATATGTGGATGGGAAATGAAAGATAATGAAGGTGGAATTGTATCATGCTCATTTCTTGGCATTAATAAACTGACTTCAGACACCTGACAAGGAAAGAGACACTGGATAGGAGTGAGAGAGGAAATGAGAGGATAAGAGCGATGATGGATTAGAGGAGACAAAGGAGGAATGGGAAGAGGTAGTGTGAGGAGGATGATTTTTGAAAGAGTGGTAGTCATTATCAATGTCATGTCGGGTGGGAATGAGAATAAATTAGTAATAATTAAAACTTTAAAGTGAGATTATGGCAAGAAAAAAATCTAGTGGGGTAAAAAAAATGTTATTTTTGTAAAGGAAAGTATCCAATTATATAGCACATAAAGGCCGGCTGGCACATTCATGCTATTCTAATTTTCTTTTTTGTGTATGACTACTTTTCATATAATGGAAACCCACCAGATAGGAAGACTCTTTGTCTATCTTTGTCAACATCTTCATCCTGCTTTCTAATTCCCAGTGCTTAGTAACTCCAATCTCTTAACTACAAGATGAAAATCCTTTAACTACACGTGTTTAATGTAAATGTCAAATATTCTGACGTCACACGTTTTCTCTTGCTGTTATTGTGCTGAGCGATCCCTATACTGTAGATTGCTATCGTTCCTAGAAAAAGAGGTAGCATAAATAGGCTCCCTTGTATTGCTCATTTGCAGCAAGTAAAATTAAATACATCCTCCACACTAGACATGAACCCAAGATGGCAGCATAACAAGCTAAATGATCCATAAAACTGAAGCGCAAGAGGAACCGAGCAGCTGGGGTTCATCTCAGCTCCTTGCAGAGTCTGACCCTGAATATATCAGCTCGAGGGTTTTGCCCTGCGTCAGCAGGGTTAAGTTAGGTTAACTGTCAACCTTTTTCTTACTGTAAGCCTTATTCTTGCCTAGCTTGATTAGTATAGTTTACATATTTCTGTTATCTCCTTTTGAGAGGAGCCTAAAGTGTTATTAACTACTATGATGAGAATCTAAAAAGCTCAATTGGCGTTGCATAATATACACCGTGGTCTATTCCTCCTTTGTGTCACGCTGTACCCTCTGTTCTTCCCCTTTCATCCCTTTCTCTGTCATCTCTCACATCCCTCCTTTCATGCATGCAAGGCACCAGACCGTGAAATCCACATTGTGAAACCCCTCTTTTGTACACACACACACACACACACACACACACACACACACACACACACACACACACACACACACACACACACACACACACTCTCCTGATGAGACCCCTGACTCGTAACATTTTTTTCGTCTCGATTAACTTTTATGTAACTCAGAATTTACTAATTTTGCAACAAAGCTGGTCTCCTAAATAACCTAAATCACACAAACCTTTTGACAAATAAACATAAACACACAAAAACTGTAGGGGCAAATTTCCCTTTAAACTTCAACTTTTAACCTTTGGCTGAATCTCGTTGGCTCCTGCATGTTCCCTGTATACTGGAGAAGTGCTTAATGAAAGAGTTTGGACAGAAAACAAAAGTGCTCTGTTTTCATTTTAAAAATTAAAAAGCTGGGAAACTACAGGGTAGCTTTGATTCCCTTTACTTTCCTGGATCACGTACCATTTCATGGAAATCCATTCATGTCTTGATGACCGACTTCAACATGAAAAAAATGAACACTTTTGCATCATGAATGATTATTACAGTACTATTACTGTTGCAGAGAACACATAATATGCACAATGTGATGGTGTGGGATGCTTAGAGGATGAATGGACAAAAGAATGATGAAGTCTGTCTGATTCCAGATGTTCAACAAAGGTTATCTTTGCTGACATGTAAACACTTCTATTCGCAGCTATGACGAGGACCAACAACTTGAAAATCCATTTCCTTTCTATTACAATACTGACTAACATTTCGCTGTCTGGAAAAGGGTATTAAGACATCTGGCTCAAATGATGAAGCCATTTATTTGTCACTTGCAGTTGCCTGCAGCAAAATTGGACCTCTTCTGACCATACATACAATACACAAACATCACATCAGGTAGATAGGTCAGAACAGGTAGCATAACAATCAAATGTACAACAAATAGGGGGATGGAGGAGAGACAAAGAGAACTCTTGTTAGACTGACCTCCTAGTAGGAAATCAGTATGAGAACAGAAAAACCAAAAATGGCAGTAGAAGCAGTTTTGTGGTGTGTGTGTTTTATTTTAATTAAACATAGTAGTCCAGTAGTCATGCTACTAAGATTTCAGTTTGAAGACCATTGTGAAATGTGTAAAGTTGAACTGGTAAATTTTGTTGTAACTTACAGATGCTTTTTTAAAACATGCCAGAAAACACAAAAGTGCCCAGCCAACACACACATGTGGGGCCCAAATGGGGAGAAGCAGTGCTAATATTTGGGGCCCACTTGGGAAACCCACCTGGGACCCAGCTAATTTTGTCCTCAGTTTCCATGTCCTCAGTCCTCAGTTTGCTGGGTCACACCTCTTAATCTTTCAAGCCAGGTGTTTTCAGTCCCAATGCCACAGGTGTATGAAATTAAGAGCCTAGCTCATGGAGTCTGTTAGACCCACTTTATTTCACAGAAACCTTTGTAAAAGAATGGGTTATTCTAAAGACTGAACTCGAGTATGGTATTGTAACAGGATGGCGCTGAAGCTGTGGGTCAGCTCTTGAAGTTTCTTCCATCATTAATATTCCACGATCAACCGTAAGTGGAATTATGGCAAAGAGGAAGTGTTTCAGAATCACAGCAACTCAGCTACAAAGTGTCAGACCAAATAAAGTTACAGAGAAGGGTCGTTGAGTACTGAGGTATATAGTAAGTTGCCAACGCTGTGCTGATTCAATAACTGCAGAACTCCAAACCTACTCTGGCATTAACATCAGCACAGAAACTGTGTGCAGGGAGCTTCATGGCTGAGCAGCTCCTGTAGGTGTAATGTGTATGTGACCCAGTACTTTTGTCCATATATTATACAAAAATATAGTCCATTATGCAGTAATATAGAGCCTAATGTCCCTTTTTACTGTGCTAACACTGTAGTAGTATATAGTAGCGTGAAAAATGTTTGCCTCCTTCCTGATTTCATATGTTTTGTATGTTTTCTCATACTAGACAATGAAAACACGAGTAAACACAACATGCAGTTTCTAAATGAAGGTGTTTGTTATTAAGGGGTAAAAAATCTGAACCTACATGACCCTGTGTGAAAAAGTGATCATGTATATATTTTATAAGATAAATTTACTTTGGTGTACATCTTTGGCAGTGTTGGGAAGGTTACTTTTAAAATGTATTCCACTACAGATTACAGAATACATGCCCCAAAATGTATTCTGTAACGTATTCTGTTACGTTACTCAATGAGAGTAACGTATTCTAAATACTTTCGATTACTTAATATATTATCAAGCTTTTTACAACATTAATGTACTATTGCTGTGTGATTTATTACTATTACTGAAGGATACTCGCCATACCAATACCAACTAGATTATTAAATCTTAATATAAAATGAGTAACAGTAGGGTGGACATTAGGTAAGGCTGCACTTTTTGCAGCGATCTCGTATAGAAAACTATTCCGCGCGTATATAAAACAGGTCCGCGGCTCCGAGCCGTAGTAACCTCTGGCTAATACGTCGGGTTCTGTGCCAGGGTCGTAACTGAAAACTAGCTTTACTTTGTTGTCTGGGTCAACTGTGCCAGCAAGAGACAGAGAGAGGCGTTGAAAGGCTGCTCCAACAGAACTTATTGTTTCAGAGGAAAACACGAACACAGTGCACAGTCGAGTCTTAGCAGCTTACTTACAACTGGGCCACACTGCCCATGAGGCTACATTCTTTAGGGCTATGCCTGTCACACTCTGCCTATTGCCTTCATATTAAATAATTTTTTGAACAGTAATTTTAAAAACTATTTCATTATGTCATTATGTGGGCCACAAGTAGAAGTGACATGGGCCGCGAGATTGACACACAGGCATTAGAGCCTCTTAATGCATGTTTTGTTTGGGTTTTCACCGGCGTGGAATTACCAAAAATAGAGAGGGGACAGCCTAACATATGAAACAGGAAAAGACCGCCGTGTAATCCCCTTATTTCAACAAAGTAACTGTATTTGGAATACCACCTTTTTAAACGGTAACTGTAACGGAATACAGTTACTCGTATTTTGTATTTTAAATATGTAACGCCGGTACATGTATTCCGTTACTCCCCAACACTGATCTTTGGAAAGTTTTCTCTAACCACACCCAGGCTTGATTATTGTCACACCTGTTCTCAATCAAGAAATCACCTAAATATGACCTGCCTGACAAAGTGGAGTAGACTAAAAGATCCTCAAATGCCGTGATCCAAGAAAAATTCAGGAACAAATTAGAAATAAAGTAATTGAGATCTCTCAGTCTGGAAAAGGTTATAAAATGATTTCTAAAGCTGTGGGACTCCAGCAAACCACAGTGAGAACCATTATCCACAAATGGTAGAAATATGTAACAGTGGAGAAGCTTCCCAGGAGTGGCTGATGAACCAAAATTACCCCAAGAGCACAGTGACGACTCATCCAAAGAGGCCACAAAAGACCCCAGAACAACATCCATAGAACTGCAGGCCTTACTTGCCTCAGTTAAGACAGTTAAGTTACTTTGGAGTGGCCTAGTCAAAGTCTGACTGAGATGTTGTGACATGACCTTAAAAAGGTGGTTCATGCTCAAAACCCCTCCAATGTGGCTTAAGCCATATTCAGGAACGTTCTTTTTGCAGTTTCAGTCGTGTCATGTATTATAGTTCTTCTCTCTTTAATAGGAGTTTTGTAAAGTTTGTCCTTTCCATTGTATGGCTCTTCTAGCACAATCTTTGGTGTGGTATGATCATTAAATAAAGAAGAATTTTAAACTGCCTGCTGTGCCCAAGTTGTTTAAAAAAGGCTTCTCAGGTTCAACTTATAGTAAAATCATGTTTTTGCATTTCTTTAGAGAAGTCATTAAACTTTTACTTTAATTATCAAAACCAATAAATTCATATCATTGTTATGTTCCACTATCTTTTGCTATATGCATAGTATAAAATTCCAATATTATCTCAAAAGATGAACTTAATCTTGCATAATATGCAATAAATTGATGCTAATGTGAAATGATGGTGTTCAAGCTGTGATGGCAACCAATGTAAATGCATGAATGCGTCACAACAATGATGATTTCAAAGACATTTTCTATTACTGCAAAGTAAATATTCACTTTACTGTTTGATGTAAATGAAATGATGAGAACTATTAAAGACAAGCCAACCCAAACTGTGGAATGGGTAACCATTAGTGCTAATAACCAGAGATTGGAGACTCTTGCACAGATAATTAGTGCTTAGCTTTGGTTGAGTGAAACAATGAATTCAAAGTGACCAGTCTTAATATGTACTTATAAATGTGAAATGACAGGAACTTTATCTGCTTAACTGACTAAATGTCAGTTTAGTGCCTGTTCAGAATGGGCCAGCTGCAGCTTTCTCATGAACTGCTTATGCAACAACTTCAAACTTGACTTCTTCTTTGGTCTGATATAGCTGTATGATGTTGCATCCCGCAGGAATAAATACTTCTTTGAACATGTTGCAAATACCTCACGATGATGAATATCTTGGGTGCACCAAAACAACCACATAAAGACCCTTTGGAGGAGGTTGTGTCGGTACGGTTTCAAATGAACTCCAGAGCAGTTAGTTTATGGTGTGAACATGATCCGCACCAACTACCAGGTGTAAGACACAAGTTTGAGCTAAAAAACGTCCCATAGCAACATATGCTTTTCATTTTCAGTGTGGGAAGGTGCTATAGCTGTGTAAAGGTCTTTAGGGGCTGCCAACTAGCCGTGAAATCAACGTAAATTCTCTGTTTTCTCACACAGCACCTTCTTCCTGTATTTACTTTTGATTCTCCTACGAAGGACACATCATCTGATGAGTGGACCAGGCATTCTCGTGTGGTTTGTAGTGACGCATTTTGGTTCATCTTGGCTCGCTTGGATTTTTTCTTTGTAAAAACAAACCAAAACATGGGGAAAAACTACAAGTTTACAGAGTAAATGAATTATGACCTAAGAGGTATACGGTGCTACACAAAAATCATCTCATTGCGAATGGTTTGATAGCGAGTAGATTCCTGCAGTTGCCTGTAATTTGCAAGAAAGATGGCGACTTGTCTGCAAACACTTGGTAGCTGCTCGCTGAGCAGTAGAGAAAGTGTGAAAACTAAAATCAGACAGGAAACGGACATTGCTTTCTTTCAAAGTAAAGGTTGTCCATTTTTTGGGGTTTTAGCAGTAAGACACAACTTTTACTTTGATGGCAAACATTTTCTGTTTGCAGTTTGGACTTTTTAAACGTTCACTACTGCTGGGGTTTGCAATTGGTTAGTGTTTGCTCACAGGTTGGCATCTTCTATGCAAACTTTGGGCAACCACAGCAATTTGCTAGCAACCAAAGCATTTACAACAAGGTTTTTGTAGCAGCACTCCTTTTGTGACTGATTTTACCTAGCGACAGCCAGCAACCATCACCAACTGGTCAGGGAATACACATCTTTCCCTAGCAACGGTTGCCTACTGGTCTCAAGACTTGTGGAACTGAGACCTGTGAAAACCTTTGAACTTCTCACCATGTTACAATCTTTTGGGTCTCCAGAATTACAATTTCAGTATGAAGGACACTGGATGGACTGTTGTCAAACACCTAAAAACTTTCTTTCCTTATAGTTAAAACTGAAACTCTATTATACAGGCATTAGAATTCATCATTCTCCTAAAGTAGCATGCATTATCTAAATCTGACATGAAAAAAATCCTCAAAACTTTGTAATAGTACTCATGTATTTTTTATAAGTTCACTTACTCTTAAACTAACATTAAATAAAATTGCACCGAATGCATGCGAAGAAGTTGGAATAACGTGGCCTTAGAAATGCTGATCATAAAATTTTCATTTTATTTTAATGGACTGTTGCATCTCTTTAACCTGTCTAAGGGTATTACTTTAATGTAGCCTTGACAGGCTTCTCTTCCTCCGATAAGTCATATAGAGAACTGAAGGGATGAATTATTTGTTCTCTGACTGAACGATGGCATAGAGTACTTAAGAGACAGAAGTTGTTGCAGAGGTCTTGCTTTTTATATTTCAAATGAATCAGAAGAGGTATTGTTCTTCTTCTTTTTTTTAAATTAGCCTCCATGTTAAAACATTGTATAAATGTGTTACACTCAGTTTGTGTTTGTATGCATGTATGTGTGTGTGAGTTTGTGCACGTAAGCAACTAAAGCCCTCAAACACAGTCCATCTGTAGTCCTGCCAGGGATGACTATCTTTGAGGTGTCGAGAGATCCTCAAATACACACCAATGAGTTAATTCATATATACACAAAGACAAAACCTTTCTACAAACAAAAGCCTTCCATATAATTTAACATTTAGTCTCTATTTTGACTTTCTATTTTCTTCTATCTAATAATCAGTTTGACCTTTTGACCACAGAATTACCTTGAATCTCAAGAACAACTTCTATAAACAAAAAATGCTGTTTTTGCTGTTGTTTGATTTTGAGGCGAGGATACTTAAGGGAGGACATCTCTTGCCGATAAAATGAAAAACATAACAGTTTGTAGGCTTCATAAGACACAAGGATCGTAAGGAACAAATCTATAAGAAAATTCAAAGCATTTAGTTTCCTGGAAAGAAAACAGAGTCACCACAACAGTCACCACAAGACAGGAAATTCTCATATTACTGTTTTTCCTGCCAAAAACAATGATCACTAGATTTTTGGCGGTACATTTAGTTTACAAGGGAGGATGGGCAGGGAAAGGAGAGGAGAACGGATTAATGACTGATAAACACAGATTTTAAGAGCTAGACAGTCGACAGTGTCATGATGACTGTTTGCACTTAGAGAGCAGGGCTGCCTGACCTAATCCTAACAGAGAGCTATGCAAGATGTCGATTACAGTATTACTGTTTACATTATGTTATCATTCATGTGTCATTTGACTTTTAAACCATGTTTTCATTTAATACTAGTAGATTCATGACAAGGATTGTTTTAAGTGGGTCAGAACTGATTTAAATGAGAAGACACTGTGTCTGTAAAAAAAGGACAAAAAAACAAGTTTTCCAAGCAGATATCTATGACTTTATTTTTTGGGCTCTGACTTGTGCGCACACACAAACACACATGCGCGAACAGATGTACTGGCAACAATGTCTATATTTGGTGTTAGAAGGGCAGAGGAAAACAATGAGGTAAACTTGGTCACAGTTTTCATTGGCAGATTAAAACTCGAAGACCCTTCAGGCATACCCAATGGTGTATAAATATAGATAGGCCCCCTGCACGAGCACACAACCGGATGTAATGATGCAATGATGTAATGAGGGCAATGCATTACAAGCAGTACAGCAGCGACTTGTCATTTAAACCCTAAGCCATACCAGTCTTTACTGTCCTCTTGAACTTTCATGGGAAAGTATGATTTACAAAATGTATATCAAGTTCACCTCAGTATGACCAGTGACCGAGACCACAAACTCACCAGAAACATATTTACTGAGGTTGTTGACCAAAAGAGCTGAAGGACTGAGTTTCCACAGATCAGCAGTTCTAAACAATCTTCTTCTTTTTTTTTTTTTAGCCAGAAGAGTCGCCCCCTTCTGTCCATTAGGAAGAAGACACCCAGAAGCTGTGACCAGGGGAAAAGTGATTGTCTACTAACTGTAAGGTTTGATACCCGGCTTCTCCAGTCCACATGTTGGTTCATTCGCTAGATTGTTAGTGTGTGCATGAGAAAGTGCTTAAAGGAATAGAATAAAGAGCTGTGTACAATGTATGTGTGAGAATCTGTGAAAGTGGCATGTAGTTAAAAGTGCTTTGAGTACTTACGTAGAGTAGAAAAGCACTATATATAAGTTCCAGTCTATATGCAGTCTGTGGTTTAGGGTTAGAGAAACCTTTGACCTTCAGTTTCTCTGGTACATTCAGCAGGTTTATGCCTCAGCTCACCTAATTAAACACTATTGGTAGTTAGCAAAAATGTTTAATGTATATTTTAATTTTTAAGTATCTACAAGCTTGTTAATCAAAATTTACATTTTAATTCTACAACTTCATTATTGGTGTTGTCTATTAATTTTTCTGTAACAAAAAATAGTATAGTATATAAAAAATACCAATATAAATTTTTTCTTTTGAACACGTTTTTGATAGATTTCTAAAATAATTGCATTTTCTTGTTTTTATGACAGGTAGTCTAATGAATTTGTTCAGCACTGTGTAGGTACAGTAACACATATAATTCGCCCATCATTTAGTTCCTTTGAACAGAAATTGTAGACTTGCCTATCAGATAACTAGCAAGTTGTACACTGATTTGAAAACTTAGTTAGCCCTTAAAAAACGCAAGGGCAACATTGTGTAAGTTCCTGTTTGAGCGCTATAAAATACCTAGTTTTCTAGAAAGTTTGATATCTACCAAGTTCGTGGAGTTTATTGTTGTTGTTTTGTATTATGTGTCGTGTTTCACATCAGCTATTCAAAATGTGGTGCTTTTCTTACTTTTTATTTATTTAAGTATTTCATCACTACCAGTTGGAGAAAAGGCCACACTTGGTGGTTTGTTTAGTCACCAAACAATTTAGCGGGGTTTAGAAAATGATCATGGTTTGGGTTAAAATAGATGCTTTCACAAGGCTAACTACATGTTACAACGTTAAACTTTTAACTTTTGCTAGGTTGCCAGGGTAACGTGTCCCAATCCCCAAGAACACGCCCCCAAAAAACACCGGTACTTCACAATTCCACAGACTTGATTTTAAAACTGGTACCAACTCTGGACCAGCTCCAGATTTTTCTGTGAGACTAGTCTCCTGCAAGATTTGAAATATTTATTGTGTATGTCTGTGTGTGAGACAACAAAACAAGATAGCAATAATCAGGTCAGCCTTCTAGGCTGCTTAGATAGCTCAGCTCTGTGTCTGAGTATGTCTGAGTGCCTGTTGTTACTTTTCCAGTAAATTATGACTCACTCGCTTCGTCATTCAAGTCATTTTAAAGATTGAAGCATTTTACAAGCTGAGCATAAACACAGTTTGCAGAAAATACGTTAAACTTTCACAGCACAGGTCTCGTCACGTCTCTGCAGATATGATCTACTATAAGAGTCAGCATTGTGTAGACTTTCATTTCGTCGTGAAAACAGCCTGTACTGATTTCACTTAGTATGAAATCTCCAACATCAGGACATACTACAGGTATCTGTACTGCAAACTGAGTCTGTTTCACTTCCCTTTAATAGAAAACGCTTTACTTAGTAGTAGACCTGATTTGCTATTATACAGAGCTCTTTTTATCTATTAGCTATGATGGATTATTCAATTTCATAACATTACATAACGCAAAGTGCCCATTTACTTAATCCAAGGAAGGTCTGGCTGTAGATTGTTTTTGCCTATGAGTGCAGAGTGATAAAGTGTCTGACAGCCAGCCTGCCAGATGGGAGTCACTCTAATCTAAAAGGTGGCTCAGCAATAATGAGACACAGATGGTTGTGGTATGTTTATAAAAAAACACATACAAATCACAACCAACCATGAATCGGCTTCTCAACAGAGTGTGAACTCTTTTTTTTTAAACGTTTGAGGGAAAATACATTTAGATTAATATAAGTTCTTATTACAGATAAAAATAATACTTCTTTGGGATTCATATGTAATACTATATGTGCAGAATAAACTTTCACTTATATCTGTTACAATATTTGTCAATGACTATTTGCATCGGAAATTACTGGTTATTTGGAGATTTCGTTTGAATTATCCTATTATTTGAAGTTATTATTTTAACTTAAAAACAGCAAACGTGTTATCCATTATCCTACCCAATCCAATTTTAACTGAAGAACACTCATTTTAAAACGCAAGTTTGAAACACCACGCAACAAATCATCCATTAGCATTCATTGTTGAAATTCTGTCCACACATCTGGAAATCCAATATTCACCATTGTTTTTTGCTTTATTTCAGGCCTAGAGACAAGTCATTAACCACCTGGACACGACAAGCCGCTACCGAAAAGAGTGGTTGCTGTGGATTGCAGGCCGGCACTGTGAAATCAGTTGCTAACATCATCGATGCCTGCAGACCTGTCAATGACCCTCTGGCAGTGACCACTCACTAGGGAAAAATGTGTATTCCCTAACCAGTTGGCTTATGGTAGCTGGAAGTTCCTGGATGAAACTGGTTGCAAAGAGGATATCAAATTTATATGGAAGACTTCACTTATCTGTAAACCAACTACTCAAACACATTGGCTACCTACTTGCCAAGTTTTGCTACTACTTGGCAAGTAGTTAGCCAATGTCTGCAGACAAACTGGCATCTTCCATGTAAAACTACCTTGGTGGGGCACCTTATACTTCTTTGCAACCAGTTTCACCTGGTGACTGCTAGTAACCACTCGCAATAACAATTTTTTCGTAGCAATCATGAGTTTGCCCAGGGAGTCACTGAACAATCTGTAGCACTGTTTTGCTTGGATCCCGGTAAAGACGGTAAAGTGTTTGATCTCAAACTAAAAGAATGAGCTGCAAAGAACCTGAAGAGTCATGATCTGTGCTGATTATAATGGATTAAAATATAAATTATAGAAATCTGAAGCAAGTCAAAGTAGAGAAACATTGTATATAAGAAGTTTAAAGGTCTTTTAACTGCCCCCCCCCCCCCCCCCCCCTTTTTTATTTTTATTTTCAGACTTAGGAAGAAGCTATAATTCAACTCAAAGTATTCAAACAAATTAGTTGGAAATGTTGCCAGTTTGCTCTTAAACATATGATTCAGGCTTGGAATAGTGCCTGGAGAATCCATTGGTCTCTGCTTCCAGCACACGTCTCAGTTCATCTGACCACACACACACACACACACACACACACACACACACACACACACACACACACACACACACACACACACACACACACACACACACACACACGACCTCACCAGTGTGAGTAAGTCTGTCTGGAACTGTTAGACACAGAGAGGAGGTCTGGGAATGCTGAAGGTGGGGGAGTTCAGAGGGAGAAGAGGTAGAAAGTTGCAACTTCAGGGCAATATGGACCGCATGCTATGGGAAGGAATGCATGTGTCTTTGTAGGAGAGTGAAAAAGCAAATGAAAAGAAGAGAGGAGGGGGAGGAGGAAAGAAGCAATGAGGGAGGGATCTCAGCTAAAGCTGCAGCGTGGCTGTGTCTGAATGAAAGGACCTCTCACTCTCACTTTCTTCCGCTGTCTGTCTGTCTGTACCTATGGCTTCTGAAAACGAGCACGTCCAGACCAAACACAGAGCAGAGACTCTCCGAGTGACTTCAAGCTAGAAGTAAATATTTTTCAGAAACTGTGGCTGAGGGTGCAGCATTTTCGATTGCTTTTCGTAAGGTTAGTCCCTCTTTCTAAGAAGATTAGTACTTTCCTTTATTTGCTTTTAGTGCAACAACAAACTTATTTTTGAGAACTTGCAATGTGATTGATGGTCAGTTTCAGTGACGGGAACCTTATCTCTTTCAGGAGTTTCTGCTGTGACGTGCAGGTGTTTATGCAGATATGACTGAGTAAACTCTTCTCATCACAGAAATTTGGGACATTGGTTGGACAGACCTTCAGGACTGCTCTGCAGTTCTCCTGAATAAAATAATTCACTGGATCTTGGATCAGATTTACTATATTTTACCTCATTTTTGTCTCACACATCTTGAGGTTAGCCTACCATGTGAGTGTGTTGTGTGAGTTAGATTTAACTGGAGCTATCCAGAGTATTTTGTAGGTTTCTGGCCAGCTGGCAGGCAGTTGTGATGGAGGGTCAGTGTGCTTCATACACACATTCACACCTCTAGCCATAAGCACACTGATGACTGCCTGAATCTGCAGAGACAAGCACACCAAATGAAAACATCAAACATTCCACTTTAACTTTCAGTTTCATATCTGCACTTTATAGACGTGATGTAACCTGTACACTCATTTCCTTTTCTTTCCTTTTCTAAAATCAAATACCACATTCACCTGACTTCATTTACTACAATATTGGGTCAAGAGACAAACTATCCAGAACTGAGAGAGCGTATACTTACAGCACGATGATACAGACCTGCAATTTGGTCCCCAGATGCATCTTGCAGCACACCTTCTCACCTCACCAGCTTCTCCCCATCCTGCTGTTGCTCCTCCGTACCTGGTGGGGGAGCTGTCACCCTCAATGTTTGGATTACAAGCCTCCATTTGAGCCCAGGCAGCCATTGGCCTTCTGCAAGGAGTATTCCAAGTTTGGGTGCTGTGATGTGGAAAAAGATGAGGAGATATCTGGCAGGTTTTACACCATTATGGAAAACTTTGACCATTCAGGTTATGCAGCCTGTGGCAAATACGTACGCAGCATCCTCTGCCAGGTAAGAGAAACATTTATTCTAATTTGATTTGATCTCTTTGATTTGATGAGTATTAGGTACAAATATTCAAATCAGACTATGTGACACATGTTCAGTTTAGAATCCAAACTCATGTTTTCCACTGTGTGCATAATAACTAGATTTTATTATGTTATTTTATTTTATTTATTATTTTATTTTATTATGCTGTCCTCTAACCCGGGATCACAATTGTGACTTTTTACATTTAAATTAAAGCAGATTCCCCTCTGGTTTGTTTTAGCAGGTAATAAATTCTACTACATATTTCCAACAGGAAGATATAAGTGTGTTTAGTCATGTGTAAGAAGCTCATAATAAAGGAGAACCAACAAAATATTTTAACAGTTTAATGCATACATGATGCTTTTAGACAGCAGGTACTCATACCAAAAGCCAAAGCAATGTGTAAATTGAACATGGCGAATATAAAGCCCAAAGGCCTGGATCATCCAGTGGAAATAAACCCTCCAAAATCAAGAACAAGTTGCCTTTTGCTAAGGGAGTTGAAGATGAATGATTGTGTTGGGTTTTCTTTCCCTCTGTCACCAGAGCACCTGCTCATGGGGATCATATGATTGGTGAGGTTTTCTCTGTTTAATTTGTATTATTGTAGGGTCTGATACAACCCATGGAGTGGTGTGTATCAGACATCTGGCAAGATATAGCCTGATTTAAATGTTCATATAACACTACGATGAATTAAAAAGAAAAAAACATGTTAGTAATTCCTTTACTGTACCGCATAACCGTTCAGTTTATTGTTGCTAACTTTTCTTCTTTAGACCCTGAGTGATGAAATGACAGTACACATGGGTGTTGAATAAAAACATAGATATCCCAAAATTTCTGCCACAACTTCACCAACTAAGGTGCATGGAGAGGGACACCTGTTGAATAAAAACAAAAAATGCGCCATTGGTTGGACTTCTTACCTGATACATGATGTTCAGGCTTGTAAAAATTGTGGATTCTTCCAGTGAATCCTACTATTTGATGTAGACACAAAATGTCTGAGTCCATGGAGGTGATGTTGCATGGTCATCTGTTCGCAAACATGTACTAAACAAATCACAGATTAGTTGTCATTGTTTTTTTTTTTTTAAAGTCAAGAAAGTTGAAATGCACCGATCGACTGGAAATCTGATAATTTGCAGTCTTCTTGGTCCTGACTGGTGACCTGTCGGCTAGCCTCACGTGCATCCAAATGTGAGCTGGTTCTTTTCATGCAGCCACCCGCTAGCATTTGGCTGTGGCCATTAGCGAGTTCTACTGTGAGTAGGGAAAACACAAAACTGGCAAAGTAAATTCGGACAGAACCGGCAAATGTTCTTAGCAAGAGACCTAATCAGACACTTAAATCACCCTCACCAGCTGAACATGACCATTTTAAAGAAGCTAATAAAGGTAACGGAGCTACGGCTAAAGTTAACGTGTTTAGATCCAGCCAGCTAGCAGCCTTGGTATGAAAAAAAGGTCAAAGATGGGTGAGAAAGAGAAAAACAGTCTGTGTTATCTTATCTGGTAGTTACAAATGTACTGAAAATTGATGTAAGTACCCGACATTTGTATTGTTATATTAACCTGTTTCACCTGCTTCTCTTTAGCAAGATAAAAAATATCATGTAAATTCTCAGTTTATTCTCAGTTGCTTCAATGAGAGAAGAACCTGCAGCTAGCTGTCAATATACTGTCAGTTATAGCTATAAGTATAGTTAGAAAATCGGAATTGGTGGGTCACCCTTGGAATTGGTGCATCTTTACTTTGATATTTTAGTTATAATGAACAAAACAACTAGCATCAGTTTTCAGAAGCCCCTCTCTCAACAAAATGTGTTTGCTCTCTTTTAAGTCTGGTGGTCCATGGTGATATTCACAGAAAGATGTGAAATTTTTCATACTGGGACTTCCTGGGAAATATCTAAAACTAGTAAAAAATGCAGAAAGAAATCCAGAGGTGCACGAAATCTTGACCTTGAAGGGAAAGATCGCCCAAATTCAAATTGGATAAGGTTTTGGTTTTATGGACAAAGACTCTGAACTCTGCCATCTCACGCAGTAAGTGTGAACTATGTGCCAGAAAACATTCGTTTCTCAGATGAGGCACTGACATAAGCGTAAGACAGCCAGTCTCCAGAGTTTGAACCAGAACAACTGTATGAAATTGCAGAACAATTTAACAGCACATTCACTTTTCCAGTAATCTCACAAAAATATGCATTAAGGTTTTAACTACACCATCAGAAGACTTGGCAATATTTGAATGAAGTGCCTGTGCCACCATTAGGTGTGGACGGGAAAAACTGAATTTCACTTAATGGCAGCAGAGAGACCATAAGGTAGAAGTAGAAGAAAAAGAAGCAGTAATCCCTAGGTGAACATAATATTTTTTTTTCCTTGAACTTATATTGTTTTAAAAAGCATTGACTCATACACTTTTGGCATGAAAGAAAAACTTTCCAAATGCATCATTGTGTTATTCTTGCAATGCAGTTCAATAAAAAATAAGATAAAAATAAGATATGAAATACTTTCCTTATCCCATATTTAGGAAATTCTATTTTTTTTTATAATAGTTAATGATGATGATGATGATAATGATACTACTAATAATAAAGTGAACATGGCAAAACAGACAATAGAATAAAATAAAATAAATACTCAACATTCAGTCTCTGTTAATAGTTTCGGATATTTTTTATTCTAACGAGTCTTTCTATTTTAGTGTGACTGTGTTTTAGTTTCCTTTTTCAGCTCTTTAATCTTAAACAGATCCCAGTGCTGAAATCCAGCCCCTCCCTTCCTGGAATAACCCTTGAAGCCATTCCCACTCACTGATGACATAATTAGGTCCTGACTTTGCAGCTCAGATGCTTACTACGTGCAGATCCAGAGCACAATTTAAATGATAGGTGCAGCACAAATTTGGTCATGCCCGTATAACTGAGATAAAAGCTTCACTATACAGAAGCCAAAATAATCGGGTGGGTAGCTTTACCATAAATAACACTTTAATTTTTGATGTCAACAAGGAAACAATGAAAACTAACAAACTTGGCGGCTTCCCAGCAGTTTCATACATAATACGTTATGTAAAGATGGTGACAAATCGTCCAAAAATATAGACTTATGTTATTGTGGTAATTATAGCCTGATGTGGTTCTTACCAAGCAGTGCAGGCTGGATCACGAGTAAAATCGCAGAGCTGCGACTCACGCACCATTTACAGCTGCTGGATATAGGTGGAGCTCAGACGAAATATACATTCAAAAAGTTTAGCATGATACACATGTGCTGTGCAGACAGCACATGTGCTGTGCAGACAGCACATTTGAAGAAACTCTCATTTACATGAGCGCTTTATATGAAAAGTTATGTTAAAAATAAAAAGCGCATTTTTGGTTCCATTTGAGGTATGTTGATGCTTTTGTGTACTTTTTAAACCTTTTTCAATGATGATGGTCCGCGCTGTGGTTTTTCGGCTCCCAAGTTCATAATTTGAGGTGAAAGAGGCCCGGGAGGCGGTCAGGTTACCCCGCTGCCAGGGTACTTAACCGGGGTAAAAGCCATACACTGAAGCCGTCTGTTCCAGCTGCAGAACAGAAGCTTCCTGGCACTGATATCAATCACAGCGTGAAGAGAGGGACAAGCAGACACATATTAAAGAGAGAGACAGAGTGGGAAATGAGTGTGTGTGTGTGAGTCAGGGAGACGGGAGGAAGACTGTCATTGTTCTTTGCTTACTTGACCAAGCAAACAACCATTTCCTCCTCAGGCCAGGGGTCCAGGATATATCAGGTTTCTGCAAGAGAGGAGCAGAGAGAAAAAGGAGGAAGAAAAGCACAGGAATAAGAAGAGATGAATAAAATCAGTGAAGATAATGTCAGGCATAAAGAAAAGAGAAAAACAAATGAATTAACTATAACAAAAACAGACATAGAGATAATTTCAAGGGCATTCTGTTGCCCTTGAAAAGAGTGTGCATTTGCGTGTTATAGTTGCAGTGCTCTGCTTTCACGTGGCTTTCTCGATGGGTTTTCATTTATTTTGTCATAAAATAAACCATTAGCAGCACCCTCAGTTCAACGAGACCCATAAAGGGGCTGTTTGAGGATAAAAAACATTTAGTGAGCACTGCACCAAGCAGCAGAAGTCCAGATTAGTTGTTTCCCTCTTGCATTTTTAATAAGCAAGCTTTTAGCACGGTAGCGATGTCTCTGGCTGTTTCACACTGCTCTCTCAGTTTAAAAACTCAGCCTGTGTCGCCTACTCTGACAGGGTCACACATTTACCTCTCATCTGTTTACCATGACTCTTTTTTGTCTCTCAGCTACAATAAAACACCAGCGTGTGGAGCAGTCAGTGGAGAATCGGGAGCATGTGAGATGACAGGAATAAAATCTGAGTCTATTCTGAATTTGACGGCGTAAACACCAAATTATAGCAGCTTGAAGTGGTCGCGTTGTTAGAAACAGCTGCTTGTAGCTGCATGCCTCATTTCTACCCTATCATAGTGGAACCAAAATAGGACAATGGCTGGGATTCCAGCATGACTCGGTCAAACAAAAGATCATGTGCAGTATTTGCAGTTTGCTCTGCCTTTTTGCCAGCACATGTCTCTCATTTTCAAGCAAAGAAAATGTCTTCATAACCTTGGCTTAAAATATATATCTATTGAAGAAGATATAGCTTGAACTCATACATTTTTCCTTGAAGGTAGCATCTGCCCCACATGCCTGTTTACTGCTTTCATCAGCAGTTCCAGCATCTCAGACTGAACACAGCTTTTGTTTGGCCCAGTAGAGAGAAATCTATTTCAGAGAACACTCTGATCTTTTCCACAGTAGTACTATCAAGATGTTCAACAGGAGTCTGTGTTGACTGTTTTTGCCAAACTCCCCACCTCCCCTTTCTCTGTGATTTATAAAAGTCAGTGTTTCAGTTAACACTTGGACGGAACAGCAGTTTAAGCCATCTGTGCCCTAAAAGACAAAGACAGACACAGAAACGTAAAGTTTAATGGACTACTGTATGTTCAGCAACTGTGATGAAACATTTTATGTGATACAGTAAAAAAAACAGACAAAACAGTGTCCAAAAAGTATTGATAGTTATGGATTTGTCACACCTTTATATTTAAACATATCCATTTTAGTGTGGGCTACAGCTTGAATCATGTTACCTACTGACATTGTGAGTTTGTCCATATGTGTGTAATTGTGGTCTAAATACTTAAAAAAAAATCTGCTCACAGGAATATAAACCAGCCACAAAAGATGGCCTTGTAGTCTTACAGGTGGTAGTTAGGATAAAAATCAAGGTCAAGTTTTAAGTTCTGTTCAAAGCTGGTCAAGGTCTGGCTGACTATGCTTGTAATAAGGCAGTAATAAATGCCTACATACCCAAATGTTTATATTTTGCCCGATTGGCAAATTGTAAATATGACAAAACAGTTACTACCCACAATACACTGTTCAAACTCTGGTGTCATCTTCCTGGTCAAAACTGGTTTTTGTACCACTGGAAAAATTGAAATAGAGACAGTTGGTTAATGGTAGTGTTTCTACATAGAACAGAGATTAGATAGAGGTTTGCATATAGAAATGAAAATCAAACAATTATATTAAAATAAATAAATTTTAAATCTTTACATTTTGCCCCAGACTGCACTGAGTTACAGGATCTTTTCTTTCTTTAAACAGCTCTAGAGTAAAGTGCTCTGCTGGTACAAATAATTAAATACGTTACTGCACATCCATTTTTACCTGATATACTTTGTCTTACCAAATAAAGGCAAGCACAACAGATTTATATAACAAAAAAACAAGAAAAAAAATGGCAGGTGTTTACATTATTTTCCAGTATGTAGATTCACTAGATAACAGGACATCACCCATTTATTTCCCTTGTAACTGCTTTGATCTTTTTCTCATAATGAGAATTTTCCTACATGTACCCAGACTGTTAAAAAAAGAGAAAAAAAAAAGATGTACATCTGAATGCTGAAGGTAAGATTTTTACAGCTGTTGCATCACTGCCTTCACTGTCGGCATCAAATGCAATTGTTTGAGTGCAAAGTTAAAGAAAGGAGCGAGAAAGCCTGTGATTATGAGGTCAAGAAACCACTGAAATTTTTTTTTTTTTGCGAATATCTGCTTTTTCTTTCATTCTAATCAAGGAAGAGATTGCAAAAAGCAATCCTTCAACACAAACGTTTCTCTCACTAGAAAGTCAAGCAAAGACGTCCAGGCAACTTCCGTGACGTTGGTCCATCTTTTGGGAACTATTTTTCAACCAGGGCTCAATGAAGACAACAAAAACGTAATTTTTTTTTAAATAAAAACACATAAGTACATGTTTTCATTTACCAATGTCCTTACAAAAATGTTACAGCAAATAATTACCAGAAGAGGCATTGTGATGACAGGATTAAAAACAACACATTTTGTCCACATTGACGTTATTCAGTGACATAATTTTTATAGTGCTTTTGAAACTAAATCCACCACTTACATAATCACTGTAATAATCCCCATATATAAAAACAGCTGAGATTAAGCGTCAGACTGTGAAACAACACAAAAATATCCCATATCTGCTGTTCTGATCTGTGCTAAATGAGCTAAATCTTTTGCAAAGTTATTTATGTTTATTTATTTAAATATTTACTTTTGTTTAAATACCAAAACAGTCATTTGGAAAACTTTACTGATGTCAGAAATAATTCACTGCAAAGTGAAAATAGGTTTATGAGCGCTTACAAGAAACAACACCAAATTTAATCTAAACATTCTTGATCTACCAAACCTTTTCCTATGCCGGTTTGTTGCTTGGGATTTGTTTACTGGATCAGTTTGGTTTTTCTGGTAAATGAAAGCGCACCAGTTTGCATGATGATGGTTTGGGTGCCATGGCTCTTTGTGCCTAAGGCACACCATTCTGGGTGTGGACAGTGTGGTTGTGACTTAATAACGGAGTGGACCTTCCTGGGATCCATTTATACCAGGCCGCACTCAGACAGGCTGGATATATCTCAGGCTTGCCCAGTCAAAATGAGGCCCAGAGGCTGTGGAAGAACAAATACACAAATCCATTTAAGTGATTCATTACTGAATCTCATACATTTCTGTAACTCTACCTTTGATATTAGCTTTAAAAAGATTTACATTTTTAAATCATATGTAATGAAACAGTATCTGTTGTCCTTTGAAGGAGTGTTCTCCATATGCTGCCCACCTGTATGATGCCGAGGACGCTAACACACCCATGAGGATGCTACCTGGACTCTGTGGGGATTACTGCTCTGACTACTGGCGGCAGTGCCGGTACACGCTCGGCCTCCTGCTTGAGGACGTAGAGAACTCACAGCAGTTTGCAAACCTGACTGCCACAATTGAAGAAGATCACAGAAGATTTTGTGAATTTCTGGTGTTGAAGGACAAAGAGTATTGCTATCCTAGTGTCTTGACAAATGCAGGTATGAATTACATGTTGTATGAAGAGGTTAAAAAAAATGAATCTCAGTGTAACTAGCCCAGAAAAAGGTCTAGAGTATACAGCCTTGATAGCTCTGCAGCTGTTATTAAACACATCAATCTGTGAGCTAAATGTCAGCGTCAGTATCAAAATGATGCTCCACATCAGCATTTTAAAATCATTGTTGTGAACCAGCTAGCATGCTTAAAGTGAAATGTTTAAAATCATTAGTACGAATGTTAATGACTACATATGCAGAAACAATAGTGTGGATGCAAACAGTCTGAACTGCATGCATGAATTAGAAAATATCAGTGTCTGCACTGTCTCACCAAGAAAATCATTCCAATGAAAGAAAGTGTGGGTGGAAGAGCTCTTGATATTGATTTGTAACTGCCTGAACAGAAGCTGAAAGTACAGTGTATTGCTGTAAAATAATTACAGTTTTGATTTGGTGCAAGCCTCTGCAAGTTTGATTGCAACTCAGTTTGCAGATGTGATTAGACACATGCCAATCTACTCTCCCGTGTCTTTTTTTCCCCACCCTAAGAGTTAAATGCTAACCTGGGATTGCTAAATGAAGATCCTGAAGGATGTTTGGAGCTGTGCTTACAGGAAGTTGCCAATGGACTCCGTAACCCTGTGGCCATGATCCATGCAGATGATGGAACTCATCGCTTTTTTGTTGCGGAGCAGCTGGGTTATGTGTGGGTGTACTTGGCAAACGGCTCTAGGATCGATCGACCTTTCCTCAACCTGACTAAAGCCGTCCTCACATCCCCGTGGGCTGGAGACGAGAGGGGATTCCTCTGCATAGCCTTGCACCCTAGGTCCATCTTTTTTCAATCAAAATATTAGTTTTGTCTAAGGGATATGTCCACCTCTAAACAGCAACATTTTGTTTTCAAAGGAAAAATTCATTGTGCCAAAATGTGAAATACAGCATTTCCATTGAGCTTCTGCTTTGTTCACAGGTTCACCACTGTCAGAAAAGCCTACGTGTACTACTCTGTGTCTGTTAAGAAGGAGGAACGAATACGAATCAGCGAGTTCACAGTATCAGCACATGATGATAATCAACTAGACCATTCTTCTGAGAGGTGCTGTATTTAGTCAGGTAGGTCCTTGCATGGTCTTAAAAGACACAAATACATTCATCATCTTGTCATCTCTCCTGCTGTAGAACCATCCTGGAGGTGGTGGAGCCAGCATCCAATCATAATGGAGGACAGCTTCTTTTTGGTCACGATGGGTATCTGTACATCTTCATAGGTGACGGTGGCCGTGCTGGAGATCCTTTTGGAAAGTTTGGCAATTCACAAAACAAGTCAGTACTGTTTAACTAATGTGTTTGCATGTTTGGATGCATGCATAGACTCACAATGTTGATTTCACATCTTGTGTTAAACAAGATGTGAAATCTCAAATAACACGCAAATATAATAGACATAGTTGTGATTGTGAAGACTGCTCATCTTTATAATCTTCATGAGGCCTCATGACGTTGTCAAGATGTTGACTTGATAAACAAAATACCAAAGTCGAGTCGGAGCAGGTAAAGCGTCAGAGAGTCCTGCCAAAAATGGGTTCCAGATAGTTAAATTCCTCTCAAATCAAATCTAATGAAAAGGATCAAAATTATGAGGAACGTTTCTGCATTGAACAGAGGGCATTATAAATGATAGTTTTACAAAGACTATAATTCAAAACAATTTCTTTAAAGTGACGAGTGAAAACTTTGTTTGCACATGTGTCATAAACAATCATTCATGATAACTGCCAGGTTCTGTGCTGTGCCAGTTTATGGAGATTTCAGTCTTTAATTTACAAAACACTTCAAATAGGCATTCCTCCTCTATGGTTTATCATTATACTGAGAGCTGCATTGATTGAAGTTTATTATTTTTGTATTTTTAGCACAGAAAATTAAAGATAAAGCCAAAAAAACCTTTGGTTGCAAGTCACAATGTTCAGCCAATAGAAAAAGCGTCAGGAAGTTCAAATATTGCTCCTCATTTTTTGTAAATCAATACTTCATCCTGTGAAATGCACCAATAATGTCACATTTAATAGGTAGGTTTGCATTTTAGGGCTGACAAAAATAGCGATCTATCTTTAATGTTTGTATAGAGAAAGCAGGTAAACTTCCTCCAAAACTGGGACTTCATTTAGAGCTGTTAGCACCTTTTCTCCAGAGATGTACAATTTAGCTGTTTGTCTCTTCCTGAGGCTGTTTTTGACAAGCCGTAGTAGCTCTTCTGGGAATGCAGCCTGCCAAGTCTAATATTGACACGACACACTACACACATCATGGACCACCACACACTGGAATGTGGAGGGGAGAGAGAAAGTGAGTGAGAGTGAGTGCAGAGTGGTAAACACTGGAAAAAGGTCATAAAGGCCATTAATAATATTTTTTAAATTATTATTTATACAGAAATTTGTAAAGGTAGTTCCTCGTTTCCTTATATTTCTAAGCAGATGAAACAACAAGGGAGAGAAAGGTAGGGAGAAGGAAAGAAACAGCCCATGCTAAACTATCCCGCATTGATGGTCAGTGTTATGACTGCCAGTGGATTCAGATCACTACTGTCCATTGTTCATGTGACTGCTGATAGACGTAGCAGGATGGATTTTGAAGTGTCCAGAGCTATACTCTCTACTCAGATTCATTCAAACAGGATTGCAAAACTGATCTGACCGTGCTTTTCTGGCTTTAAATAAACACTTACGGTTGAACCATTTAGTCACCACAGTCTTTATGATACTCTGAGTCATTCTTCCTTTTTTGTCTGGTCGTTACGTTTAATAGGTCAACACTTCTCGGCAAGGTGCTGCGTGTTGACGTTGACTTCAACGATAATGGTGCCCCGTACAGCATTCCCTCAGACAACCCATTTCTGGACGAGAAGGAGGCACGGCCGGGTAAATGAATTTCCTGTTCGTGTGGAAGACTGTGATCATGTCTGGTGACTTTGAAGATGACTGAATGGCACATTTATTTATGCTAATCTAGCTTAGCTTTTCTCTCATAATATTGGACTGCGGTGGGACTGTGTTTTTCTTACTGTGCAAAGCTGGAAAATGACTGTTCGTGTCAGAAGTGCGTCCTCACAGAGGATGTCATTTTTGTTTGTGTTTTCCATCCACGTATTTCTTTCTTTGTTTCCCTGCAGAGGTTTATGCCTATGGAGTTCGCAACATGTGGCGTTGCTCCATTGACCGCGGTGACCCCGTTACCACTGAAGGCAGAGGCAGGATGCTTTGTGGTGATGTGGGCCAGAACAAATACGAAGAGGTAGACCTCATTGTTAAAGGTATGATAATTGTAGTTTGAAGGATGATTTTCTTTTTCTAATATGTTGATTTCTATAGTTTAACAGCTTCACTGAAGTAGTTTACATTAAAGTGAAATTACTTTTTAATTTTATCAGTATATAATATGGCCACAACTGTTATTTTAAAGCCTGCATCATTACAGAAACACTATTTCCTGCCAAATAATAAAACAGAATCTCATGTATTCAAAAGAGGACGTAGAATAGACATTAGAATTACTGCTTGATAACCAAATCCAATTTTTTCAGCAGAAGGAGTACATCAAACCGTTTGAATACATATAAATTGTAGAACTTCTTTTTTGCTGAGTAATTTTACTGTGTCAACTCTTATTTTTAAGGAGGAAATTACGGATGGAGAGCCAAAGAAGGATTCAGCTGCTATGATCGTAAACTCTGTCAAAACTCATCCCTCGGTGAGTCTACAGTCTGGGTTACTGAAAGTCCATAAATACAAGTATATTTTACCCAAATTATATAATATTTATACAGATATTTAATTTGTAAAGTAAATTGTTACAGCACACTGTGTGTTCTCTGTAAAAGCCTCCTTAGAATAGAATAAAAAACTGTTGTCAACTCAAAAAGAGATTTTAAATAACTGAAATTCATTGTCATTTCATTTCATGAGCTCAGGTTTCTTACAGGGAACAGTATATTTCCTGTTTGTTACAATGATGTAGCAGTGACACTGAATAATAAACGAGGTCTGATCTTTGTTTATGTGTTTGCAGACGATGTCTTGCCAATCTTTGCCTATCCACACAAGCTGGGCAAGTCTGTGACAGGAGGATACATCTACAGAGGCTGTCAGATGCCCAACCTTAACGGACTCTACATCTTTGGGGATTTCATGAGCGGGTGTGTGTTTGTAAAATGAAAATTTCAAATGAAAAAGCACGTAACCTTTTTTGTTTTTGTGAATTTTTACCTAAACAGTGTCCAGTCAGTGTGCTGTTGAACTGCTCTGCACAGGGTTGATTTAATAATTTACAGTAAAAATGAATTGATGTGAAGCTTTTGGACTACAGTTCTTGTTATATGTAAACATTATATGTATCTCTGTTTGTGTTTAGGCGTCTGATGTCTCTTAGGGAGAACGTTACCACAGGTGAATGGCAGTACAATGAAATCTGCATGGGAAGAGACCAGACCTGCAGATTCCCCAAACTTATCAACAGTTACTATAAATACATCATCTCTTTTGCTGAAGATGAAGCAGGTAATAACTGCGTGGGTCGGTGTGTTGATGTATTACTACCAGACACTGCATCACTTATTTAATTAGGTACATTTATAATGGAAAGATAAACTTAAGCCCCAGTCACACACACATAGAAACAGTCCATGAATCCCCTGGCAGCTGCCAGTTGCTTGTGGAAAATGTGTATTCTCAGACTGGTTGGGGTTGCTAGAGGTTGTTGACAGTTGGTGAAATAGGTTGCAAAGAGATGTAGGGTACTGCACTGAAACCCTCCTTGCGACACCTGCAGCCAACACTATTAAAAAGGTGTAACTTTTTTCTGTTTCCAGTTTGTGTTGCACATTTCACAGTTTTACTACTGCTCAGTGAGTAATTGGCGAATGTTTGCAGACAAGTAAGTTTCTTGCATGAGAACTACAGGCAGTTTTGTCAATTAGCAACCAAAACAATCAAAGATGTTTTTGCTGTAGCGCCCTCTTTAGGACTGATTTCACATAGCAAGAGCAAACAATCACCATCTGGTCCAGAAATACAATTTATTTTTCTACATGTCTTGGGTTTCCAGGGGATTTCCTACTGGTCTCCTGGTCTGTGTGGCTTAATGTGGAAAGAAAGAATTATTTCTAACTAGTACACATGTAGTTTGGTATGTGAAGTACCAAAGTGGATATTTTTACTGGTATTATTGTTGATGAAATTAAATTACTACTAAACTCCACGATTTCTAAGTTAGGAAACGTTTAGGTTTGTGCTGGTCTTAAAAAAAATTGTATTTCTCTTCTTTCCTGATAATTTCAGGAAGCAAATTGGAGATGAATGGTTAAAGCAAAGTTTAAAATATTTTTCCCCAGAGTAGTGTTTTGGTCTCTTTCTTTCTCCCCCATTTTGCTATTTTTGTACCTCTTTTATTTCTGTCTCCCGTCTGTTGTCATCATAAATATTTCCCTTTGTTCCTGTTGTTTAATTTTTTTTTCTTTCTTTATCTCCTTCTTTTCTTGCTCGCCGCTTCCTATTTTTTTTTTAATCTCCCCATTTGTCTTTTCATGTTCTGCCATCTCTGCCTGCTGCTCTCTTTCTCCATTTCCTCTGTGAATTTTTCCAGGTGAGCTGTATTTCTTAGCCACAGGAGTCCCTAGTGCGACAGCAAGAGGTGGCGTTATCTACAAGATAGTGGACCCTTCCAGGTAACTTGCCAGTGCATCACTTTACTTCATCAGCAGTTAAATGCTCAGTAAACTACATGGATGTGTGACGTTAAGGTGTGAGAGTGTGAACCCAATAATTATGTATGATGGAGGTTTTAAGAGTTGGAATGCTGCTAATAAAGTACAGTGCAGAAACATGTTGAAATGTTAAAAGAACCGCTCAGAGCACAATCATCTTCCATCCCTCTCTAGCCAATCCAGGCAAAAAAAAAAAAGAAAGAAGAAAAACTGATTTTTTTAATCTTATTTATTTAATCTATCTTCATTTATTGTATCTCTGCACTAAAACACACTAAAATTGAAGTGGAAGCTGCTAAACACCATTAAAAACAAAACATTCACAAAATTTTTTTTTTAAAGATACATATGTGCTTATAGTACCTATTATTGCATGTGCACTAATGTTTTCTGTCTTGGAAACAGGAGAGCACCACCAGGAAAATGTAGCATCAAGCCTTCACCTGTTAAGATAAAAGGAAAACTAATTCATTTCCACCCAAAAGAAGGTAAAAAAAAACCTCTTAAAGTGGTGTTTTTTTCTCGAATTTCCTTGTCCTGTTTCAACCTTTACTAGTGATTCCTTCTAGAAATTGGTGAGTTGTCATGAAACGGCTGTGTGCAGGCCGGAAAAGGACCCAAAGTGCAGACTCCGGAAACAGACGTGAACCCAAAAAACAGCTTTAATGCTGAACTCAAAGTTACTAACTTCCAAAATACAAACGATACGTAGATATGTAGATCACAACACGGACACAGAGAAACACAGGGCTTAAATACACAGAGGGAGCAATCAGGGAATGGGAAACAGGTGGGAAACACAGCTGGGGCAAATCAGGCCTAACAAGACAAAGGAAGCAAAACCAGACGCATTAACATGAGACACGGCCTTTCAAAGTAAAACAGGAAACATAACACAGAGACGCGGACTTGACAAGGGGATACAGCTGACAGGGGAGACAGAGCAACTAGAGAACACAGAGACATAACCATAAGACAGAACTCTAACAAAGAAACCAAAGACTAGAAATAATAAATAATATCAAAATCAATTTCAATATCAAGTTCAATAATATAATAAACTCAAAACTCTGGGTCAACGACCCAGGCACCCTAACATGAGTTACATTTCCAGCAGTAAATAAATGGTCAAAACATGCTATTTAATATGCATGAGGTTTCTCTTTAGCTTCTCTTGATGTCGCTGATTGTTCACTTTAATGGGAGCACTGAAATTTGATAAATTTACCAAATCAAAGCAGTTTCTTGCATCAGGTATCCAACGGATGGTTTTTAGCACTGCATAATTCTTTTTATTTTATTTTTCTCTTTTTTGCAGAGTATGTAATCAACAAGAAACCAACCACCACAGCTGTTCCTACTACAACGACCACTACAAAACCTACAACAACTAAAAAGAAGACAAGAATAGTAATAAAAAAACCTCCAATGCCAACAAGAAAAAAACCAAAGCCACCGCCAACAACAGCAGCAACAAGAAAAACAACAAGAAAGACAACGTTACCAACAACAACACCGGCTCTCAAAACCACAACAAAATCAGCCTCGACCACAACAGTAAAGCCAAGAACTGTCCAGATGGCAGCAACAACTCCTGCCACAACCTCGTCCACTGGTAGGCCTGCTGGTGTACCCGTTTATCAGGCTAGCTCCACTGATTACCCAGTTTCTAGCCAAACCGCTAACCCAACCACTAATTTGACTATTAAGACTAAAAATAAGTCCACGAGACTGGTTCACACCGTGGCACGAGGAGAAGCCAGCAACGCCAAAACTGGTGGTTTCTTCGTCTACATTCTGATTTCGTTTCACATTTTTACACCTTAATTGCTAAATTTATGTTTGCTTCTAAGTAAAATCCTTTGCGAAGTAGGCTTAAGTGCTAATTAGGTTAGCTTAGCTTTTTTTTTAGGTGGGGGGGGAATCACACCTTCTTGGAATAAGGTAACTATAAAATCTGTGCAGGCTTTCTAATGATCAGACAATATCAGCACTATCTCCTAAAGGTCATGTTAGAATTTAATTATATTTAAATTGGTTTTAAGGGTTATTTATGTTTTTCTTCAACAAAATAATTTGCTATATAGTTTTTTGGCCTTTTAACTGATTTTACACACTGATTTGAACTGATTAAGAATATTGTGAATATTTATATAGAAATAAACAACACATAAAATGATTTAAAAAGTTCGATAAATATGCCCTTGGGACATTTTCTCCACTTTGTTGAGGCAGATAAGCCATACTGTAACCTAAATGGCTAAAAAACAGAGTAAAAAAACAAAAGGTGACTTTTCTTAAATCAATATGCACTCAAAAAATAAGTAGCTTTTTAAGAATTCATTTTTGCATCTCACCTGTCTTTACAGTTCAGCAAGTCTGTGCACTGGAACATAAACATGGGGAATGGAAAATAATTTGCATAATTTGCAGAGAAAATGCTGTAAAATTGTTGTTTATCTTAATTATAACTGAGTTTACTGCCTCACCCTCTTGGCTTAGTTTTAATCACAAGTTTAATTATTCAGACTAAGCCATTTGCATTTGCACAAGCTTTTGCCCGACTCAGGTATCGTGGAGTTGACTAAATTGGCTTTGAATCCCAACTTCAGACCTGCTAACATGCTATTCTTTGGCTGGTTCAAGAAGCTAAAGCAGGATAAATAGTGTTTATTTATGCGTTAGGTTTTTGCACTGCTTTAATTTAAATCGGGTGTTTTGGCATAATTTATTATGAATAAATTGTTCTGCATCAGCCTCAGTTTGGACATTCATCCTTTTGTGTCTGTGTCTACGTCCTTCCTTTGTGGTTGATACTATTTTTCCTTTGTCAAATAGTACAATGAAAAATTGTCCTAAAGCAGTTTAACATTTTGGGAAATGTGCTTCCAGCTGATAAGGTCAGTGCTGTGTCTTAATTAGTTAACTTAGCTTAGCTAGAACACGGACTGCAAAAAGATATTACAATATAGCTACCTGCACAGCTAAAGCTAGCATTTTAACAACATGATATCTTATTTAAATACCTACATATATAAAAGACCAAAATAATGGTGTTTTTACATTTTTAACAGTTTTGTCTGAATACAGAAATTTGCTAGATGCATTTACACTTTATTTAAATGATAATAGAAAAAATAATGTGTAGTATAGCTAGCTAACTTGCTAACTTTGCACATAACCCATTTCCTAGCAGGCTAATTAGCCGCTCTTATTTATACGATTCTTCTGCATCTGATTCTTAACAACAAACCAACCTCTTTTTCCCAAAATGTCAAACTTTTTTTATATTAACATTAGCTTCAGCACCTCATAAAACTACATATAATCAAATAAAAAGGGTGATTCTGTCTCTTCATCAGGTTATCACACAACCTCCACGACTGCAGACTCATCTAGGATTGCAAAAACCCCAACCATCACCACACCTTCAACAGGGAGACATGGGAGACCCCTTCAGTACCCCCCTAGCACCACCTCACAGTATTTCAAACCACAACTCCTTACTACTCCATCCACAAAATTGCTGAAGCAGCCCCACATGACTTTAATCTCTACACCCTATCCAAAAGCTCCTGACCATAGGATGACCGCAGCATGGCCGCCGTACTTCAGCCAGACGCCCCTTGTACCATCCTACAGGCCCCAGAGACCACTAATCAACACTACGCTGTTTAAAACACAGGAGGAAAAGCTGTGGCTTGGCGAGAAGCTGGAAAGTGAAGGAGAGGGCAACCAAGTGTTTAAGAGGCCGAGAGGACGAGGTAGAGGTCAAGGTTACAAGAAAGCAAGAGGAGGTTGGAGGCTGCGGGTTGGCTCAGTGCGACTTGTAAGCGCCGAAGGTTTGCCAGATCGAGGCAGAGTGGAGATTTTCATCCGTGGCCAGTGGGGTACAGTGTGCGATGACCTTTTCACCATCAAGTCAGGTAGTGTCGTGTGTCGTCAGCTTGGATTCTCGACTGCCCTGGCAGTGATGAAGAGGGCTGTCCTGGGGGAGGCGGACGACAGTGTTAGGATATTCTTGGATGATGTGGAGTGTGAGGGTGAGGAGAGATCACTGCTCGAGTGCAAGAGGTCCAGGGTTGGAAAACACAACTGCTCACATGCGGAAGATGTAGGGGTGATCTGTGGTTAGCAAAGAGTTGGTTAAAAGAAAAGGAAAAGCATTGGGAGAACTGGAAAAAATGGAAAAAATATATGGTACTATCACATACAGACAGTGAATGTATGAATGATTATTAGATCCCACACATTTTTTTAAGGATGATTTTTAATGAATTGCAATTTTCAGAATTTGTATTATCCTGCTTTTGCATTTCTGCACGTTACCTTAAAACGGCTCTATTTGCATCTTGGAGAGAAGTGGAAAAGAAGAGCATGCATCCAACTTTTCACTGGCTTTGTGTGATCTATATGCAAGTAGCTCCTTCTAAACTCACTCAATCCACAGTTGTAAAGATAATAATCAGTTACAAGTTGAAACAATGATGATTATAGTAAACAGCAACATAGTATCTAAACCATAATTACATAAACACAGTGGTTACCGCTCACAAAAGGGACTCTTTCTTAACCCCTTGTGAGTATTGTGCTTAGAAAAAGTGGGAAAAAATGAACATTTTTAAATTCATTTTGGTACTCAACAGTTAATGGTTTCATAATGTTCATGATGCAAATCAAGCTAAAAACTGGTCTAAGTGGATTGAATGAGTTTTGGAGGTGCCTTGACATTTAAAGAAAAAAAAAATCCTGCTAAAACACACAAACATTTTTTAAATGCATAATTTTACTAGATTTATTTTCTGAGGCAGATTTTAAATAATTTGCACATGGAAACATGTTGAATGTAGTTTTAAGATGAAAAAAATATCTTTAACCAGGAAATGCTGGACATTCTGCGCAATGAATGTAATGTTTCCAGGTTTACATAAAGAGATGTTAAAGGCACAGGGGGCCTGTGATGTAAATAAAGTTTACTGCAAAGTGATTTTCTTCTAAGTCTCTTATTTGCTGTCAGTGAATTTTATTGAACAGTATCTGATTCTTCTTCAGCAACACTTCTCAACACTTGTGTAAAACAATGAGGATTTATAATATATTAATCTGAAATTTCTGAGACAGTTTACAGAGCATTTGACCCATTGGTCACTGACTTATCTTGACTTACACGTAGACCTTAAACGGGAAGTAAAAATGTTTGTGATGAAACTGTGGAAACAGTCCTTACTGACCGTAAAGATATTTTCTGTGGCCCCAAATAAACATCCACACATTTTATGGCCAGATGGAACAAACATTGAAGATCTTTTTGTTTCCTGATAGGCCATAATTATCTGTTGATGCATAAATAACAAGTAATTCCACAGTGCAAGTACTGCCTATTGTTTTAGAGATGATACCTTAGAGGCAATAAAAAAATAAATATAAAATCAGAATAAGCTCTTGCTCTCTGAAACAGAATTTAGCTGTTGGGGATGAGGAGGTCCAGCTGTCCAGCCTTCTTATGTGCACGCCTATCAACATTTTGACAGAAGGAAAAACTGATGAGTTGATGAGTTACACTCAGTGGGCTGGAATGCACCACATGTCAACATTTTCTTTGCATTTCAAATTTATAATTAAATTTCACGAAATCTAAAGCTTGGCCTTATTTCCTTCGTCTGACTTCCTTCATTCTCACTCCATATATTTGTGTAAACATTAAAATATGAAAGTCAGCAGAATGTAAAAGAGGCATCATTACAAACAGTCCCATATTAACAAACAAACAGATGGCTGAATGAACAGAGAGAAGCAGCATTTGGGCAAATTAAGGAGTGAAGGAGTGAAGTGACGAAGAAGAAAACAGAAGCAGTACACCGTCTTGTGTTGCCTCTATGGGTGTGGTTTAAACTGAAGGTGACATAATTCTTCACTATGTAAAAAAACAATATTTTTGAAATCCGGTTTGCCTCACTGTACATTATCCAAATTCATTTGTTTTTCTTGATCTGGATTAAAATGATTTCTACTGTTCCTCCTAGTTGCAACGTAACACTGTTTTCCTCAGATCTGGAAACAAACATCGACTGTAAATATGAACCTGACATGTTTGTCTTTTGTACTGTTGATACAAGTACATCCATGCTTACATTTTGTTTACACCAAATTCTGAGCTTTCTAGTCTTGTGCCAGAAGTCAAGTCTCTTCAGCGCTCTGTGGTTCAGTTTTGGTGAGTCCATGAGAATTGTAACTGACCGGTGTGGCATCGGGTGTGGTGCCGTGCCTGTGGGCTGTTGCATTTTGCATGTTGTTGGTTATTTAAGTTTCTGTAGCCTTCTTATTACCTCGATGCAGAGTGGGCATTCTCCTATGTTCTCTGACTGGGAAAAGGCATTTTCAACCAGAGACCTGCTGCTCACTGGATATTTTCTCTTTTTCGTACCATTCTCTGTGAACATTAGAGATGGTCATGTGGTCAAATCTCAGTACATCAGCAGTTTCTGAAATAGACCAGCCCCTCTGGCACCCACAACCACAGCCACTTAAATCACCGTTCTTCCCCATGCTGTTGCTCGGTGTGAGCTTCAGCAGATCATCTTGACCACGTCCACATACCTAAATGCAATGAGTTTCTCCCATGTGATTGGCTGATTTGAGATTTGTGTTAATCAGCAGTTCAGCAGGTGTACCTAATAAAGTGGTCAGTGGGTGAAATCATGTGTAGATTAAAGGTGTTACCATTAAAAATAATACAAAAATAGCAAACAAGAAATAATAATAAACTAATCATTTATTATTAATAATAAACTAAATATGAATTACTTTTGAATATTTATAGATTTTTTTTTTTTACCAGAGTTGTGTAATGTTTACCTGAGAACAGTACAACGGCCTAGATGATTTTTATTATAAAAATGGAATTAGCTCCCTTTTGTTAATAAGTATTTATAAACAGAACACCAGGAAAAAAAGATCATATTTAAATAAAGCTTGCTTTTGCTTCCAGACCACAGGGAGGCAGTCATGTATAATTTTACCCTCACTGAAAAATGAGGAGGGAGCTGTGAATAATACAGTCCATGTTCCCTTGTTATCTATTTCATTAGCTTGCACTATCACACAACTGTTTAAAAAATTTTTTACTTTCATTTTTTTTTCTCAGTAGAGCACTTTTCAATCTATTTCAATCCATCGCCTAATAAACTCACCCAGTCATGCATGGCAGAGGCAAACTCGAGCCATGAATTCCAAGAAACCATCAGAGGCCCTCAGCGCACAGCGATGACACATTAATTAATTTATCCATATAGCTACTTCACCTTGTCTTCAGTCTCTGCTAGTTTCTCACATCATCACTCATATCTGTCCTCCAAAGACTGCGTGCATCCTGTCCTCTGGACCGTGACAGTGGCACTTTCCGAAAATAAAGGTCTGTCTCTGTAAAGCAAGGCAGAGGTGCCCCTGTTGTGATAGATTATCTTATCTTTTACAGTGAAGCTACTAGAAGTGGCTATATGGTGATGTTAATGGGAGTGACACTGTACTGTATGCAGGTCTTAAGGTCTAAATTCCTAAGCAGAAGATGAAAGTGGTTATACCATTTGCAGGCTTACAATTAAAATCCTTATAAGTCTCTCTCTCTTTCTCTCACTCTGCCTTTAGGCTAGCTGGCCACATCTGCTTGCAATGTCCTATACTGTGTTGACTGAAGTCTCAGGGGAGACATTGTTTCAGACACAGGATTTTTGTCTTATTTACCCAAGCAAGGTGACAGAACACACTTTAGGCAATGGCCTCAGGAAGGAGTCTCTTAGATGTAAGAGAGTCGTAACTATTCACACCAGAGCAGCTCCGCAACCAAGAGACAACCAAGCCATGCTCAATACCCCCTTTTCATACTTCCAAGCATAAAAGCATAGACCAGAGTGTCCCCATGATCTCAGAGGTATTACCTAGAGACCAAAATGAGCTGGTAATACACTGAGTTTTGCATTTATTATTATATTACATTACATAAATCATCCATTAATTACAAGCAGAGCTGTGGCTCCGACTACAGCACAAGAGATGTTTTGTTACAGAGCACCCTGTAGTCTTAAATATCAACACAAGGGAGAGCTGCAGCACTTGTGCAGTTCATCATCGCTTGTCTGCTGCTGACCCAGATTTACAGGAGAGGGGAACCACATTTGCACCTGTGTAAAAAATAATAAATAAATAAAAAAATGCACACAGTGGTCAGATGGACACATGCGTATAAAATTTTCAAGCATGCATTTGCACAACGTGTTTTTCAGAGTTAAGATGAGAGTAACGCCTCTGTTGTCTTGAAATTAGCTCTATGCTGCGTCAGTGTGCTCAGTCAAGTCGTGTGCATAGAGGATCACCTGTTTATAACTTTGACTTTAGCTCATGAGTTCATGAGATGGAAAAGCTAAAGTCTAAAGAAGATAATTAAGAAGGACACTGGATTAAAAAGCTCAGAGATAGGAAAAGCAATAAATGATACAGAGTGACGATAATCTTTGCCAGCAGCCGATTTAACTGTGAGATTAATTATCTCTAATGGATCTATGTCTTATTAAGACGATAGATATTCTTCAACAGGATTAGACCGAAAAGGAACAGATAGAGTGTCCTATCGATCTACAGTAAATCACTCCAGCAGGAATAAAGCTCGTGGTGTAAATATCACTGCAGAGAAAACCCTCCCAGACAACAAAAGCAACAAAATATGGTTGTTTTCTCCGTTTAATGTGATTACCTACGCTTTTCTTAGCAATAATATATGTTTTTATACACTTTTAAGTTCCATTACATTAAAATAGATATTAAAATAACTGAGAGAATAGGAAGGCAAAGCAGGAAAGGACTGAACTGGAAACACTGAATTAAGTCGCCTGAGGTTTCACAAGGGGGCTGTAAAGATACACTGCATAGAAACACGCAAGCATGCACATAATGCCCACATGAGCGCAGACACACACACACACACACACACACACACACACACACACACACACACACACACACACACACATACATCCTCCGGTGTCTTTTGTTCCTAATTTAGATCTCTTGCTCCCTCCGACTGTCTCTTTATTACTGTCTTAATCACTCATTGCCTGTCTCTTCTCCTCTTACACTTCCTTTGAGTTGTACTTTTTCTAAAGGCAAGTTTGGCTTTTTTTTTTTTTTTTTTTTTGGAGAGAGCTGGAAAATCAAACTCAAATGAAAAAAAGTGAGGATCAGGAAAACGACGGCTCGTACCTGGGAATGAGCTAAAAGATTCAGATATCTGTGTGTGTGTGTCTGACGGTTGCTTGATGTCAACTTAGGAGCATTTTTCTCTCATTATGTTTTTCTTGCCTCTGTCTGTTTGGTTTGGTGTTTGATTTGAGTTACCACATCTTTTCAAGTATTTAGTGGGATTAACCACCCTGTTAGCTCTGCTCCTTAGTGCATATATTTTTGCACGAGGTTCCTTATCGTTGCCCGGCAAATAGGGACCAGTGAACAGGGCCTACTTTAAATAATCTTGTGTAAACTGCAGCATTGTTGAGACCACTCTGTCACATTATCTGTAATAGGATATTTATATCTACTTCTTGAGTTTGAACAGCATAGCTTACAAAAAATCCCACAAGTGTGTTGCTTCCTTTATCTTTTGCTTTTTAATCATTACACTGCTCTTTCGGGGATTTAATCTGATCACAGTCAAAGTCAAGCTCAGCCCCATATTGTAATCCAACTCTCAGACATAAGCATCTAAACTACTCATCTGTGGTTTGATGCTCATCTGTATCCTGCTCATTTCTACCCTTAGACGTCCAAATACTATGTATGTTTGTATGTATGTTTAATGCATTATTCTCCACACATATCTCCATTTAAATGTGCCAAATTTGCAAGCAAGGGAGCAGATGTTTCGCTGTGTTGATCAACCACATTTAAGGTGTGGTTAAACAGTCCATTAAAGAGGGATTGCAGTAATTTGGAACATCTATGACCCGACAAGGATTCAGCTTTTTAATTTTTACACACCTGCAGTTATGGACAAGACTGAGCGATGGAACAAGAAGTGTGATATGAGAAACATCTTATATGACAAGAGATACAGAAACTGGTTTAAGATTTACTTGGTAAGACAGGGGGTGAATTGTGGACTTCTGTTTAGCAAAACTTTGTACAGGTGGTACAGCGAGCGACATTGTTGCCTCACAGAAAGACTTTCCATTTAAAGTTGAAGTTTTTTTTGTGTTTAGGGTCTTACTCCTTATCCTATTTCCCAACTTCAATTTGTCCTTTCTGTGTAAATATTGTCACGTCCTCCTCTTTGTCTTTGTTTGTTATGCTTCCTGTGTGCTCCAGTGATTTATCTAGCTAACCTTAAGCTTTTTGTGTCAGTTTAGGTTTTGGTTTTGAGTTTCCTTTTTAGACCTTTGCCTTTTGTTTTGGGACTTTGATTTGAACCAAAAATGTGACATTTTGATTCAACACTCTTTAAGACCTGTTGCCACAGATTTTCAGTCATAAATTTCAAGGACCTGACTATCAGATACTGTTCATTTGCTGTTCGTTTTTTTTGTCCTCCAATCATCCAGTTTCCTCAGATTTTTTAGGAAATACCTCACACCCTACTGAGATACACCAATTTTTTGGCTAACAGCTCTTTTAGAATTACTATTTTGCCTGTCAAAATGGGCTTTCTCACTCTTTTTGTCTAGATTCAACTAAAAAAAATAGGAACACGTATTTTTGTGATGGGTCAGTGTTAAATGGCTTAGCAAACAAAAACTAAATCGCCTGAGAATGGTCAGGTATGAGGACTGGACTGAAACTGAGTGAAAAAGTAGCCAGTGCCTAAAGAAAATCTTTCAAAGACCTTCTTCAGTCTAAAGGAACAAAAAATAAAGAAATGATGGGTGCTTACAGACTTTTTTGCACAGTCCCATAGAGTACTTGTGCCAGGATTATCCATCCATCCATGCATCCATCCATCCATCCATCTTCTTATTATTATAATCAATATGTGGATTCAGGTCGTGGGGGCAGCAGTCTGACCAGAGAAGCCCAGACTTCCTCACTTCCATCCACCTCTTCCAGGGGTGACACCATTCCCAAGCCAGCTGAGAAGTATAATCTCTCAGCTGATTATATTTCTCAGCTGGGTCTGCCCTGGGGCTTGCTGAAACAAGTCCCTGTTTTAGCATGGACGTTACAACAGTATAAATATCTCACAATGCAGTGCAGTTGTGATGCACATAACATCCATTGCTGGAAGATGACCAAGGCAGACAAGATCTGCTGTAAGAGCAATAACTCTTCAGTTAAAGTGGTTTAATCTTGTAGTTTCATTTTGGCAGTTGTTCCATTGCTCATCTCAAATAAGTTTGTGTAATCACTACATCTCCACCTTCCATCATGTCTATGAAGTGACACAAAAAACACAGTTGTATGTTAAATATTTCAAGTGATACAGTGAGTTGTACATAGTGTGAGGTATCTGGTTATTTTGTCATAGACTGCATGGCTTTGTAGTAACCTCTCCTGACTCCTTTCTTTGCTTTATAGCTGCATGATTTGCTTCAGTCACTTAGTACAATCACTAGAGGACTCAGGTCACTTGAACAATAAAATGTTACTATGGGGTGGAGGGTGGCGGCGTTGCATCAGATTTATAGTCAACAAATGGTAAGAACTGCTAGTTTGCTCTGTGGACTGACACAAAAAAAATTCTAGAAAAGAAAACAGCGCATCCAGTGATCATGTAAATGTTTCCTTTTACACATTCACTCATGTACCCACATTTGTGCAGACGCACACCCTTCCCATCTGGCTGGCAGCACAGATGGTGGCACTGGGTGATGCTAGGGGCCAAAAGGACAGTTCTAACCAGCTACACACAACCACCCACCCACACAACCTCACCCACACACACACATACATATATGCAAGAGGACGATGTGATGCACATGTCATAGTTTACACATATATGCACAAATGTTCAGCACAACGCAACATGTACATGCAAGCAAACCCACTCAAACGCTTCCCCTTTCTGATCTTCTGTCTCTTTTCCACTGGTTACGCAAACCTAAATGTACTAATGTTTCATTTAGAAGCTCAATGAGTCGATCACTGTTTGTCAAAACTGAATTTCCATTTTAAATGACATATTTTTTGCAAAAACAGTATGTGGCTGCAGTCATATGAGAAATTTACTAATTACATTTTGCTCAATCTTTCTTCGATTTGCAGCTGTGGTCTTGCGCTGCTGAAGACCTGCTTTCATTCTCAGTGCGTTCAGTGAGCTGCGTTTTAGCACGTGTGGCCGGCACAGGTAGCGCATAGCAAAATCCTCATTGTTTGTTGAGCAGGATGTACTTTTGTTTTTTCTCAGTCAGATAGAGTGAAAGAGGGAGAGAGAGAGAGAGAGAGAGAGAGAGAGAGAGAGAGAGAGAGAGAGAGAGAGAACATCTTTGGAGCAGGTTTTTGATGTGTGCATGCATTTGAAAAAGTATGAACGTACTATGGATGTATTATTCATGCGGCACGATTGTGAATGGTGTTCACATGTCCCCCGAGCTTTCCCCTCCCAGAGCCTGTCCAGTCCAGTGTGTTCTCGAAGCTTCTCTGTGAGGAAAGGCTGAAAAAAGCAGGCGACGAGAGTGAAAGAAAGGGAGGAGGAGAGGTGGTGATGGAATATATGTGGGGAAAGTGGAGACGGGGGTAGAGTGGCAGAAGGGGCGGGGACGGAGGAAGTGAACGTGTAAACCAAGTGAGGAGATAGAGGGAGAGACTGAAAAATAGAGGCACAGACAGACAGAGAAGGACAAATATAGAGAGAATGGGAGCATGGTGGGGGTAAAGGAGGGAGGGAAATTGAGGGAAACAGAGTGGGAGAGACAGAGGGAGTAGGAGGAGGAGAGGAGGTGGGAGGGAAGGGATGCTGCATTTTAGTAATGGCACAGACTGAGGCTGCAGCAGCAGACAGAGAACGATGAGAGAGGTAGAAATTAAAAGAGAGCAGCAGTGCATTGTCAGGGAGAGTACGGCAGGATTCCAACGCAGGTAAAATATCAAACTATAAATGAATGAAATATTGACAAAGCTCATTTAAATACTACTATACTGATAGTTTTGACTAACAGAGACTTGGAGAGGCCTTTTCCTCTGTGACAGCAGTTAACCTGCCGAACCATTCATCCTTTAAATCCATGCATGTACCCATCTTTATCTTCCATCTTACCCTTCATCCATCCTTGTGCCTCTGTCTTCACACCTTTTCTTGCTAACCATCTTTCCATTCCACCCACTCACCCACCCATAAGCTTTTCTCCCCCCTTTTCTGAGAACATCTAAGTGTGTTCTTAGAGTGTAAAAGAAAGTGTATTTACAGTAAACATGCTTCTGTCCTTTCTTCTCCTCTTTTCAGACTGTCACAAAAACATATTTGGAGAGCCAGCTGTGAGGGTTAAAGAGAGGAAAAATGGACCAAACTTGCTACAGGGACTGCGGCGAGTGAAAAAGGCATTTCACCAGTGGGAAGAGGATAAACTAAGCCTTCTGTAATCAAATGAGTAAGACTACTAGCAACAGCAAAAACACAGACAGGATCAAGCATTTAAAAGCAGACTCCTGCCTCTGTTGGGAAAAAGTATGACTGGCTCCTTTTTGTCTTTCTGTTTGACTGTCTATCCACAGGCTGTCCTTCTGTCTGTGTCAGCAGGATGAAAAGGCATCATTTCAGCGCCTAGGACCTAAAGAAATGCTGAACAAATCCTGATGGTTGTTAGAGAAGCGAGGCACTAAAAAAAAAGAACATTTGCAAGCTTCTGGAAGGAAAAGGGAGGAGAGAGCGGTATGACTCAGAGCACAGCAGCTCAAATGCCGCGTATTCTGCATGCAAGAGGAGAGGTGGAGGGAGATAGAGGAACAATGAGGAAGATATAAAGCGGGGGGGAAAAAATCAGAGAGGACTTGACCAGAATTGAGCTGTCATTAGACAGAAGAAGGACAGGATGAGGACAGAAGTAACCACGCAGGCAGGCAGTGAGTGATATATAGACCACGTGAATCAGGTTGCTAGAGGGAGAGGAAGGCAAGAAGAGGGTGAATATAGAAAGTGAAAGGTTTAATTTGACTGAAGCCAGTTGAGGGAAGGTTGAGTGGAGGTTTGCTGCAGGGTTAGTGGATGGAGAACTGCAAAGAAGGACAGTAGGAGGGGATTAAAGAAAGATTGTTTGAGCTCCTTGCGGGCAAGAAAGTCCTGCGTGGCTGTCTTTTACCTCCAGGAGAGAACCTGGCAGAGGTTTGCATATGGAGCAAGTTTCAAGAGGGTTAAATAGAGGAAGGCAATGATGGAGGGTACAAAGGTAGAGCAATATTGGAAATACAATAAAGAACAGAAGGACAGAAAGACGGAGCTGAAGAGAAAACACTGCAGACCAGAGAACATGAGATCCAGCGCACAGTGATGGGGACATGGAAACTTTAACTGTGACAGCAGCACAGCAAGAGGTTGCTGTTAAATATTGATGCCGACAGGCCACTCTGGCAAGAACATGCTACTTGCTCCACAGAGGGGAAAACAGAAGAGATGCAACTGATTTTTTTCTCTCTGAGGAGTTTTTACACCAGAATAGTCAAGCTGAGCGATATGAAGCAGAGATGTTGGCACAAAATAACATAAGACATGCAAAATAGCCAAGAGTTGGCTTCCTGGAGGTTTTTTGGGCAGCTGTCCAACTTCTTTGGATTGACTGCAATGACTTTCTAGAGAAAGGAGGACCTTTAGGAAGAGGACCAATATTTGAGCGATCTCATGAGGACCAGAACATTTTCTTCTTTTCTACAAGAAGAACACTGATTTACATTTTGGATTGAAATGCTTCACCTGCTTCTACAGCGCCAGTCCTGCCAGATGAGTTAAGCCAACACTGCTACGCTGTTTCCTGCAAGGATTAGATCTGAGTATTTGACCAATAGAAGACTGCTTGAGGAAATATGTGAGGAAATTCTTGGACTGAATAAAGTCCCACTGCCTCTTGATCTCTAAACATTCAGTAACTGCCATTTCTCCAACCTGAATTTCTGATTCCTCAAAACATCAAAAAACAGCAACACAATGCCACAATCTCCATCCAGCTGCAAATAGTCCAGCTGTGTGTTTATGTGAGGCTGCGCAGGGGGTATGTAAAGACTGTGGATGTGCTCAGCTGTGTTTGTGGGTATGCTTGTGTGGGTGTGGGTGTAGTGGTGTGTGTGTGTGTGTGTTTGCGCTGAGCTTCAAACCCAGCTGTGTCGAAGTGTATTCTCAAAGAGTTACCCAGAACTGCTTGTGTGTGTGTCGCCTGGATTCTCCGCACCAGCGACAGCGCTGGACCTGAACAGCAGTGGAAAGAGGGGGGACAGGGAGGGGGAGGAGGAGGAGAAGAAGAAGGAGGCGAGAGAAACCAGCAGGACGGTGGAGAAGAAAAAACTGACAGCATGCTCGGATAAAGAGAAGAAAGAAAGGAGTCTTCGACTGCCCTCCTGGTGCAATGTATGGTAAGTACAAATATTTGCAAAAGCATGTAATGGTCCACAAAAATCACTGCTTGGCATGAGCCGTGGAGCCATCGTTTTGGTATATGTTCAGTACGTGAGAAAAAACAAAAAATGGCATCGCATTTTTTTTTTCCAATAACTTAAAAAGGGGCATATTTTAATATTGTCTAATAGGCTGCAATTCTTTGCTGGCATGCTGCATGTTGTTAGCTGTATGCTACCATGTATGAAAAGATGAAACTGGAAAAAAGTCCATTAAGAAATGGTGAAAAAAGTAATGGTCCCCTACTTTCTTTTGTGCACCTGACACTGACGACACAGCTTTCTTCTTTGAAAAAACTGTGGATAAGCATGTCCAAGGGGACTTATGTTTACAAGTGTCAGGTGCACATGGTGGCAGTTTGTTTGACACGTAGAAAGTGAGTAGAAAAGTCATCTGAAAAGCAACATGTGTCATATATGTTGAAGTAAATTGATACATTGTATCTCTAAGTGCTTACACTGCTAGACCACTGCCCTGCCAAAAGCATTTCAAATTACACTTATGCTCAACAATTCTTGCTAATAATTCTCACAGTAATTAATAAGATTCACAGAAAATGCCAAATTTCATGCTTGACCAGAGTTTGGGAACCCCAAATTTCTACTTATATGATATGCTTTCACAGCATCTTTGGACAGGTGTGGCTGTGTGTCTCTGTGTATCACCCTTTTAAAGATCATATTCCCACAGGAGCTTGGTCAAGGTAAAAGGTGAAAGGTCAGAGGTCAGGGTTATTAAGATAGTTCATTTAATTTAATGCAGGTCATGTGATCTGACACAGTCAATATGATATGCAAGCCGAGGGGGTCACATTATGCCTCCATCCACTGATTCACACAGTTTAATGTAGGTCACATGATAGCAGTGCCCAGAGGGTCACATGACATCCAGCCTGGGATTTGACTAAAAAGTGACTCATCATCATTTTTAACCACACAATATTATTTCATCATTATGTATTAATGGAGAATTAAAGATTTTCAGTCTAGGAAATATCTTCTAGCTCGCCTAACAATTAACAATAATTCAGGTAAAACATAGAAACAATTCCCCTGAGCACAGTATAAAAATGTTAATGTGCCTAACACAAAGTGAGAAAGCACTTTCTATATAGGTACATGCCAAAAAAACAAAAGAAATCAATAAACATCAGAGCAAGTTATGACCTGAGGACTAACCTGCACTGACTAAAATAAGTTGTGTATAGTGTGATTTGCTTGGGACCAACTAAATGTTTCATGTTGATATTAGAGATGATATTAAAATGTCCACTAACATTTGACATGCTGCAAGGATCACTTTGTTGTTTCTGAGAAGAAGCTAAATATTTATAGCATTAGCATTATGCTTTGATAATTTTACATTTTATTAAAAAAAACTTACATCAAGTATAAAATGCAATGTTGTTCGACCAGAACCAACAAGCTCAGTTGAGTTGTTGAGCAGTTAACTCAGCGAGTTCTTGTTATCCCCGTGTTTCTCCGACACTTTCTCACTCACACAGATGCACTCCATCTCTTCCCTTTCTGTCACAAACACATATACACAGTCACTCTGTCGCAAAGTAGGCACCCTCTTTGGTTCTTCTTTCCACACAAGCACACATACACACATCATTAACAACACACATGCACCAGCGTGGAGAAGGAAGGACTGTTGCTGAGGAGAAGTGACAGTTGCTTGATGGCCGCTGGCCTTATATTCCAGCAGTGCTGGCCAGCCAAGCCCGTAATGAGGCTGTGGGACGTTTTAGTGTCATAAAGATCTGGCTCCCACACCATCACCATGATGTAATGCAAATCAGCTCAGTGTGTGTGTGTGTGTGTGTGTGTGAAAGAGAGAGAGAGAGAGAGGACAATGGTAAAATGACTATATTTGACTACATTACTATATATGCTACATTCTCCACAGCACATGTTGCCCATATATGTTTCCTTTGTGCATGTGCGTGACAGTGATCTAAGACTAAACAGAGTCTCTGGTCAGTGTGGCAAATACAAAAACTGTAAGATTAATGATTGAGACTTTCTGTGAAGTCAATAATTCTACCGGTCAATGACACCAATCAATACTTGCAATTCCTCCTTCCTGTGACCACTACTGGCTATACAGCCAACACATACAGCACAGTTCACCACAGGAGAACTTAAATCTGTTATTGTATTTGACATTATTATTATTTTATTTGCTTAACAGTGACCTCACTGTGTACAAATAGCTAGATTAGGAACCAAGAGGTCAGATTTTCTAGTAATAAGAAGTCAGTGTTGATGAGTTACACACAGAGAGACTAGGTTTTAGTTACCATAGTTTATGTTGGCATAAATCAGCTTTATTTATTCATATATCTATCCAGTTCAATTCAATTTTATTTATACAGCACCAAATCACAACAACAGTCACCTCAAGGCACTTTATATTGCAGGGCTCTACAGTAATACATACAGAGAAAAACCCAACAATCATATGAACCCATATGAGCAAGCTCTTTGGTGACAGTGGGAAGGAAAAACTCCCTTTTAACTGGAACAAACCTCCAGCAGAACCAGGGTCAGGGCCATCTGCCTGCTGCTGAGCTGAGAGAAGGAAGACAGGATAAAAGACATGTTGTGGAAGAAAGCCAGAGATAAATATATGTCTCTCTCTCGCTTTATATATATATATATATATATATATATATATATATATATATATATATAAAATTTTTGATTGTATTATTATGAGACAATTCTTTTTATTATCATCAGTATGAGATGTCACATTTATTTGGAAGTATAAAAGACAAGGTGGAGAAGATGAAAAAAGTTGTACAGCTGGTTTTAGCCTCCCAGTACCTCCGAGTGAATAACTAGTAATAAATGGCAGCCGGCTACGTGGAGCCATTGTGGCTCAGCAGGAAGCACGCAGATAGTTTTTTTTTATGCCTTAGTCTTCATTTTGAGGTCATCTGGATTAAAAAAAAAAAAAAAAAAAAAAAAAAGCAAGTTAATATTATTGTTTCCTATTTTCAATTATTAGTCACATTTTTGGGTCTGAATGGTCTTTGTTCAATTTTAAACAATACCACCATAATCCAGATCATCCATGGATATAGTATCTTGTGACATACTGCTGAACAGTGTCAGTATGCAGACTACTAACTAATGCCAAACTAACAATGAATTATTTTTATTTATAAAATTTCAAAACAATCCTATCACATACACTTATCTCCATTTCCTTTAGCTCTTCTTTTGTACCCCTACAATCCTTTTTAGTATCAGGTCCTCTAATCGCTTACTTACTGGTTTCAATTGTGACATATTTATTTGTAATGCTGTTGCTCTTATTAGAACATTAGGATTACCTGACTGGTATTGATGGTTTGGATGCTAACAGATGAAGCACAGAGGTAGAGCCTTCTGGCAGGACTGTCTCTAATTATGTCTGCATCGCTACAATGTGTCTGTCATTTTAAACATTCAAGAAATATTTCTAAGGTAGAGTTTTACCAATATTGCTTAGTCCATTAGTACTGATGAATAGCAGGCTATTTGGAGCACACACTATTCAAAAATATAGAGACACCACTGCCAGCAGAAGCAGTAATTTTTTGTATATGACTAGAGGCAATAGATACTTTTATCAGTGCCTCCACGAATCTGTTATCTATTATGCATTGCTACAGCAATAAGTGTATGGCTACATGGACATAACTCTGCAGCAGAGAGTCTTGTTTACTGTTCTCAGGCTGATCTTCAATCAATAATTCTACTGGCATAAATATTTAATGTATATTGTATATTGATAATAATACAAAACCTATTTTAGTTATTTTTAGCTTGTTGAGATCATTACACAGCTTCAAAGGAAGCACTACATACAAGAAAATAAAACCTGCTGCTGATATTGATGTAAAATGAAATTAGTTACTTCTACTGATATGATATCATTCTAATATAAAGCGTTCATCCCACAAGCCTCAGTTTCATCTCAGGATGTTTCCATGAGATTGCTTTGGTAGCAAATTGCTATGTGACCTCAGATTCCGACTCCCATATGCACACTGCGCTGTAGATGGACCATCTGTAGAGAATTCATATCACTTCCTATATAAATTAATCTGACAACGATATAAGCAGAGGAGCTATCTGCACCAATTATGATGAATTTTATGCATGAGTTTCACGGGGCAGACTGCTTTGCATTGCTCAGTCAGCGGGGGAGCCGATGGTGAATTCCCCAGTGTTACTGCACTTTACAGTGCCCTGATTGTTTGGTTCAAAAACAAGTTCAGGATAATCGCTATTTGTAAAATATATTAGCAATAATTTACAGATCAGATTCAAATTGTGATTGTTTTTAAAAGGCTTTAATCACATGCTTTTCTAAAATATTACTTTCTTTGCCTCAAAAAAGCCGAACAGTCATAATTAGGGACATACACTCTTTTATTTTTCATTTTACAGGAAGATTCCAGTATTATACTGATTTATGCTTGCCTATACTGCAGGAATACTTTTTTTTAAGAAGACCATTTCATTAGAATAGGCAAATTAACTGCTCATAGCCGTGGTAAAAGGATAAAATAGTAGAATACGATAGTTCAGTGCAAAAACACATTAGGATATTTCAGTGTTTTATGGTACAAATATATTATAATATTCAAAAGGCTAAGAACTAAATAGGATATTTTATTGCTGCTCCTTCTCTTTTGTTCTTGAAATAGCAGTGAGTTATAGAGGTTTAAATGCCTAAAATATACAGCATGTATTTAAATATTAATTCAAATTGAGTAAATGCTTGAGCTGCTTGAGCTGCTTCAGTTAGTTATAATGTGGGTTCTTAAAAGGAGAAATGAAGGAACCGAGGGGGAGAATATAAAATCCTGAAATAGATTTGAAACTACCCAGCCTGTGTGAACGATACAGCATATTACATGTACAGTATACTAGTGTATACACTGTGTATATATATCAGTCAAAAGTTTTAGAACACCCCAATTTTCCCAGTTTTGTATCGAAAATTATGCAGTTTATCTCATTGCACTCTGAAATGAAAGCATAGTACAAATAAGCAAGTGGAGTTTAAAAAGAAATCATGGAATCAATTTATAGATCAAAATGTATTCTAAACTTTTGACTCTTCAAAGAAGCCTCCTTTGGCAGATATAACAGCTGAACACACCCGTGTCATTCTTTCTATAATAGAACTCAAATATTCTTCAGAAAGTTCTTCCCATATCTGTTGCAGAAGCTCCCATAAATGTGCGGCATTGTAGATTGCTTTGCTTTCACTCTTCTGTCCAGTTCATCCCAAACCAGCTTGATGGGGTTTAAGTCTGGAGGCTGTGCTGGCCACTCCATGTTTTCAAGCTTATCATCTTGTTCTTTTTTCCTAAGGTAGTTCTGGCATACCTTGGACTTATGTTTGGGGTCATTATCTTGCTGTAGGATGAACCCTTGGCCAACTAGGTACATACCAGAGAGTATTGCATGGCGCTGCAGAGTGCTGCAGTAGCCATTTTGGTTCAGGGTGCCTCTCACTCTGTACAAGTCACCGACCCTGGATCCAGCAAAACAGCCCCAGACCGTCACACACTTTCTCCTCCATGTTTGACAGTTGATGGCACACACTGTGGAACCATCCTTCCGCCTTCTCAACGGCACACAAAGATTCTGAGTGATGAACTGAAGATTTCAAATTTTGATTCATCAGCCCATAATACCTTCTTCCAGTGTTCAGTAATACAGTGTCAATGTTTTATGGCCAAGGCAAGCCTCCTTCTCTTATTCTGACGTCTAAGCAATGGCTTTCTTGCTGCAACTCGTACCGTCAAACCTGCAGCTCGAAGTCTTCTCACTTAAAACTGAGACTTTCTTACTACGACCACTATTATGCTTGAAGCTGTTGTCCTGTGAGCCACCTAGCTGCTGTTAACTCTCAGAAACGTATCCTCTGATTCAGTTGTGCCTTTGGGTCTGCTTTTGGGTCGGACCTCTTCTTGTCAGCGTTTGCCTTTTGATGGTGAAGGAAACTGTACTCACTGACACCTTGACTTTCTTTGCAATTTCTCTGTAAGAAAGACCAACATTTGTGTTATGGTGGTCTGTGTCTCTTCCATTGTTAATTGCCTTTTTCTTGTCATTTTTGTAGTAACACACTACGTTCTGCAGTACAATACCCTCAAATCATGAGTGTTAGAGAATCGACGCCCACCCACCAATTCACTTTTCCTCTTCATTAGCCACAGATACACATATGCATGCATATTCATGATGTATATGTACATTTATAGCAAGTATTTCATTTAAAATTAAGAAATGTAGAAATTTCAAACATGCAAAAACAACAACAACAAAAAAAAAACACTGTACTGTTGGTGGATCAAACAATCCTGGCAGATTAATGTTTAATTTCATTGCACCTTTTGCAGTGCAATTGAACTTAAATACTGTAGGTAATAGTAATTTGAGATATGTAACATGGGTTTTAGTAGTATTGTCACTTCTCAGTTGTATTGATTGCAGGTCCTTACTTTGTTGCTATTAAACAAGCAAAGCGGGGGGGACGTAACAAGCATTTAATCAAAGCATCACAGATCCAACAATCAAAGTACCACATCATACCATTGCTTTTACAATAGCATAATCAAAGACATAATTATTATAATTATACTTCTGATAAAATAAGACATTAAATCTTAAAAGAACCAGGCACAATGCTTGAAAATTCAATTCAGTTCAATTTTGTTTATGCTCCTATCCCCAAATCAAAGCAATAGTTATCTCAAGGCACTTTATATTGTAAAGTAAAAAGCCTGCACTGTAAGAGAGAAAACCCGAACAGAAAAAGAAAAAAGGAGAGCATAGAGAGACAGGCCAAAACAGAAAGTGTGGGAGAGAGAAGACAAATTTTAATGACATGTAGTAATGGTGCATGAACACATACAGTGGAAAGATGGGAATGGAGAAGACATGTTCAGTGCATCATGGGAAGTCTCCCAGGGCCTGGGTCCACCACAGCATAACTAAGACATATCTCAGGGAAAGTTTTAAGCTTCATTTGAAGAGGAGAGAGGGTTTCTGCTGCCTGAATACTAACTGGGAGTTGCCTGCAGGCTGAGAGCAAAGTGCCCTCTTAGGATAATATGGTACTATGAAGTCTTCAAGAGGTGATGGGACTTCATCTGTGTGTGAGGGGAAAAATGCATTGTTGTTGCATTGTAACACTATGCTATAATGATAGATAACAGGTAGCTTGGTATGTGGCTTCATAACTTTAATGGACTTAGAGTCAGTTGCTCAGATATCTACTGCATGTGGCTGAGATGCACAGCAATCTGGTTTGGGTCTGAACCACCTGTTTCTCGAATTGATCACCTAGAATATTTTTATTGTTCAAAGAAAAACATTTATGAAAAATATTGTATTAATTGAAAAGTTTCTAGTAGCTACTTGTGAAGGAAAAGCATCTGTCTTCTCTTACTTTAATTTCTGTAAGAGGATCAAATGGAAGAGCCTTTAACAGGTGGCCAACATTTTTTCATCACCAGCATCCATGATTTAAACTCACAATCAACACCTAACATCAGAAGTGGTGAATAGTTGCAATGTACTGTATTTCAAATGTGTTCTACTTTCTCATTTTTTCTCCTCTATTTCTACGCTTTATGGCTTCAACTTTTGAGGTGTGCCATGAATCCCCTTTAAGTGGGTTGGAAATAATCGCGTTACACTGCTGAATGACTCAGCTGCATCAAAAGATTGTGCTGTGTCTCTAGTTCTATACAGGACATGCACACACACAAAAACAATCGCACCCTTGGGCAGCCTGAACAGCTGCTAGATGTTGAAATGTTTAACCAGCAGACCAACAAAATGAAAGATTGAACAACAAGTGTAGAGAGTAGAGAACCGGGGCAGAGAAACTCTTTGAGGATGAATAGCTACTAGTGTTTACTATGTATGTACATGTCTGGACTTACTGATGTTAAAGAGTTCAGAGGGAATATGTGCTCTTTCACAACAACACATTATAAAAAAATATTGTTTCTATGGCCAGTTTTTGTCAATACTACTTCCTTCCACTGTAAGGGTGTGGATTATAGAAAAAAAAACTGGATGAAAGTGGACTTAGTCATGGATGGTTCAGTGTACTGGACAGCCCAACAGTCTTACTCATTTTAGAATATATTCACACACACACAAACACACACACACACACACACACACTCACACGCTTGCGCCGTCGTAATCCTAACCTCCCTTTTGCTGTGTGCTCCCAAACTGTCTCCAAGGACGGCTGATAATTCCCTCATCAGCATCTGACCTTATTCATTTTTAAAGGACACCACTGATCCCTCACAGCTCTAATGCTTAGCAACAGAGCGTACAGAGGAACAAAAGCATGGAAAAAGACATAATGTAATGAATTTTACAGACTGTGGATTTTGAAGAATTTTGACAAAAGATTTAATTGAAATATTGGAACCAGCTAGAAGAAAAGATGCTTATATGAAATTGCTTTAGGAATATTTAAGAAATGAAGTGATTGGGGTACATCGATTCAGTGGCAATAAAACATTTGTGAAGCCTTTACAGTTATCAGGATTTCTGAATTTCTGAAGGTGTTTTAGTTTTGGATACCACGAGTGCCATGTCTCGTACAGAGAATAGTATTTTTGCATTACCAAAAATTTATCAGCACATAGCCAATGAGCAAATAGCAAATTTAACACACATGATGACTGTACTGTCCACACTTATTTATATTGTTCACTACAGGACATGGGGTCTACTGTATGTCAAAGCAACATACTTGCTGATTTTTCTCTGAGTGACAGCTGCCTGTTGCTGTTTTGGAGACAGCGCTGGAATCATTCTTTCCATCTCTGTCGCTGGTGTTGAGCTGTTGTGCTAAATGTGCGTGTTTTCTTTCTTGAAGTTGAAGAAGAGCTCCTCACAGAGAGGTCTGAGCCTGGTGCTGCACTGGCAGTCTGCAGGCACCGAGAGGAGCTGTGCTCACTCATTTCTACAAATTGTGTAATGTCAATAATGCATGGGTCAGCCAGTAGTATGGGGTACTGTGGTTCATATTAATGTTACTATTATATATTGACAGAATTATTATAGTTTTGTACTTTCTAATTAGCTTTTCATTCATTTTATTTTGACTTTTTGTGTTTTAATTAAGTTTAGTTTCACTTAGTTTCCAAATTAGATTTTCTCACTTCAGTTTAGTTTTCTTTGTTTGAAAATGTTTAGTTTAGTTTTTATTAGTTTCAGTTTTCATTTTAGTCTTTTAATTTGACTGCCTGCTCAACCATTTGGTTTAGCATATTTTGAGAGACTATATATAATGAACTGGAGTACTTAGCTTAACTCAACCTTATTGAGCCATCTCTACCACTTGGTTGAGTTATGTTATCCTAAAAAAAAACACTAGATGGCACTGTGTCAGGATATGGCAGGCCTCATCTGCCACCCTCCAACCAGGAAATCAGAAAGCAAAAAATCACTCTGGACACATGGACTGTTTTGGCTAAAAATTTTAAAGGTAAGTACATTTTTCTGCAGTATAAACATGTCAGAGTCTTTACTGAACATGATTATGTCATTTGATACCAGAAAATAGCTGTAATAAATCCATAATATTTTTTTAAAAACATGCTCAACCAAACGGTTGATTTGTCAATTGATGGTAAGAGTAGCAAAACTTAGCTAATGTTTAGAACTGTTGTTTTAACATATGAAATTGACTATTTACTATTGAATATAAACAATTTAATGATCTATACATGTAAATATGACATGTTTAAATTTTTCCATGACAAATACTGTATGTTACAAAATGTTCTAATGTTTAAAGATTTACTCGCTTTCTGTGATTATTTTTTAAAGTACAGTTTTAAATGACACATGGAAATCAAACCAACTATATTTCTACAATTTTATTTTTTTTTAATGTTTATTAGATGGATTGCAAATCCTTTTATGGAGCAAGACAACTCACCTACCTGGCCCTTGTACCTGAAAATTCTCAGGACTCCGATGGTGAACTGAGTGATGATGACCCAATAGAGGATCCAGATTTTCAACCCAATTTTGCAGATGATAGTGATGAAAGCTGCTTTGATGTTTCCCTGGATGAAGATGCTCCTTCAACAAGTAGATCTAATAAACTTACGCGTAAAATGAGCAAAAAAGGGAAAACTATCCTAAAAACAGTTCCCTTGGATGAAGCAGAGGATACATTAGACCCATCTTCCTCTTTAGTCCCAAAAAAAGACACAAGAAGAATCTGGAAGCATGAGGACATTGAAGAATTTCAAGTTCCAGATGCAAGTTTCGAAACCCCTGACGCCCTACAGTCCCCATTCCAGTACTTCAAAATGCTCTTCACTGATGAAATGATTGATCATATTGCCTATCATACCAATCTGTATTCTGCTCAAGAGTTGGGGGACACAATCAAGACTAGCCCTAAGGAAATTGAAGATTTTCTGGCAATCCTCCTATTCATGGGTGTTTTCAACTTTCCATCGCTAGAGGATTACTGGCACCATGAGTCACGTTTCAGTGTGATAGCAGATATCATGCCAAAGAAGAGATTCCAGCTTGAAGTGGCATTGGCCACTTCACTGTGACAAGCGAGGCCGATGCAATTACTGTCCAAAGGGCGTCTCAAGATGGAAATGCCAAAAATGCAATGTTTTCTTGTGCTTGAATGCCAGTCAGGAATGCTTTGCAGTGTACCACCAGAAGATCTAATCATCAAGGGGTATTGGTGAAGTTGCATGAACGGCAAAAGAAAAGAGCCAGAACTGTTTCAGTGTGTTCTCAAATTTTTCAGTGCAAAATGGCAATGGTATATAATATACCACCAGAATTTTCTGGAAAATAAAATAAAAAATGTTAGTGCTGTTCCAACACTACAGTGAAAAGTTTATGTTAACAACAGGTCAAAAGTGAATTTGTATGTTTATGAATTTTCGGTAATTGCAGATCAAGTTTTTGATCAAATTTACAATATTTTTGTGTTTTATACATTTTGTGGTTTGTTATTATAACGCTCACTGTTGAAATGGAATCCAACAATGTTTGATGTTTTACTACCACAATAAAGTGGGTCAAACACAAAATTGGGTAGTTATTGTTTTGCAAAATGAGTATAACCTTTACTTTTTTCTACTAGTTATGTCTGTAGAACTTTATGTAGTTGTACCATAGAGAGACATCTCAACCGTTTGGTAGAGGGTAATATTTAAAAAACTATAAGGTGTGTATAATTTTTTTTTTTTGATTGTGATCATTATTGACCTAAAGGAATAGAAAATATGGACAAATAATTTTTTCATTGTATTTTTCTTGGTGAGGCAGTCAAAGTGTTAGATTATTGTGGTATGGTATGGAGGCATGATTTAGGAAAATCAGAACAGGTATTACAGTAAGAACACAGTTGAGTCACAGTCTGGTAAACATCCAGAGTCTCAATAAACACATCCATCAGTGCCTCATCAGACAACTGTAATAACAACTTTACCAAACCAGCAGATACTAAAACTAAAGAAGTTTACTTTATGTTTTACTTTATGTTTTTATTGTATTTAGGGCCCGAGCACTAAAAGTGCGACGGCCCTATTGTATCTGCTCTGTTTCTTATTATTATTATTTAGGCAAAACAAGGGCCTTTTTGAGGATTTTAACACGCTCAAAAACTCATGAAATTTTGCACACGTGTCAGGTCTGGTGAAAAATTTCATATTTTAATGGTTTTACATATGAGCATTGGGAAATGGCTCTGGAGCGCCACCTATGCGTTGTTAAATGCAGCCCTATTAACACATAGTTTGAGCTACGTGTATGAAATTTGGCTCACACGTGTATCATGCTGAGATGAACAAAAAGTCAGTGGGACCACTGATGCAAAGCCAACAGGAAGTCCGCCATTTTGTATTTTGGCTCTCATTTTTCCATTTCCAGGCCTCGTACTTTTGCGAACTCCTCTTTGGGATTTGATTGTATAAGCTTCATATTTGGTCAGTGTCAACTACACACCTGGGCCATGTTAAATTGCAGAGCTTTTGAGTTTTTTAGGATACGGTGTGACCGTGGCGGCACGGCGAATTTTGATCATTTGCCATTTGCCTCTCATTCTGTCATACATTGTCCGATCTGGACCAAAGTGCACACATATGATAAGGATCCACCCCTGAACAAATTTCAACTGCCACATTTGACATCAATGACAGCGCCACCTAGTGGCAACAGGAAATGTCATGTTTTACACTTTGGGGTACAGTATAGTGATGGGTGACGTCTGCAGCCTCAAATTTCTCCAGAAAAGCCTTAAGGAGCTGGTCTTGGGTTACAGTGAAAAGTGTGAGTTTTCACGAAAGGGTGTGACCCCAGCAGCATGGCGAACACTGACATCTCACCATGAAGAAACAAATTAGTATAACTCAAAGAAAACCAGTCTGACCAGTACCACACTTTACAGGCGTGATGTCAGACCTGCCCTGAATAGATTGATATGCCCATTGTCAGGAATACGCAGAGTGCCACCTAGTGGGAACAGGAAATGTCACGTCTTTCACTTTGATATACTGATTTTCACAGGTTCATCAGGTCCACCTCAAAAGCGGTAAATATTAACATCAGTCCCTCATGATGCTTCAGTAAGAAAATTGTGAGTTTAAACTGAACGGCGCACCCTGGTGGCAAGGCAGTTCACCAGGAAAGATGAAGTGGCTTTTGAGGGGCTTGGAAAATGCAAAAACTCTTGGAGTTTGGCGCACACCTCCAGTGTGATGAAGGCTTTCTTGTTACGTGATCATTTTCATGGAATATTGCGAAATGGCTCCACAGCGCCCCGTACAAAATTTCAAAACATCAGTCCCTGCTCTGTGTTTCATCTATGAGGTTGAAACCTGGTAAGCTTATGTAAGAGATCAAGATATACAAAAAAGTCTCTTGGAGCAATATCCCAAATCCAACAGGAAGTCAGCCATTTTAAAATGAATGTGTAATTTTGGCAACATTTTCCCTTCTTTTCAGGCCTCATACTTTGACTTTGACTCAAACTCCTCCTCAATCAAAATGACGTGATCTCCTGTGCGTGGAGTCTATAGACCTTTGTGATGATAAATTGCAAAGCTTTTTATGTTTAGCGAAACGGGGTGGTCATGGCGCCACGTGGAGGTTCAGTCACACCAAAAAGTTGTAATCTGCTGTCACTCAAAAGCACAATGTCCAATCTCTCCCAAACGTGGCAGTCATGATTAGAGAGTCGAGCTCGTAAATGTTTGATATGCCATTTGTCAGTAATGGTTAGAGCGCCACCTAATGGGACGACTATAATCATCATTGAATGAGATGAAATTTTAGCTTGTGGTTCTACACATGAATTTCATTAATGTGACATCAGATCGGACGTGCTGGGTGTAGGTGTTGGGCGTGGCTGAACGCGCCGGGGTGCGAGGGCCCTCTTAACGCTGCTTGCAGCTTTAATTTAATTAGTTTTCCAAGTTCACAACATCAGTTCTGTTATTTATTTATTTTTTTGTCCTTGGTTCATTTCACAGAAAAGACAGAAAAGATTTCATTAATGAACTTTGTAGAGGAGAGAATCCAGGTATTGCAACCACTGGTTGTGGATCCATGCACTGGATTTATCTCTGATGTTTTATAAGCACCTATCTCTGTGTGGTAAACCCAAAGACAAACCACACAGAAGTTCATGACATAACTTATCTGTGACTATAAATAACTATAAATAATATGAGTTAACTTTTATTTTATAAAAAGGAATTTAAAGGAATTGGAGTAGTTTGGCTATCGCACAGAGCAAACCCTCAAGTCAGGTTATGCATTCCAGTCAGTGACATGAGAAAGTGGTGTGAGACTATGTGAGAGAGAAGTGAGACATGTAGTGATGACTCTGCCCCTCTCATTCCAAATAAATGAACACTCCTATTGGCAATCACAACTATTGAGTAAAATGAAAGGATTTTTTTCCTGTGCTAAATTCAGTGCAACTTGCAACATATTGATTCAGTTAAATATTCTCCTCTTAAAACGTTGTGCTACAAAAGGGTAATTCCCACAAATACATATAGACCAGTTAGTCTGAGATGCAGCACTACAAAACTATCTCTGGTACTTTTCACACTGAAGTGATGAGAATGAGAGATGAATTAGGTGCAGGAGGGAGGAGTAGGGTAAGGATATAAACATGCAAAGACAATGAAGTGGGGTCATGCAAGGGTTGGACACAGCACACACAAGATACACAAGGATACACAAGGCAGTCAAAAAGAATCAAGCCAGATCAGCTAGAGCTTAACAAACAGCAGGTTGCTTGTAGCTGTCCACTACATACATCACACTTAGTGTTTTTTATTTTACCAAATCACTGCATTTTTTGTAAATATTAATATTTTTATTGTATTTATTGCTGTGCACGCTTTTTATTTCTCTTTCTGTAGGGTTTCTTTGTGTATCTGTAATGTTAGATGTAGTCAGAGTTTAATTTTGACATTGAGGTGAGATGTTTGTGCCCAACTGTTGTGTTTTATTTGTCAAATTTCATCAAGTGTTTAGCAACTGCAAGAAATGGTAAATATCAAATGAATGCAGGAAATATGAATGTGTTTGTGTTGTGATGGGGAAAGAGAGGAACAGTTTTCAGCAATTCTGTGTTAGAAGTAATGAACCTGTTTCTTCCTCTTCTCCTTTCAACTTTGTTGCTGTATCTTAATTCTTCTTCACTGTGTCTGTTGCCAGGCGTCACGCCCTGTGGGGGTGGGGTTCTGTGATGGTAACAATGGTCCCGGGCAGCCGCTATGTCTGCAGCGCTCACGCAAGAGAGGATGACTCCACGAATGACCGTGAAGAGCGAATCTTAGCAGTGCTGGGCATCATTGGGACCATTCTCAATCTTTTAGTGGTCATATTTGTCTACATCTACACCTCCGTCACCTAAGGCTTTCTGCTGGACTTGAGCATGGAGATGCTGGCACAATACTTTTAACAACACTGCCATCCCTCTCTTTAAGTATTTCTATACTAAGAGGGTTTGATTATTTGACGTAAGCGCTGACTTATGAGGATCGTTGGCAGTTTGTTCAGCTGGATTATAACTATTTTTATCTACACCTGCATCTACACTGTTTACTCCTTAAGACAGCTCTGCTCTGCTAGCTAAAGACTGCCTGCAGTCACAGAGGAGGAGCTTCATGTGGAATTGCCTGGACTTTCCTGTACTGTTCATATTAACTGTGTCATTTCTTTCCCCACAGTGTGTCCATTATGGCAACAGTGATATACCTGTATTTATATTGCTCCATAACTGTGGACTAACATTTATGGGATGTCTCAGACAGCAGGAGTGGAGATCATGATTGTCTTCGATTTAATGGTGTTCAAATTTGAAAGCCATGTTCCTTCCACACTTTTGTGCAAACTTGAAAAAAAAACAAACCCAACACTGCCATTTATCTAAAAGGTTACAAAAACAAGACACTTTTGATTCAACCAGAACAAATGAGTTGATAAGAAAGGTATATGCTCCTAAAACTATTACTTGGGACCAACATTGTCAAACTAATCATTATCATTATCAACAGCGGGATCCTTTAGCCTATCTGCTCCCAACACCCATAAATCTACTTGAACAGAACATCGATACTAACACACAAATAATCCCAAGCGTCCAGTGAAATACCACTTTTATTAATTAACAGATTTCTTGAAAAGGTTTTACATGGACCTGACGTGTCCATACGTGAGCACACCAGAAGAAAGATTCCTGGCTGTGCTAGGAGTCATTGGCATTGTCCTTAACCTCCTGCTTCTAGTCTTTGTCTATATATACACTTCTATCTGATACGTCAGTTTTTCTGTCAGAATACACTGCTGTTTATCTATGATCACATTCCTCTAACTTACTACAATGATCACATCTTGCATTAAGGAGGTTATTTTACTGCACTTGCCTAAATTGGTAAACTGTGACGTGGTTTATATCGCATATGGAGATTGCATCTCATTCTAGTTTGTAATGGAAATACAAAATGTGAAAGTATTTGCCCTACAGTTGGTTTTTTATACAGTACTCTTTCACATGTGTGAATCATGAGATGTTTACTTAAGCTTATATTGCTGTATTGAAATACTCTTTATAACGCTTTGACCAATATAGCTCATTGTAGTGTTTCTGTTCATTCCACACGATTACCGATATTAAAAACATGAAGACATGAAACTGGATGACGTTTTAGCCTTAGCAGAAGCTTTGCACATCAGCAAAGATCCCTCTGTGCATAATTGGGGCCACAAAATGATTGTCTGTGTTGTGTTGCCATGTTTCTGTGATTGGATATGGAAGCCAGGCACAGAACAGCAACACAGAGCGCAAAGCATGAAAAAGAGACAATGTCACACAAATCAAGACTGTGTACTTTTGCAGTGCGACACAAAGGACTACAACAGTGATAAACAAACTGGTGAGAAACAGCATGGCTTGTCAGAAAAAAGAGGACATCAAATCTCTCTACAAAGCTTCACCATCTGTCTTGAAACTCAGAAAGGCACAAAAAACTCCCTGGGATTTGGTTACAACCTGTTCAATAGAGCTGCATGTCATTATGGATATAATTTTAGGTTTAAGAGCTGTGACTGTATTGGAGGAGCAAAGCAAACTGCAGCTGACAAGCAAGCAGGGAGGACTGGCTCGAATCTACACTTTATCCTCATCATTCTTTTCTCCACCAACAAGCTGACACCAGAGAAGACATAGTAACACGTGAGTCCCTGCTGTCATTTCACAGAGCACAGGAACCATTTATTTCCCAAAATGAATGACCAGCGACTCTGAGTGCTCTCTTAACTTTCTGAGATTTCTGTTGGCTTGTGTGGAAAACCTTGATATTTTATAATTTCTGCATATGATTACTTGTTACACTGTGTATGTAAGCTCTTAGGTTTAGTAGCAATTTGACATTGAGTGTTTTGTTTGGTTTGTTGTCAAGTAAATCCAAAAGTCACAATCACTATACAAGAAAATGTTTGGAATGAAACTCAGTGTAGATGGTTCTGTTGATCACAGTCTATTTTTATAAATTGTACAGGGTTCAGACAAGTGTGCCCACAGCCTATACTAAATACTGGATTATAAGTGGCCACCACAGACTAGCTCCAAAACTGAGTTAATCCCCAGGGAGTCCCATGGTAAAATGACCAAATTTACAGCAGAAATGACCATGTCTGAATTGTGGGATTTAAAAAAACCTTCTCTTTAAAAAAGTAATTGCATAGGGATTATTTTTAAAATATATATAATTTACCTGTTTTAAATTGTATTAAGGCTTAAAGGCTTAGTAGTGGTACAGCCACTTCGATTGGCAGGTGTGTGCAGACACTTGCTGCTGTATCCTGTAGCTGTATGCGAGGCTTCACCTCTGCTAGCCACTGAAAAGTACCTCTCAAAGTATATGTGGTGTTGGTGCCTTTTGGAATATTTTTAATGCAATTATCTGACAAATAACATGGCTTATTGAGAAGTTGATTACTAACATGCTGTCAAAGAAATCCACGCTGCAATTTAAGTGAGCGATATTCTAGCATTTTGTTGTACTATGCACCTTTTGCAAGTATCTGTGTATGTGTTATGCACCCATACAGTCTATGGATGCACCTTGCTAACCAAGCTTGCTAGCCTTAGCTGTATTACTCCACCCTCTCATCCAAACACAGCCACTTATGGCCAAGGAAAATTTATGTGTTGGCAACCAGAAAGCTAAAACCAAGGCTTTAAAATGGAACTTCATGAACCAATGAATGATTTCATGGTGGTTACATCAATCTTTCACATGTGCTGAAGAAAATTCATTTAAAGATGCATAAGCAACTCACATGAGAACTCTCTGAACTTCTCACTTGCACATTCACGCTTACACAGATTATGATTAGTATGTCTTTTCTTGCAAACCCCTCACTGCATTTTTCCCTGACCTCAAGTAGCACATCAAACTCTTTCTGCAACCTTATAACTGGAGGCTATAACCTATAACCTGTTTAATTATGTTACTGTTTCTTGCCCAGTTCATTGTGTAATCAATGGAATCAATGGACTACCTATAATAATAAAACCTACATTTTAATAAACTGATTTTTTTTCTGTCGTTGTTGTTGAACGATTCAAGTTTTATGTCTGGCAAAGAGTATAAAGTATAAACCAAAAAGTCTTCACTTTTGTGCTCACACACCAGCTGCTTCCATATCAGTTTGTGGGTGTATCTCCACCTTTTATAGCACATAAGAACATTTTAGTGCTAGCCTACTTAGATCATTGAGACTTGCACCTTTATTTCCTGTCACATTTAATAATTTAGCTTGTATTTTAAGTGTGAGCTGAGACACAGAATGAGGCAAACCTTTGGTTTGATGGAAATCTGCTGTAACCCACTAAACATTAGACGTTAGATAGACGTGCAGAACTTGTCTGTCGGTCCATGACCAATTGTGGACATCTATATGACTTCCAAACTAGGTCCACAATTTGGATGTCCAACCACGACCCGACTTGGACATCATTATGATGTTCAACATTTGAACTTTGGACTGGGTACATTTTTTTAAACATCATGTGGACATGGTGCAGGAGTTTTACATGATTAATAAATGTAATATTTTTGTGTTTATAAATATCAACATTGTTGTTATCCACATGACACATATAAATACAGATTATATATACACTAGCATGATTGATTATGTGTTAGCCTATTGATTTATTCAGTACATGTGGGGGGTTTTCTGTTATTCTACATTTTCCAGTTTTTCTTTAACTGGTTTATTTATTTCGATTAATCAACATATTTGCTTTCAACCAGGTTAAAACTGTCATTTCTTAAAATGTGTTGAAATAATAAAAATGCTGAAATCCATGTTAAAATGTAAAATAATAAGGGTTAAAGTACAATATTTAGAAAAATTTTAGAATTCCTTTTAAAAGAAGCACAATGTATTGTGAAATTTTAAAATAGCATTGGCTGTATATATGGTTTACTTTACAAGTATCCTGCTTTATTGTGAAGAGATTTGTAAAAGGAAGTGAATGTGATTGTGATCGGTAGCAGGACTGAGAGAAGTTGCATTATAAAAACAAGATCTATAAATGAGTTTGATATTGAAAAAACAACCACATTTGGACTATAAATAGCCCGTACATGGAGGTCCTACGGATGACAGCACTAGATGTTTAACCCAAACCTAATCCAGCAGTAAGAGAAAATAAAAATGATATTGGATCAGCAGGTAAAAGTAAAATGTAGGTGCAGGTGGAATTGGGGCAAAATCTAAAGAAAAGATATTACAAATATTACAAAGATAAAGATATTACAATGCAAAAGTAGCATTGCTGTGCCCATCAGAGCATGCAAGGGAAACGCTGCTTGTCCAACCCTGTATCATGGCAAGAGTGTAATAGACATGACGGTCCACCATTTCCATTTCACTTTTTAGGCAGAAGTTGCAGTACGTTGTAGTAGGCTGCAGTACCAGCATAGTTTGATATTTTATTTCAAGTCAACATGAAAATAATCACGGGAAAGTGTTTAAATAGACATTACTAACACATTTATATGTAAATATATATTAGCCACCTAGTTAAAAAATGTTTCTGCCATAGAACAATCCTTTAGGGTTTGAAGTATACAGGGTGGGCCATTTATATGGATACACCGTAATAACATGGGAATGGTTGGTGATATTAAAGTCCTGTTTGTGGCACATTAGTATATGTGAGGGGGCGAACTCCTCAAGATGGGTGGTGACCATGGTGGCCATTTAGAAGTCGGCCATCTTGGATACAAGTTTTTTCAATAGGAAGAGGGCCATGTGACACATCAAACTTATTGGTAATGTCACAAGAAAAACAATGGTGTGCTTGGTTTCAACGTAACTTTATTCTTTCATGAGTTATTTACAAGTTTCTCTTTGTTCACAGCCATTGACATGTTGAAGAGGTTAACACGTGAGGAGCGGATCGAAATTGTGTTGATATCTGGTGAACGCAGTAACCGGGTCATTGCAGCAGATTTCAATGCAAGACACCCTACGAGACCACCCATCTCCCATGCTACAGTTAGCAAACTGCTTGCTAAGTTTCGTGAAACTGGTTCAGTGTTGGATTTGCCAAAATGTGGACGCAAGAAAACTGTCACTAATGAAGAAACATCAGTGGCTGTCCTAGCTTCATTCAGCAAGAGCCCACAGCGTAGCACTCGCCGCATGTCACTGGAGAGTGGCATTAGTCGAACATCCCTTTGGCGGATATTAGCTACTCACAAATGGCACCCTTACAAACTCCAGCTACTGCAGCATCTCAACGAGGATGACCCAGATCGGCGCACAGAATTTGCAGAATGGGCAAAACAAAAATTGGAACAGGACCCTCAGTTCACGCAGAAGATTTTGTTCAGTGATGAGGCAAACTTTTATGTGAATGGTGAAGTTAACAAACAAAACCACTGCTATTGGTCTGACACTAACCCACATTGGATGGATCCCTCCAAGACTGTTGGAACAACAAAAGTGATGGTTTGGTGTGGTATATGGGGTACAACGATAGTGGGTCCATTCTTCAATCTCAAGGCCACTGGATATTTGAAATTGCTACATGATTATGTGTTTCCCTCTTTATGCATTTAAGCTGGCACGTTCCCTGAGTTTTTCCAGCAAGATGGTGCACCACCACATTATGGGTGCCAGGTCCGAGCATTCCTAGATGAACAGTTTCCTGGAAAGTGGATTGGTCGTCGTGGGCCAGTTGAATGGCCCCCAAGGTCTCCCGATCTGACCCCCTTAGACTTTTATCTTTGGGTACATCTGAAGGCAATTGTCTATGGTGTGAAAATACGAGATGTGCAGTAGTGATGGTAAATTCGATTCTTTTTACTGAATCGAGTTTTAATGAGTCACTCACCAAAGTGAATCGGGTTTCTTAAGTCATTTGAGTCACTGAGTCAGTTGACCAGAGAGTGCAAAAATGTTTATTTTCACTCAAACTTAATTTGTTTCTCTTTTAATGTAAATCCTACTGCTAAGATGAATGATTGTAAAAGACAACAACTATTTTCTTTAGAGCAAAAAAGAGCAAAAAAATTCTAAAGGGAACATTTTTTTATTTTTATTTTATTTTTATTGGTATTTTCCTTAAATGTGTCAAATATATATTTTCTCATCTAAATGTCCACTGAGCTGTGAGCCAGGGGGCGGTAAAGTGCCTTAACATTGGTTGCCAACCAAGAAGAAGAAGAAGAAGAAGAAGAAGCTGTGAGCCAGGAGGGAGGGGGTGAGTGAGTGATTCGTAACAGGAAGGGAGGGGGTGAGTGAGTGAGTGAGTGATTCGTTCAACTCGTTTGAGCTATGAGCCAGGAGGAAGGGCGCCCAGGGCGCACACACACACACAAAAAAACATATTAAGGATTGTACATTAACAAAAAACTGTTGTAGGAACCATACTGAATTTCGCTAGAGAAACACACACACACACATGAAGAGAGAGAGAGTATGCATCGTATGCAAACAACTACCAAACAGCCATCATAATTCGTCATACAATGAGAACAGGACAAATCAACAATTGACAATGACTAATTAATATTAAAATCTGTAACATAATGTATTGTTTGGAGTTTAGTCTGTTACTGTTACTATTTTTACCATTTCTTCTTGGAGCAACTGTAACCCACATAATTTCCTTAGGGATTAATAAAGTATTCTGATTCTGATTGTTTCAGGATACATAACCCGCCATTATCCAATGACACATCTGCTTACCTGTATCTTTTGCTCGTTTCTCCTCATCTTCTTTTCTATTTTTTCTAAACTGAGGACCTGATGGCTTTGAACATTTCTTGTCCATCTTCCATTGGTTTTAATTTTGCACTCCAGTATGAACACACATCCCCCAACCCGAGGATCACCACAACATAACCTAATAGACCTACACCTTAGTTCACAGATTCAGTTTGTCAAGGGTTTATTTCTGGGATTTCGCACAACCCAGGATTCAAATCATGGACACATAATGGGCTTGGATTTACAACATTATGAATGAAATGTGCTCTATTTGGAAGCAGCCGGCCCCCCTCCCCTTTCGACGGGTTGTGTGTGAGACTTTAAATCATCAAACTGTAACTTATAAATTTTAAATTGTTATTGATGCCTTTACTCCTGGTCCCAAAGTGTGTATTTATTTTCTTACTCTTCTTATATTTATTGTTTGTTTACTTGCACTGCTGTAACTGGAGCCTCGTCGTCTCGTCTCTCTATATACTGGACTGTATGTAGCGAAGATGACAATAAAGTTTACTTTGACTTCAGCAGCAAGCAGGCGCACCGAGGGCTCTCGCGCTCACTTTTCGAGTATAGAATTTCGAAAAATCATCGGTGCAAATTATAAGTCTGTATCATGATGTCTGGTGTTTTCGTGTTTGTTGGTTTGTTTTTATTTTGTTTCATTTTGCGACTTGGTTATTAGACGCCGCCCCGCCCTCTCCTCCCTATGCCGCAAGCAGCAGGCGCACCTCGCAAACGGAGGGCGCCCTTACTCCCAGCAAATGGGCGATGGAAAACCGATCGGTACGTGTGACATTCCCAATATGCGCTGGCATGACGTCGGGGCAGCATGAATACGAGCAATTTTTTTTTTTTTTTTAATTTGCCGATGCCCGTGATGCCGCCCCCCACCACGATGCCGCCCGGGCTACCGCCCATGTCGCCCGTATCTAAAACCGCTACTGGGAAGGGGGTTAGTGAGTCCTGAGTGATTCGCTTATGCTATGATTCAGCACAGCAAGGGAGGGGGTGAGTGATTCAGTGATTCGTTCAACTAGTTTGAGCTGTCAGCCAGGAGGGAGGGGGTTAGTGAGTCCTGAGTGATTCGCTTATGCTATGATTCAGTACAGCAAGGGAGGGGGTGAGTACCTCAAATGTGCTGTTAGCATGCTAGCTGAGCGATGCTACTGTGAACCGAGGAGCTATTGTCTTGATGTGAGCTTCTACTCAGGGTTTTTTCTTCCAGTTCAGAGCAGGAATGTTTTTGTTAATAAACTGGCTATTGTTTTTTTCGCCACAATTTTAATTATAAGCTAGATATATTTCTACTAATGGAATTAGTTTGCTAACAGCAACAGAGATGAGTCAGTGAGACCGTTGCGCTTGTGAATCATGATTCACGAGTCAGTAAAGTGATTCTCGACTATTGAACGATTCGTTCACGAATCGAACATCACTAATGTGCAGCACCTGAAACTACGGATACTGGATGCCTGTGCTGGCATTTCTCCTGCGGTGTTGCTATCAGTGTGTGAAGAGTGGGAGAAGAGGGTTTCATTGACTATCCAACACAATGGGCAGCACATTGAACACATTTTATAAGTGGTCAGAAACTTGTAAATAACTCATGAAAGAATAAAGTTATGTTGAAACCAAGCACACCATTGTTTTTCTTGTGACATTACCAATAAGTTTGATGTGTCACATGACCCTCTTCCTATTGAAAAAACAAAAGTTGTATCCAAGATGGCCGACTTCTAAATGGCCACCATGGTCACCACCCATCTTGAGGAGTTTGCTCCCTCACATATACTAATGTGCCACAAACAGGACTTTAATATCACCAACCATTCCCATTTTATTACGGTGTATCCATATAAATGGCCCACCCTGTATTTCAGGGTCCTTCTAAACAAATATAGCACAAGACTCAAACAGATGAAATATATGTAATATCTACATTTAACCTAACATGTCATATAATACTGAAATGTTGCATATTGGGATTTAAAATCTAACTGTCAGTGTGCAGCAACTAATGAAGACAATATACTGAGAGTAAAAAATCTATATTTGGAAAGTGGCCATGCCTTGGTCCAGTAGCTGGGCTTTATCTTCAGTGTCTGAATGCAGTTCAGTTTCTCAGTTGAGACCAGTTTTAACATGACAGGCTGATTGCTAAGTGGACCAATGAGAGGGTAGAGCCTGGAGGGTGAATCCTGGCCATCTGCTGTCCCTACAGACAACCATACAATCTTCTCAATGTACAAACACACGCGCACATATGCACACACTTTCTTTTTAACAATGCACCTCAAACTCGTTAGTGCTTGTAATGTAGAATGGGAATACTCTTCAGTACCATAGGAAAAACAAGTGGGACTTCTGTCTAATGCTCCAGGCAGTAATTGTTGACTCAGTATTGAAAACCATGAGGTTCAGACAAGCAAATGAGTCCATATTCAAAAATGCTCATTCTGAGTCTGAGCTCGTCACTGACTTGCAAGCACTGATCTCATGCTTTTTTTATGCTGCATGAGCTGAATTGATTTTCAGAATACATTGTATCCAGGCTGGCTGAGACTAGACAAGAGAAAATAATCTGGAGGATCACTGAAATGATATTGTTATTTCTGAGCAGCAAAGCTGAAGAATGTCGGGTTATCTTAGAACCAAAACAACTGACTGAAGACAAAAATAAAAAATACACACAAATTTGCATGGGCAAGCTGAATTTCTTTGCCCATTTGTGCATAACAGATTGCAGTTGTACAGTATTTTCTGTGTTAGCTGCAGCACAACTCCACCCAGAGGAAAAGGGTGAGAAAGCTCCTGGTGCATGGGTAACTAATCATTTGACTGCAAATTATTTTCTGAGTGAATTAACTGATGAACTCAAATAAGATATTGCTGATCATTCAAACTGGTGACATCTTGAACCATTACCCCACAATTCATGGTGGCTCTTTATCAGGAAGTTAAACCATCAAATAAAAGAAATAAAGTTGCATCATTTTGCAAATTTCTGATGAAACTGTTAAAAGAAAGATATGATACAATCTTTGAGAATTTAATGTAAACACATGAAAGCATGGATCCATCCTCCAGCGGCTGTTGGTGTGGTGGTGTAATGTTGTGGTGGTTATTTTCTTGGCAGACACTGGGCTCCTTAATAACAACAAAGGATCTTTTAAACACAACAGCCTACCTTGAGTATCACTGTTTACTATGACCATTCCTTTTGACCACAGTGTACCCATCTTCTAATGGCTGCTCCAGCAAGACAATGTCACATATCACAAGGTTTAAATAAGCTCAAACTGTCTTCTTAAACAGTTGTACAACAACTTCACGATGCTAAAATATCAATATGTAACAAGATCTCTGATGAATGTTTCCAGCTCTTTGTTGACTAATGCTATGAAGAATTAAAGCAGTTCTGAAGAAAATCCCCCAGAAAAAATAAAAAAGAGGGGGCGGTCCACTGCAATGACAGCAAGGTGTAACGATGAGTGTATAAATCTCATGTAACACACTATAATAAACAGCTTATAGCTTTGAAATTATATTGTGTTGGACCAATGAACTCTGACATTTTATTTGATTGCATTGCACTTTTTTCCCATGACATATGCATTCAGCAAAATAAGAGGGGCTACACATTTTGCAGAAGAAGAGTCTATCTGTAGGATTCACTAGACCATGGAAATTGGAAAAAAACTGGAAGGGACTGCAGACATTTTTCCAATGCTGGAATGAAGAACAGAAATGAGAAATGCATTATATTTACATATTTAATTTACATATTTAATACCTTGCTTTTAAATTATTTAGCTTTTTTAATAATTTTACATTATTTCTGTTCATTCCTAAATACTCAGAGATGTTTTCTGGATAACTCGATTAAAATCTATCTTTGTAATAGGAAATCTGAAAAGAAAGTCAGGGGCCACTGCAACTCCTCCATATTCTTTTTTCCAATTTAGTAAGGCCCCTTTAAATGACTTGGAATAACTAAATGAAAAATCTAGTCTGGCTGTGAATTTAAATTTTCACTTTTTATCAGCCAGATTCAGCTTGGTGGTTTGGTACTGTGTTAACTTTAGGTCCTCTGGGTTTCTTTCTTTCTGGTTTATTCTTCTGGTTTGTCAGTAGGGTGCATCCTAATTGTGTGTTATCTTAAATGCACTAGGAGTCAGAAAATAAGGTTATCACCCACATAGTAGAGCTTTTTTTAAGTAGCTGCTTTGGCAGACCTGTGCTGTTGTGTGCAGCCATGTTCAGCCAGCCATATAAACTAACAGTGTGTCCTCGGGCACCCCATGAGACAGCCACTGACCTAACTAATATGGGTGCTGCCCTCTACACACACACACACACACACACACACACACACATGTCTGGTTTGCTATCCTCGTGGGGACATCCCATTGACATAATGCTTTCCCTAGCCCCTTACCCTAACCCTAACCATTAAAAATGAATGCCTAACCCTAACCCTTACCCTAAACCTAACCATAACCTAATTGTAACCCTGACAGTAAAACCGCATTTTGAGTGTGAAAATTGCTTTCAACCCCAAGGGGACCAGGATTTTGGTCCCCACGGTGCAGAAAGTCCCCACCAGGATAGTAAAAGTCAGATTTTGGTCCCCACCAGGATAGTACGAACCCGTACACACACACACACACACACACACACACACACACACACACACACACTTATTAATACATGGCCTAACAGTCTCATACACACCAGTCGTGGTCTCCAGCATAGCTGTGACCACAGCTCCAATGTATAATCCAGTGTGATCTAATAATAAAGAGTCTGATTTCTCTGTTACCATTCTGTCTTACCCTCTGCACCCTCTGTACCACAAACATTTATGCTCTCTCCTCAGTGCCTTGGTCCATTGTTTGATGCGTTCCTATTTTAGTCTTTAGTTAGTTTGCCAGTTCAAGCATGAACCCCATCTCTGGCTGCGAGCCTCAAGCCATTGTCAGTGAAACAAGAAAAGATGTTTTATGTAAACAGTAATATAATGTCCTACTTGCCTGTTGAGTGTAACAATTCCTTCACAAATTCGCCCAGCCTGGAAGGAATATACCCACTGAGTCATGTACTTTTAGGTTCATGTTTATTATCTCTAAGCCACTTTGAATGCACTTAGGTTGCTGTTTAATGTGCAAGTTACAGTGTGTCTGACAAGATCTAAGTTATTTACATCATATTCTACTTTCAAACTGCAGAACATTTCCCACTTGGAGCAAGAAGAGAAATAAACAGATTATTGTAAGCTAATCGCTATTATTGAACTAATTTGTTAAAACTCTAACAAAAAATGCAGTTCTTAACAGGGGTCACACAGTAGCTCATTCGTGTTTAATGCTAATATACCAATAGTTATTTGGGTGTACATGTAATTAAAGCATAGATTAGCTTATACATTCTGTATGTAAAAATCAGAAAATGTAACCTTAACATTACTAACTTATGATGATGATGTTAATATCTCAATACTACTACTTTGTCTACTTCTATTTAAATAATAATAATAATAATAATAATAATAATAATAATAATAATAATAATAAATATTTCTTAGAACACACTTACTGATTACCTTTTAGAAACTTCATGATCAGGCCCAATGGTGTTTATCTTCACAGGCCCTTTTCTGGTCCAAGGCTTCTTTGCTGTCCTTTTTCCCAGATAAAATCAAGAGTTGATGATACTTTTACTGCTACGAGGCTCTAAACCAATAGACCTCAGGGGAACACACAGAGTTCCTTTCTTTTTTCTTGTTCTTAAAACACAGTATGGAGTACAGATCAGCGTTTACCTAGGACAAGAATTCCCTCATATTAAGAGTCTGTGCTGAATTTTAAGCTACAGATCAATTAAAGAGAGTAAATAGCCTATCTGGCACTAACAAACTGATGATTAATCCTCAGTTAAAGCCTTGTTTCACAATACAGGGAGAGTGCATTATTTAAACTCTTACATACATTATCACACAATGTCCTGTTTAACCTAAGACATACAAACATAACAGTCATTATGATTTAATATATTTTATTGAAAGTAAAATTCACAGGAACATTTTGGAACTGTTGGGATTTATTACATAACCGTGTATGACCATTACAACCATTAAACCCTTTCCTCAGTGCTACCTAATAAGAGAATTCCCCCGACCTACTCTCCATAATTCAACTTGCATGAATACTTTAAACAGAAAACATAAACAATTTCCTTAGTGGAAATTAGTCAGCGTATTTAAAGCTGTGGTAGGAAACCTTTAGTGTGTGGAACTGTGTTTCCCAAACGCAGTTAAATGGCAGCTAATCTAGCTAACGTGATGAGCCCTTAATGTTTAGATGGTTTGGTCATATTTCAGGCGCTTGTGGTTGCAGGTGAGGTGAGTCTGTGTCAAAGCGCCCTCTGACCTCTGAAAGGTCAGCCTTGGACTCTGTCACCACTGTCCCATAAAAATACACATTTTGTGTACAGTTTCAAAGTTTAAAAATGTCGTAAAACAACAGTTTTCCTTGGTTTGACCTTACAGAACCCTGTGCAACAGTATAAGATTTTAATGTATTGTTAATGTATATGTTTAACGTTTAAATGTTTAAAGCTGTTTCATGTTTAAATTTCCAATCTGTAAAATTGCAATGTTGTCATTTTGAAAAGAGTGTTCAATTGAGAAGGCTATTTCGTATTCTAACTTACATAATGACACTGTTAGCTGATAATAATGCAGTATCAGAAGGGTTACGGAAAGAAAACTTAAAAGATTCAAATTTCTAATGCTATTTAGCACATTTTGTTTAATAATGCAGTGAGCTGTCGCAGGAATTATAGGGGGACGTGATGCTCATTGGTAATGCTGTTTTTCTCTCATTACTTTGCAGTTGCAGTTTTGTGGTGTTTTTTAGAGTTTGCCCCCGTTCCAAATTACTTATCACTCATGAGTCTTCAAAGCCTGAAGCTCAGTCAGCACAGCTGTGACTGATGAATACACACACTCAAACAAACCAACACACACACTGAGGAGAGACAGATAATAGATATTTAGAGGTGGAAGAAATGCGTCTTTCGCTGTAAAGCTTGTTCCTCATCTAAAGATTGCAGATTTCACATCTCTTGGGTCTCATTATTCTTGTGTTATTTGCTTCCCACGAGAGCCCCTGATCAATTAATGGGATCGCTTTTCTCACTCCCTGTAAGGTCTGCTAAGTCTGTTTTAGCAAAGGAAAAGGTAAACAGTAATTATACTAAAGACTTTCAACATTTTTAGTCAAGTATTGCAAATTTGTTAAAGATTGATACGATAAAATAAAATAGAATAAAAGTGCATATTGTCTACACAAAATAGCATGTTTATTAGGCATATTCAGTTTATTTGTTGCCATACATTTATGGTTGGACTGCATTACTGTTATCCAGATCCAGATGATTAATTATTAATGCAAGTGTTCTCATGTCAGCACTCATCTGATTTCTATATATTTGCACATTTAAAGCATATGAATTTATTTAGGATTGATTTAAGAAAGAGAAGAATCAGTGACCAAACGTGCAACTGGTTAGATACTGTCTCTTGTGGTTTACCATGCATTTGGTTTAAGTAACAAGGCCTGAAGGAGTTAGACCATGACCCTAATTGACACCTCACCTCGGCTTAAAATACACCCTCAGTGGATCTTTAATTCAGAGGTTCATCAGCGGCAAAAACTGCTCGTGAATGGGAATCTGCACTAGGCTGTGTATATCTGCTCTTTTCACCTTGATAGTTTAAGGTGCAAAATGAAGACCGGTGTACTAAGGAAGCAATGGCACTTAAAGAAGGGGATGTTTTCAAGCAACAGCAGCTGGTAGATTGAAACATCCCCAAAATATTGCAATTCTAAAGTGTTCTTAAACATTATTCATTCACGAATCCTCAGATAAAAAAAAGCAGACTTATCTATCATACTCATACACGAATGCAAGTGAAATCTGTGATGTCACCATGAAATATTTGAGGCCCTTCACTCCCATGGTAACATTACACAGTGGACACACACATTCACACACTCATGCAGCAGCAAGCCAACTTTACATGACCTGACACAGAAATAGTGGCAGGGCAGCTGAGCAGCTTCTTGGCCTTGTGTAGCAGTCTGTGATGCATGACGCACAAAACAAAACCAAAAAAACCAGCATCTCTTTATTCGCTCACATTACAAGACCTGTGGGTCCTCGGAGCCCTGGGAGAGGAGGATACAAGTGGCTTTAAATCTGAGAGCAACCGGTCGCGCACGCAGTCCTGCCAGTCATCATCTCTGTGAACATTTGGATCTATTTGCTTTGGGAGTGGATTGTCATTGACGTCGAAGTAGTTTTTATTGCTCTCTGAGGGATTCTGAAGGGTGAAAAATGGAGCCCGGTTTGGAGCCAAGGGACGACAGAGGAAAGAGAACACCAGAAAGAAACACCAGAGAGGTAAAGTGCACAAAATTATGAGTATTTTATTTTCCCCAAAGGAAAGGTGACTTATGTTTATAAACTTTAAGAACAAAATATATTAAATAAATAAAAATTTTAACTTCTCAAGACTGTTTTTTTAAAGATATCACTTTTAAAAGACAGAGAAAGACACTAAAGTGTGTGCTAATAGGCACCTGAGTGCAAATGACAGAATGTAATTGAATAGCTCATATGGGTAAAATAACTTACATGAGACATATTTATTATATTCTATACAAGTGGGACATAAAATGTGTACAGATACAAACCTACATATGTGAACAAATCATAGATACAAAAAAGAATATAATACTTCTTACTGCATGTCTAATAAAACAAACAAAAAAACTTAGATACAACTTTATCAAATGTAAATCTTTTCGGGACATGAAATGTGTCCAGATGTGGAGCTAATTACAATGAACAGAATAGAACCGAACAGAAATGTTTTATTTGATCAGAGGTCTGGTTTGTGGCTGGTGTAATGCATGTGACAATGACGCCATCTGGTGGCTGATATATGTCACATCCAATAGAAATCTTGACTTTTCGTTGTGGGAGAAGAAGGTAAAATAAATACAGCTCAGCTCTATCAGCTGTGCAGGTGTTGCGCCATAAAATTGACCAGAAATTAGTGCAGGAATTTAAAGTGTTACATTTTGGGTATATTTAAATCTAAGTCCAGACTTCTGAGGCAGAAGAGCTCCTACTCCCCCCTCAGGCTTTTTCAACCTCGCTGCCATAATGAATGCTTCAGGAAATCATTCCTGCTGTTCTCTATAAAGCTGTATAAGAACTCTTCACTCTGATTGGTGAACAGCTGTCAAGCATTGGATCCCAAACATAATTTTGTATTATACCTTCATGGAGCTGTTTTTCATAGATTTATAGTGTACAAATTATTTATTATTCAATTTGCACTTCTCTCTTACAGTGCTAGTTCTTTTTTTTTTTTTTTTTTTACTGTTTTTAAGTAACTTTATTTTTTCATTCTTTGTTTTTTATAACTGTTGTAAATATGTAAATTCCTGCGCTATCTCATAGTATAAGACCCTTACTGGTAGATTCTATTCTATAGATAGATGGCCTACAATCTGTCAAAAATAAGTCAAACATATCTCTTATTAATGATGATTGAGCCAGAGAGAACATTCCAAACACAAAGTAGAAGCTGCAATCAGTTTTTGGCAAAGTGACTTTTATATCTTTTATTTATCTGGGTAAAAAGTCTCTTTAAGATTAAAAGTGTGTTTTTCAAGAGAGATCTGGCCAAGAGGGCGGCTTAAGTTCTAACAAATATAACAAATATATCACAATTTTATAAACATTTTAAAAAAAGGACTATATTAATGATAATGTGGGTACAATAATGCAGAGTGATAAAAAAAATACTTACAGATCATGTGTTTATTTTATATATAACCCCATTCATAAATCCTCTTCAATACAGTCAACTGACTAATAGCAGTAAATATATTAAACATAAAAACCCCACACATACCTGTGCTTTCCCTACTCTGTTTCCATTCTGCACAGCGGCGACTCACTTTACTGTACACCTCTGTCTTTCAGGTGTCGGACGATCTTGTATGTGCAAATCATCAGTCAGTAAGATGCAAGGTTGACCCTGATCACCTGCTCGGCCTTGTGGGCATCGTGGGCACAGTGCTCAACCTGCTGGTTGTGGTGTTAGTGTACATCTACACCCCTGTCTGACGCAACTACAAACACACCGAACAGAAGGATTTACAGCCTATTGCAAGAGTCCTGTTTTTTGATAATGTTTGTGTTACATTGTTGATATTAAGGAGAATAATTTACTGGCAATCACTGTAATGGCAGATGTTCAGCGTTCGATCTTTCTTTGCAAATTGTGTCTGCAATGTCACCACTTCATTTCCAGACTCATTAAGAATTGTAGACAATAATTACACTGCAATTATTATAAAATCAACAGGATCAAAGAACATTGCTTTTATACTGTATGGATGTTTCCTGCTTGTTTGATGTGGTTTTGTAAACTGATTTTTGCAAATAAATTTGTCTTTGCACACCAACCGAGCAGTATTCTGGTGTATATTTGCATTTATTTTTTGAAGCAAATATTCATTTTTTATATACACAGGAAGAAATAACCCAAATTTTTATTTATAGCTGCAAGCCTACTTCTTTGACCCATCACAGAGGACTGGCAAACAGCAGGGAAAGAACAGGATGTGCCTCATAAAAAAATCATCAAATAGTGACATAAAAACAGTGTTGGAGGGAACAAGTGGATCATCTCCAGTTCTATGTAAAATATAAATCCAAGTGTAACTCTGCAAATCAAGAAATGACAGAACTATCGTAACTCCATTAACGAGGACGGCTAGCATTAGAACAGGTGTAGTGTGTGATTGTTAAATCCATGTGTGTACACGTACTGCATTTTTAGATAAAGAAGCCAACGTGTTATTTTGTCCAGCTCACTCTGGTATTCGGAGAAAATATACCCATAACAATGATCAAACATCACAATATGTTTGTTTTGAAAAAAACAATTTAAGGTGCAGGAGCAGTATAATTATTTAAATGATTAATGTTTATATCAGGCAATATCTGATAGCTGGTGATGATGTCAATCTTTTCAGAAACAGCCTTCAGGTCGTCCAGGATTAATCTGATGCTGTGGGACGCGTTGATGATGGCGCTCTGCGATGCATTCAGCTGTGATGTTGCACTGCGCACCTTTAACATAAAAAAAGAAAAAGCCAGATAACTTAATATTCTGAATTTGCAGCATCTATTTAAACAGCTAGTTAGCTACTAGTCAGACAAAATATTTACATCTGTTCTACTTTTTATCATTTGAAGTATCACTGTAGTATCCACGGGAGACCGTCCTCTCTCCCTTTCTCTTCGCCCTACTTCACAGACATCTACTACCTTCAGAAATTTTCTGATAACTCTACAGTAGTAGGATGTATGGGTAATAGACGGCAATGAGGAAGAGTACAGAACTGAACAACCTTGTGACGTCGTGTAAGCAAAACCATCTGCAACTTACCTTTGCAAACAACCCTATTCCCATTCATAGGGTCTGTGTCGAAACAGTAGAGGAAGACCAACACCACGGCGCTCACATTGTCAATTAATCGGACAGAAGCCATCTATAAGGAAGGCTTCTCCCATCTCTATTTTCTCAGACGATTGAGGCCCTTTAACATCTACTGGACAAAGCTCAGGATATTTTATAAGTCTGTGGTGGCCAGTGACATGCTCTATTCTGTGGTGTGATGCAGAATCGGTTTGAGGGTAGCGGATAATGACGGACTCAATAAATGGATCCGCCAAGAGAGTAATGTTCTGAGTGTGGAGACTCTCTGATACAGGTTTTAGAAAACAGGAGGGCTGGCCAAGTTAAAGTCAATAATGGACAGTCTTTTAACACCCTCTACATATCGCGCTTGAAGAGTCACAGGAGCATGTTCAGTAAAATACACTTTTAAGCATTATGCACCACAGAACTCCATAGGACGTCAGTTCAACTTGTGATCATCATCCTTCATAACTTTTCCTTATGAGATTTGGACTAGTTTCACTTCTAGTGTCTTCTGTAAACTGTATATAGCATTATTTGATCTTTGGAATATTTGAAAAATGCAGTTTTACTTATTTTTGTTATTGTTATTCTATTTTCTGTCTTTCACATTTATATTTCCCCCCTGGGATTATTAAGGTATTCTGATTGAAACACTGCAGCTGTAATATAATATAGACTGCATGCTGTATAGCTATGCAATTTGTATATCTAAATATCAACCTACCTCCCTGCTGGCACTGCCATAGACTTGTCGTAGTGTCTGTCCCACATCAGAATACAGTCGGCTGTTAGACTCCTGCAGCTTTTGTTGTAACAGGGTCTCACCTGAAAACAGAATTATGTGCTGAAGTTACTCAGAGCAAAACTAGATTGGTCTTTAAGTTCACATTTAAAATGTATTTGTGACGAGACACTGTAAAGGCCCACTTCCAAATCCTCTCAAAACTGTCAAACACATCTCAGTGTTGTTAAAACAAAGCTGATACATATGAGACAACCTTGAAATTGTTAACTAGTAAGAAAAGACTAGTATGTATAGTCTTGGATTGGGTTGGCCGTACTTTCACACAATAAGGACTGGAGTTTTTATTCATCTTTACCGTGTGGCCTGTGTGAGGGGCTCGGTCTGTCTTCCACTATGGAGTGCATGTCAGGGTGGTCTCTAACTACAATTAGAGGAGGGAGGTCTCTCTTTAATATCTGAGCGCTGTCATGGCTCCCAGGAGCCTGCTCCGGCTCGCCCTCGCTGTCCGTTTCAGACGCCTCCCCTGGAACCTGAAAGCATCCATAAAAAAGATACAAAAAATAAATTAAAATGTAGATTCATGGCTGAATCTAAATTTTAAGTCACTGGCTGAAGTGCATAAATCACTCTCAAAACCACGCATACAGGATAACGCATGCAGGACAACCTTGGCTCCGACCGAGGGAGTCAGAGAGGTGATGTAGACTTCATCATCGGAGTCTGTTTCAGACGCTTCGCCCTGGACCACTATCGGGTACCTGCCGGCCATGACTACGAAAACATAAACAACATCTTACTTCAGGTTTATTCATCTAGAGATAGCAATACCATTAAATGTGTCTTATATAATGTAGACTTCATTGAAATGAAAATAAAAGTCACAAACCTTCCCTGAAAGACCAAAACACAAATCACATGAGCAACAAGGAAGTAGCAACGGACGTTTCATGCCTATTGGACATTCAAGACATGACGTTTCATCCCACAATAGGATGCTAGCGCTCACGAGTCTGTTTGTACATTACACCGGCGTACGTCGAAATTTAGCGCCGGCTGGTAATGGCTTTCGGAGAAGCTGGACGTTTGTTATTGCATATTACACGAAAACAACTGTTTTATTTTCTTAATAACAATTTTATCACACAACTTTGGTGGTTGTGGCACATGAAATTCATGTGTTTTCTCCATGTTACCAGTTTTAGGTTAGAAACTCCTGCTAACTCCGCGTGTGCACAACTTAAGGAATGAGCTGACCGATATATCGAGCGCCAACCAGGAAGCAGACTTCGTGTGCTACAGTCACTTTACAGGTACTGTCAATTTACAGTTTCAGCGGGTTTAATTTAGATTAAAGAAATATATGACATACGTTAATATGATACCTCCTTCTCCAGAACTTTCCATATACGGGGGTAATAAAAAAATAGTTATTTTTAGCGTGGGGGGCATTGTTAGCGAACTGTACTAGCTGTTTGGCGCTAACCATCTTAGCTTCCGTTAAGCTGCTGCTCGGTATTTTCGTTTTTTTCATATTTACTGCTGGTTTTGTCTGTTGGAGCACATCTAAGCCACCAGACTGTCACTATTGTGTGTTCACCAGGGATGGCAGACGAGACTCTGTTTGAATTTCTCCACATGGAGATCGTGTCACATGTTTACAAGGAGCAGCAATCCAGCAAAGGAACCATGGACAACAAGGTGTGTTAAGGAGTTGCCAATAATGTCATGTAGTAAAACCATTTTTTTATTACGGTTTTAGAACACAGCTCCCCCTTATATTATAATATTGTGACATCATGTTCACAGTTTTACGTGATATACTGTTCAAATTAATCGCTTGCATTTCATCTTTTTAGGACAGAGCAGTCTGTGTTTCTGTCCTGGAAGGTATGGGCTTCAGAGTGGGACAAGGACTTATTGAGAGGTAAGTCACACATGTACTGTAGTGCAGTAAATGCTGAGTTAAGTGGAGTCTTCCTTTATATTGAGCGTCTCATCACTTGTTTGCTCTTTCTAGGTTGACCAGGGACTCTCCCAGCTTTAAGGATGAATTGGATATAATGAAATTTATCTGTAAAGACTTCTGGACTAAGGTGTTTAGGAGACAGGTGGACAACCTCAGAACAAATCATCAGGTAAAATTTTACACTATGCAGTATGTTACTACCAAATTAGTAAGTAGGTTTTGTGTAGTGTTTGTTCAGCTCCAGTTATATATCCTGTAACAGACGTTTTTGGCCTTCACAACAGGAAATTTGATCTCTTGTGAAACAGAGACTTTGCAATGCATCACTGTTTGTAGTGGATGATTACTGTGATGAAGAACATAAACTTCACTAAAAGGTTTAGTGTCAAAGTTGACTTAAACATGTCCTGTTGATTTTTCTTATAAATAAACAAAAGCGCTTGAGAGTTAACAAAGGATTAAATGGATTTCTTTCTCTGAAAAATTATGTATCTTTTACTTTCATGCCTATTCGCTATTGTTGCAACTTTAAAACCTTAAGCATTGAACATTTTGTTTCAGTGCAGTATTCTGTTGGGTCCTTGTATTCATATGGATGTTAATTTGAACTCTTAAATCTTAGGAACATTTCCCAGCAATCAGGAAATACAGTCACATGTGTTGCTGGTTAAAATGTGTTTTCTTTTAATATGATGTCTTGTTTTTTTCCACGCCAGGGGACCTATGTTCTGCAGGATAACAAGTTTAATTTGCTGACCCAGCTGTCCAATGGAAAGCAGTACCTTGATCAGGCTCCTAAGGTTAGAATAGAGTCACAGACACACTCATGTTCCTGCATTCCTAAAGACTGCATATAGAACAAGTATAACTAGGTGCTTAAGGGTTTGTATTTTGGCATACAGCCAACAAAACCTGAATGTCATAATGCAATAGAGACTAATTTGTGCGTGTGTGTGTATCTCAGTACCTTGCTTTTTCATGTGGTGTGGTGAGAGGAGCCCTATCTAACCTGGGTTTGGAGAGTGTGGTAACAGCTGAGGTCTCTGTCATGCCATCCTGTAAGTGCTTTGTGAAAACATAATTATTTTACTGTAAGGAAAAGTTAGTCAGACTAACATGCTTATTGCCTTTTAGTCAAACCATTGTTACTGTACTTGTGAGGTTCTGTTAGGTCTGGTTTAATTAGATTTATAATGTACACATAACTAGCAGTTCTAGTCTTGAGCTACCCCTCGTTTCTTCATATTTTGCTTGGAAAATGGGAAATAGCTGCAGCAAAACATGTGCAAACATACATGGAAATAAAATGTATAAAGCGAAAATACAGTTTGTGCAATAGCAAAGTCCAAGTTTGGTATGACCAACTCTTTTAGGCAAGCTTGCTTGTAATTTCTTTATGTAAGTAGTCTCCAGGAATAGTTCTCCAGGCTTCTTGAAAGACATTCAAAACTCAAGGGGGGAGATACTACCAGCTGGTGATGTGTGAATTAAAAAAAAATATTATTATTTTTTTTATGTCAAACTGTGTTATTTTGAACACTTTTTTGTAGATTAAGCCAAAGAAACTGGATTAAATTGAGTTTTTACGACAGGCTGCTAGTAACAGAGTGTCAAATGATACAATTTCAAGTCTTTCCTAAGCTGTTATGTGTAGACACAACACAGAATCATCTGTTGAGTTAGGTGCTATTTTTATGCTTGAATGAGTCACAGGTCACTTTTAAGTAGCTTAACAAACAAAAAACATTCCTTTGTAAGACCTTGAGAAAACCTGGGGGAACTATTGTGCAAGACAACTTCAAAAGATTACAAGAAAGTCTGTCTAATTGGAAGGAAAATATAAAAAAATGAGGAGTGGCTCAAGACTTTTGCATAGTCCTGTACCTTAAAGGACAGTACAGATGGATAATATTTTATGCATTTTTATCTTCTCAGGCAAGTTTCAGGTGGTCATCCAGAAGTTGCCCTAATGTTCTGCCCACATGGTGCCAAAAGAGAAAATAATGGTTCCTGTTTTCCCACCGATGAGTGAAGCCATAAAGCGAATCAAACATCCACAAAAGGGTCCAGCAGGACTGCTGACGTTCTGCTGACCGCCAGGTACAACTGATTGGTAAAAAGAGGTAGCCAGGACTCAAATATAAATCCTTTTGGATACTGATTCTGGTTTTGAAGGTTTTTGCTTATTTTACATTCTCAACTCAAGTTATTTTTTTATCTGCTAGTTTTATGAAGAAGCACTGGCTGTCAACTGAATACTATGAAGTTAAAGTGAATGTGTAGTTATTAACAGGATATGTATTCTTTGTAATGTGTTGCAGTGCTTAGTCTGAAAATTGGAAAAAGTTTAAAAAACAAAAATACTACAGGAGAACAATCAGCATAAGTGAAGAGAAGACATCTTTGTGGATGGCATTTAATGCAATCTTTTTCAGCATCCATTCCATTGGTGGCTAATGAACCTTTGTAAATCATTACACCTGGCTCATTGCATTCATTATTCAGTGCTTACTGTTCTTCACAGAAAAAGCTGTATCCAATTCCTGGTGCTTCGCTCTGGTTTTTAGCAAACTGACTTCAGGAGAGAAGTCTTTCATGTAGTAATGGGGATCACTTAGACTTTTTCTAAGGCAAAATGCAAATCTAGAATAATACACTGGTAGAAATATTTGAGTTTCTTCAAGTTATGTGAATGTAATAAGTTTCTATAACAATAATTTGTACAATTTTTCCAAGTGGAATGATACAAGCTTATTTGTTGTTCTATTTAGTGGTCTCACATTTAAGAGTTGAGTAGACTTGAATGTATTTCTATGTTATTTTTCATCATGATGGATGTGGCTTCTCTTGTTAGAGCATTGATATTTAAATGTGACATTTTTCCTGGCATTTAGTAAGTAAGCTGTAAAACATGTTAAGGTTACAATTAATTAGTTGTCAGGCTGTAAATGGATAATATTTGTTATTTATTCTTTTTTTTTCCCAACGAAACCGCTTTGTTGAATGGATTTAAAATGCTGTGACAAGAAAACAACAAAACAAGGTTTGTTAAACATGAAATGTAAGACCATAAAATTATCACTTCTCTGGGAAAGGCTGTTACTGTTACTGCCACTAGGGGGACACATACAGCTGTTATCACAATATGTCTGATACTTTATGAGTTTAGATTCACCGTGTTGTTGAGGTATGTCCAGAATCTTGTTGTCTGTTCTGTCTTTTTCAAGTAATTTCTTCAGATTTAGCTATGCAGACCCCCCCCCCCCCCCCAAGTGTTGAGGTCATCACAGTTACTTTCATCAGTTCTTCAAATAACATTGGTGTAATTATTCCATGATACCTGACCTATACATAAATTTAGTGCTTTTTTTGTTTTTTTAAATTTATGATGGAAATGTTCAAATGTTTTTTTCTATTTAAAAAAAAAATAAGACTTGAAGTCAACAATTACAGCTTATATCAAGGCTTTTTCATGTGAAAGGTAAAAGAAAAAGATAGGTAGCAGGTTTACTCTGCTCTATTTCTTAAGCATCAAGATTAGTGTATACTTTTAATAACAAAAAGATCAACCTTAACTTGAAGTCTTGTTTGCGTATACTCGCCCAAGGTCGGTCAAAACACAATTTGGTACAGTTTTTGATATGGCGCAACACTGACATTATTGCACATGTTGTGGTTTTCATCTGGTTCTGTTTCTGTCTCTAATCTAAGGAAAATACCTCCTGTTGTGTTCCAGTATTTCACTGCCTTTGGTGGGAAAATATTACTCAATAAAGGTCTTTACATACAACTTTGTTTCCCTTCAGTGTGTCTGGCTCAAGCTTGGGCTCTCAGAAGTTGTAGTGTTGATTCTAATTTCCACAACTGTTCATACTGCTGTGACAGCAGTTATTACCCATGGATATATATATTTTTAATTTAACAATTTACTATACATAAAGAAATTAGCTTCAGTTACTGAATGTTTAACACAATAGCTCATACTGTGACTGACAACTTCAAGGCTGGAATTAGGAATATGAGAAAGCAGTAAGTAGTGTATGGCAGAAACATGACTAACCCACTGACCCTTATACTTTTGTGTATACACCCACTGGTCACTTCTTTGGGCAAACTGTTGAACTGCTCATGAACGCATGGAAGCAATTTCATGCAGTCAGACATGCAGAAATAGTCAGGATGACCTGGTGTAGTTTAAACTGAGCATCAGCATGGAGAGAAAAGGTGAATGACTTTGAATGTGGCATGGTTCTTATAAATGCATGTATATGTATATATGATATTTATGTATAATATAAAAGCCTCTTTAAAAGCACGTGGTGTAAAGCCTTCTAACAAATAAGAACAGGAAACTGAGGCTACAATTTACACAGGCTCACATAATTTGAACATAGATAACTGGAAAAATATCTCAGTTTCTGCTCTAACATTTAGATGGTAGTGCTGAAATTTGGCACGAAAGCATGGATCCATCCTGCCTTGTATTATTGGTTCAGTGTGTTTGTAGCGTAGTAATGTTAAGATGTTTAAATCATCTTAAACTCAAATTGTACTCAAATGGCCTCCACATTGCCCAGATTTCAAACCAATAGAGCACCTTTGGGATGTGTTAGGACAAGAGATTTATATAATGAATGTGCACATCTGCAGCAGCGGTGTGATGCTATCATGTCAACATGCAGTGAACTCTCTGGAATGTTTTCACCACCTTCCTGAATCTATGCCATTAAGAGTTAAGGCTAACGGGGGTGTAACCCAGTACTAATAAGGTGTAACTAATGAGTTGGCCAGTGAGCGTATGTTCTTGACTCTGTTATCTTTGGCACTTGTAACTGGGTTATCTTCTTATTTTGGAGGCCCTAAAGATAAGGGTACTTGAATGAGCTTAAAATTCCAAAAAATAAAAAGCTAAATAAGGTCCCTGCTTATAAGTATGCTGCCTTTCGACCCTTGCTGTGCATCTTAGGTAATAGCAACCTGAGTGAAGGGCTGGACGTGAAAGAAAAAAAACAGACATTGAGTTAGATGTCTGCATAAATGTGTAGCATCTGCCTACTGCCCACTCTTTTGCCTATTTGTTGCAACTCATTAAACACTTAGTCCAAATCCCATGTGGAAAGAAGGGGGGGGGGGGGGGGGGGAGCAGAAGGATGGATTAGAGAAAAAAAGACTAGGAGGGGGTCGAATTGTAGAAAGTTGAAGGAGACTGAGAGAGTGGGCTTTAGGAAAATTAGATGGAGAGAATGAAGAGCCTCAACAGGAGGCTGAAGGGAGATGAAAAGTGGAAAGGAGAAGTTTATTAGAGGCCGAGGGAGGCAGAAAAGAGAAAGATGGAGGGGGCGTGATGATGAGGAGAGGAAAGAGTGAGCGTGAGAGAAGTACCTTGCGTCTGTACATAAATGCCTGAAACAATAAGGAGTGAGGGAATCTGAGACTGGCTCTCAGGACGGTGAGCAACAGCCGTTTTGTGCCGTGCCACACAGCTTGGCCTCCCTTCCTCCTGCTCTACCTCGCATCACAATGTCACCAAATGCGGTCACAAAGAAGAGTGGTGAATGCGAGCGGAAGAAAAGGAGGGGGTGTGTTCATGGCTGGAGAAAAGAAAGGAGGTGTTGGGGGGTGTGCAAGTTAAACCAGCATTCGTATTTCTAAACTGATGACTTGCTACAATTCAGCTACACTGTCCACACGAACCGACTGAAGTCTTTTGTTGTGTGAGAAGCTGCGAGAGAACCTGTTTGTTTCAGTTCATCTGAAATAAGTAGAAGAAAACTAAAAAATCACCAGCTGCAATTTAAAATCCGTGTTTAACCCCCTAAAATGTGTACTATGTATTGATTCAAAGTCAAATATGGTTCAAAGCAATCTAAGTAAGCTGTGTCACTTCCATGCGTCCACAAAGAAGTGTGAAGGTATTTTTTTCTGTTTTTATTAATCATCATTACGTCTCACAAACTCAAAAGGCCGCGTTTTACTTCCTCGGAGCAACCTAAAAACGTATGTTGCTGCTTTTAACCTGTATAATCTCACAGGATGACACCCGCTTTCATCCTCTCATACTGCCCTCCCTTTATTTTCTTCATCTCCACTTTTCTTCTTCCCCTTTTATCACTTTTCTGTCGTCACACCAGTGCATTCAACTTCCTCCACTCAAGCATGGTATGAGTAAGACTCTCGCACACACAAACACAAACTTCGTCTCTCACGGCCATATGTTGACCCGCGGTGGACCTGAATACAGCCATCTGCCTGTCTTTCCTATGTCCCACAGGGCAACTGGGAGAATATCTATAGGACACAATGCCTACACACACACACACACACACACACACACACACACAGAGCAAATGCATGCCTTTAAACCCTTCATGGCCACTACCAGACAGCCGGCCCATCTCATGTTAAGTGACAAGATAATAGCCCTTGTGTGTGTGCATAACAGAGAGATTCCTTGAGTATCAGGGGTGAGTATGCGACTTAAGCCCTGAAATCATATTTTAATTTAAATTTTTTTAATCAAGCCTGCCTTTGCGTAAAGTGTTTTCGCCAGATTGTCTCATATCAGGAACTGTTGCATTGCACCCCAATTATACTGGTATACAGGGGGCAGGAGGTGAAAAGGAAGGGGGATGTAAATAACCACAAAGTGAGGGATGGAATCAGGGAAGGCAGAAAGGAAATAAGTGGAAACTGAAGATTTGTTTGGGGTTTAATCTTACCAAAGACATCTCATCTTTACATGAAATCTTAGTGGCACTGCTCCACACTCCCACATTCACACCCCACTGTCGTATTACCCTCGACCACAGTGGCCGGGACAGCCATGACTGCCACTGCCAAACTCGCTTAAATCCATTTTGATTTGCAAATTTGCTGCCAGAAACACGCTGCTGCACCTGAACTTCGAAGATGCGAGAGACCACAGTGCTTTCCTCATTTTTAACCCCGAGACTTCGCTTCAGACTCCAGCAGCCACTGAGTTTTTAAAATCCACAAGTATCACTTTTCCCTTTAAGAAGCGAAGGCTAAGCTTTGTAGGGAAAATAAAAAGGTAAGACTTTTCCTGGATTTTCAAAGGCTCTCATCAGTATTGCTTTCACACTCTTCACCTTGAGACTGCATCACAGAATACTTCTTAATCCTGGAAGTATAGGGAATACTTGTGTAGTGTAAGCTACTGTATGAATACTTTCCAGGTTAGCCATCTAAAGGAAAGAAACTTGAGATGAGCTTCATGAACGAGGTTTAGAGCTCGAATGAAATTATTTTATTGTATAGATACGGTTAACCTCAACGGCACAGGTCACTGGGGAAATGTGATAAACGAAAAGCAGAAATGACAGTTCACTGGTTTCCTGCTCACTCGCTTGCTTCCTGCACCTAAAACCTTACATCCTGTGAGCCTTTTTGCCAACGCTACATTAACGCCAGCGTAGCATAAAACACTTTTCTCCTTTTAAACATCTGCATTATTCAATAAGAGCAGTTTGCACATCAAATGTCAAAATCTTCACTTTTTACCTGCAGGTGGCGAACAGAAGCCAAACAAAGACAGTTTAAAAAAACAAAACAAACTCCTTTATTTCCAGTACAAAAAAGCAAAATATATTAAACTTGATGCAAGCATTAACAACTCAAAAGTCCTCTATAAATATGTTAAAAATAAATTAAAGAAATTAATTTACTAAAGATCATCTTTACCACTAAACAGGCCTTAAACACGCTGATGAAAAAGGTTTTTTTGTTTTTAAATAGACCAACTACATCATTAACACAGGAAAAACAAAACAAAACAAAACAATACAATAAACAGCCAAGTAACATTTTCTAAAACACTAAGCATACATACCCCTAACCCTACAGTATGCTGAATCTAGCTTGGTAAGGCAAACAAAAGACCTGGGAGCATAGTACGCGTGCATGTGACCAGGATACTTTTCAGTCTTAACAAACGCATGAACAGAAAAGAGAAAAAAAAAAAAAAAGATTAATACTGAATAACAGAGAGATGGAGTGACATGGAGTGAGAGTCTCACTTTACAAAAACTTACTGGGAATGTTTGTGTTTAAGATAAAAAAAACAAAAAAAAAAACAACCGAACACTTCAGCACCACAAACGACAACTTCTCAGAAAATAGTCACCTGGCTTCAAGCTCTGACCTCATCATTTCATATCAAACTAATCGGCTAGCTCCCGGCGTGGATATTCAGCGCCTGGTACCTTGTGCTTTCCCAACCGTGCAATATGAACCCATATGCGCCCAAGCCCTCCTGACTGAGTCACTTTTCACTCTGCTGCAGAGTGGTTTAAATTTGGCAAATTGACATTTGACTGCTTGAGGTTTGTCAATAATGCACGAGAACCCAAAAACCATCTGCAGTAGCCGTAGAAACGCGACGCCTCCGCTCACACTAGCTTACTCTCCTGATTTAAAAGAAGACTCTCACCCCATGCTCGCATCTCTCCAAACACAGCAGCAAATCTTGGTTCAACAACGTAACAAGACCTGGTAAATAACACTACAGGTATACATCGTTTAAAAACGTAACATTCAGATTCGAGGCCAGCGATCTAAACACAGCCCCCAGATGGTACAACCACAAGGGGGAAGGGCGAAAAACAAAAACACTACTTCACGAGCTTATAAACATTACATAAACAATACAGTGTACATTAGATGGAAGAACTCCTAAACATACGGTCACATCGTGTTTGTCTTACTGAAACGAACGAGCAACAAACAGATGTCTTTGGCTTTCTCACATTCTTTAGATCAGTCGCAGTATGCTGACAGGAGGAAATTAAATTCACACTGTGATTACAAAATTCTTTGTTGGACTTTGCCATCCTAGCATATCATTTTGATAAAGCTTCAAAAGGTTTTTAAGGACACCATTAAAACATCTGCTTTGAGATATACTGTTTTGGTGAATCCGCCACATACAAACTGGAGTTTTAGCATCACTGTGCCTTGTGCAAATGACAGTGGCGTGCAGTGTGACAGCGTGTTAGGTCACCCAGTCGTTTTTTCACACAGAATGCTAAAAATGTCTTAGTTGTCAGTCAGTGTGTGAGCGGGGAGTGTGCATTTAAGGGTCTGTGTTCTTAAGTATGGCTACGTGTGCAGTGGATATTCTGCGTATGGATACTCATGTACACATGTTCCAGCAATCTGCAGCTTAAAGGCAGAACCCAGTGGCATCCTCAGGAAGAGAGAGCTGACTGAAAACTAACAGACGTTTGCCGTTAGCTTCGTTAATGCCACCAGATGATTCGGAGCCGCTGAGTGAGCCAGCAGAGCTGATTCCATCCTGGTCCTGGTCTGAGAGAGAAGTGTGGGACAGGGATCTGGCACCAAGTGGCCCTGAAAGGACACCCGCAGCACTGGGACTCTGCTGCAAGGAAGGGGAGCTCGTTGGAGATAACCCACTCGGAGAATAGCCGGAGTCAGGGGAGGGCATGAATGGAGACCTGGGATCGGGACCCACGGGAGGATGGTGCTGCTGAGCGGGGGAGGCCTCAAAGGCAGAGTCCATTTCTAGAAAGGCATGGGAGAGAAGATCAGTAATGTCTGCGCAGGAAGGAGAAGAGGCCGTTGGTGGGCATGTGAATGAGGTGGTGGCAAGAGAAACATGAGGAGTGAGGGCAGACTGAAAGGCCTGGTGGGGAGCTGAGGGAAACCCAGAGAAGCTGAAACTCTGCCGGATAAGACGTGGCCGATGTGAGCGGGAGGAGGACGAGGTGGAGGGCAGCTGCTGAGGAAGGCTTGAGGAGGAAGAACGAGAGAACGAGAGCTTCTTTTCTTCCTCGCTGTTGTGAACAAAGTGACAGCGGATCCCATAGGGGCAGAAGCCGATGGTATGAAACGTACGGCACAGCTCAGTTTTATATTTTGGATGTCTGTTTAGATCACGTAGCTCTTCTGGCCCATGGGCAAACTGGCACTTGCCCCCATACTTGCACAAGCCGTTCTCGGTGAAAGACCGACACAGTTCGGTTTTATAGCGCGACGACGACGAAGAGGAGGCAGACACAGACGAGGTGGACGAGGAGGAACTGGTGTTCAGTGTGGCGGAGCTGATGTCACTTTGGGAGGATTTTGCGCCTGTCACAGGCCAGACTAGACTTGCTCTTGTTGCACCACTGGTCTCTACCATGCTGAGAGAGCGCTGGGAAAAGAAGCCTGGCTTCTCCCACTGCATGGAATTACCAAGCTGGGAAAGTAGATCACTCTCTGATTGCTGTCCCCGTTGGCTGGAGGTCAGAAGTGCACTGTCCGAAGCATTAGTGGGCAGGCAAGACAGGGAGGAGAGGGAAAATGAAGTGTTTCGACATGGCTCGCTGATGTAACCTGGTGTTCTCATGGCCAGACTTAGGGATGGCACTGTTCTGTTCGGCTCCCTCAGATTGAGATTCAGTAAATGCTGTATTTAAAAAACAAAACAAAAAGCCCACATCATTAGCCTGTACAAGCTACTATTAATATCCAGCAATTTTAAAACGTATACATTTGCTAACTAGTTTATGCCAATTTAAGTTAGACATTAATAGAGGTTTTTGTTATTACCACTAAACACTAAAGGTTACATCTTCTGCTCCATTTACACATTTCTGTTAAATGTTTTCATTGGAAATATTTTGAGTCAGGTGCCCTGATAGATTCAAGCATCAAGAACCAAGTTTCGGGGGTGGGGAGGTACTAGGCATTTGTATACAAGTACATAAAAAGCACACGTTTTCAACTTATGTCGTCAAAATAAATTTTTGACACATCAATCCATCCCTATGCTTATTTTGTGCTGCATTGTACTGGCACTACAAATTCACATATTTGAGATTCAAATCTGTAATACGTAGCGTCACCCCTCTTTCCGTTTGATTTTTGGATTCGTCCATCTAAACCTAAGGAACACAAAAAAAACTTCAAGACACGTTTTTGCTCTGATAACCAAGACGAGCTATAGAATGTTTCCATTCAGTGCACGGAATAAAATACGGAATGTTAACTTTAACAACAAACAAACAAAAGTATTACAAAACTTTTTTCCACTTCGAGCAAGTTTAGGACCTCTACACTTCAACACAGCTCTAACTGGGGACTTTAGTCTGTTAGCCATGACTTATGTGATTTACTTGTTGGGGTTATGTGTATAAATAAGCTGCTTTACTGGCGAACTGTCTATCGAAGAAGCTATTAGCACGAAAACAGCGACCTTTAATAATTAACGACGTTAATTAACCGGCGCTGAGAGAAAATCACAAACTAGGCTAATCAATCGATAATTTCATGGGCCCAAGTTGCGATGGACTACAACAACTTGCTTTCTGGCAACTTAACGTCTGGTCAGAGTTAACTTTCAGGTTACAGAACAGTCAAAAGACAGACGAAGAGTCTTAAAAGAGAAAGCCTGACACATTTTATCCACCAAAGCAGACTCGAAAAGATAACATGGAGACCGCAAACTCCGTAAGAGCGCAGCTAGCAGGCTAACACCCTCCTCATCTCTCCGACCTAGCCAACTTTCGCTCTCCGCTAAACTTTCTTTTGCGCTCTTATGGGGGTTTGGTTTACCTTGCACATCATTTCTTCCAGCTCAGCAAACTGGTCCAGGGGATAAGATGGCATTTTGCTGAGCTATCAAAACCTTCGTCCGATCCCGTCTGCCCCTGCCGCGATAGACGTGGGCAACTCGCTGGCATGAGATGGTCAGAAGTTTCTAGTTATGTATGGGTGCTAAACAAGCCCAAGACCCGGACCACGTGTGGATTTAAAACCTAACACCACTGTTGGCCACTCCCACGCCTCTGTGATTCTGCAAAAAGTTGTTTTTACACACCCTGCGGTTCTAAAGAAGGATGAGAATGAGGGCTTATATACAAAAAATAAATAAATGAATACATTTATTGACTATAAGTTGAAAATTGATTATAAGATTGTATAATATGCATTATCTATCGCCTAGCTTCACTGATTTGGGTATTACACAATATATAGGTTAGATTTCTTAGTTTTGCGTATTTCATAGCTTTTTTTTAATAGTTCTTTTTTTTTTTTACTGCTCTTTCTTCTCTTCTCTTCTCTTCTCCATGTACCTCTGTCTTTCACTATCCCTCTTGTTCATTTCATCAGACAGTCTGGGGTTATCACCACAATCAATGGGCATTCTGAGGATATTTACAACTGGGGGTCCAACCAAGAAGAAAATAAAAAAAAAGAATTTAAGAAATAGTAGGAAAGCTGTAGCTTGATGATCCGGGCATGACCACAAGCTTAGAAAGCTATAAATAGATGGGCTATCCTACAAAAAACAAATGTTAATATTTAATTGGTTTAATAATTAAATCTGTTAATTGTGGAAAGTAGAAAACCTGAAGACAATATTTGAAAGAAGAGATTGTTCCGCTTTATACCAGGAAATCTTCACCAGTCATCTAACCAATATATTGGTTTAAAAATAAAGAACAGATTGTTGTATTCACCCTGTCTTTTTTGTACATTTTTTTTCAAATGTTAGTAATTTAGTAATTTGCTAACACTGTATTTTCCTTATAGTGAATATGTGGTTTTATGACATCTCTAGTTCATTGGTACGCAAGGGCTGGCCTTTTGATTTTACTTTGATCAGACAACTGTTACACCGTTCTCTTGAAATACTTGTTTTCAGTTGATGCATAGTAGGAAATGAAAATGCAGGCAGATGGTTTCTTTTGCAGATGTGCTGCTTCTGACTCATAACTAGAAAAGGCCATTTCAAGGACAAAACAAAGAAACAGACAGAAAACTGAGGCACTAAATGTGGATAAGGAGAAAAGTGGAGACAGCCTAACCCTATGGCACAGACAAGAAGGAGCGAAGGCGTTGATTTCAAAGGTGAAGACAGATGTGTGAAAAATTCCACTGCAGAGCAGAGCCTTGAGATGATTAGTCCCACTCACACACACACACACACACACACACACACACACACACACACACACACACACACACACACACACACACACACACACACACACACAAAACAACAGGTTTAGTCCCTCTACCTTTGCAAAGACAGGGAGTCTAAACCTTACCTTAGACACTACAATCATAAATTCAAGCCCTTCTGTCAACAGTAAGACAAGTCAGTCCTCACAAAGACAAAATTTCAAGAACACGCAAGCACAAACACATCTGCCAGGACTTCGGCTGTCACACCTCGTACCAATTTGGACTGCATTCATAAGCAAGCAAACTGTTGGCTGCAACCTTAGAGAGCTGCTTTCGGTTTCTTCTGCAACTGATTCTGATTAGGACTTTTAAGTTTACCTTAGAATAGGTTCATTTGTGGCATCAGTGAAAATTCTTCAGTTCATTTGTAAGTTTAAACAAGTGGTATTAACAACCCAATGATATCCAGCCCACATCCCTGCAGGACCAGAGGAACATCTTAAAAGGTTGACAAAAATGACTCAGTCTGCCTCAGAAGTTCTTGAGTCCAAGTTGTAGCTCTAAGTCCCTTTTGAAAGATGAGCTCAGCTGAGAACAAAGCCTGCCGAAAAGCTTTGTTTTGCTCCAGCCAAGTGGTCACCATTAAGTGTGTGTTTTTTGTGTGCGAACGTGTTTGTGTGTGTTTGACAGAGGATTTCAATCTATTCCACCCCCAGTGAGCTGTAATGGTACAGGCCCACTCTACAGTCTGAAGGTTGGGGGTTTACTCAACGTAAGTAATAAACTGCACATTATTTGTGACTTTTCCTTTCCCGTAGAAAGCAAATGAATTGGCTGCTTTTGCACATAATTGCTATTAAACAGTATGATAATAAACTGTGTGTGTGCCCACACAGATTCTTAAATCTCATGTACCACAGATTGTAAGTAACATGTATGTCTTTCACCCTTCAAAAGTTGTAGACCGCTTTGCAATTTTTGGCAAATTTATAGCGATTTCTAGTTTTGTGATGTGGTGTAATTCTGTGTTATGTCCCTGCTTTTGTTGTGATGCTTTATTGGCAGATATTTTAGAAGTAACGTCCAAACATACATGGACAAGGGTATTAGTCCATACCTCTTAATCTTTGCATTCAGGTGTTTTCAGTGCCATTTCCATAGGGAAAGAATTGGTTATTCTACAGAGTTCAATGAATCTGAGTGTAATACTGTAACAGGGTGCCAGCACTGCAACTAGTCAGTTAATGAAATTTCTTCCCCCATAGATATTCGTCCATCATCTTTAACTGGTTATTCCAAAGCGGAAGTGTGTTGGAACCACAGCAGAGTGCAGACCATGTAAAGTTACAGAACAGGGTGTAAAAGCCACCAATGCTTTGCTTATTCAGTAACTACAGAGTGCCAAACTTCCTCTGGAATTAACGTCAGCATAAAAACCGAGCCCGGGGAACTTCATGCCATGGGCTTTCATGGCCGAGCAGATGCTATGGGTCAGAAATTGATTTCTGATCCTCCTATGGGTCGATTTGGTAACACTGTCATAACCACCAGACTGCTACCACTGCCAAATATTGTCTCCTGCTGCTATTGTCTCTGTGCACTTTGTGATCGCATAAACTAAAATCCTTTAAGACATTAACAATATTTGGAATTTGGGCTACTAAATTTGCCAAATCAAATATATGAGTGGTGACTCCTTCTTAAGGAAGCACCATTCACAAATTTGATTTGGCAATTGTTTACACTGGATGACCTTGCTGATTCAACCTCCAAGCGATCTGTGCCTTGTCCAGGGATCTTTTGCTTCCTAGGCTAATGTGTAAACTGCTACACTATAAATTTACAGCAACTTGCTGTGATGCTTTAAATTTATAAGATGCACAGTAAGGGCATGAAAATGAACCTTTAGATGCACAATGATTATAATGTGTATTGTCCCGGGATAAAACAATAAATAAATGCAAAACCAGTGCTAATGCAGCTGTGTCTTCAACAGAAAGTGACATAAGAAGCTGCTCTAATTAGTTCTACGTCTTAAGAGGTGGGCACTCTGTGTGTGTGTTTTTACCTCCTCTGACACTGTAAACAACAAACCATTAGCAAGATGTCAGCAACACAAGTTCCTTGAGGTAATTTGTAAATTTGGCAAACAAATGCTATAAGCTGGCTATTTGGTTAGCAAGTTCAGTTTACTTCTGTGAAGAAACTAAATCTTTGGGCTGAGTTGGGGATTACTGGCAGTGGGGGTTAAAGGAGAGGGGGAGGGGAGGAGAAAGGAGGTGAGAAATTTGAAAGGGAGTTCTTGCTTCTTGTTGAGTCCAGCTGGGCTGGAGGGCCTTTGGAGCACAATGAGCTCAATGAGCTGCAGAACCAACTAACAAACTAATGGCCCGCCCTCTGTGACTACAGCCATGCACACACACACACACACACACACACACACACACACACACACACACACACACACACACACACACACACACACACACACACACACAGTGTGGAAATAACAGAGGAAGGTGAATGTGTGGGATAGAAGGGCTGGGTAGGGGGAAAGAGATGGATGCAGGAGGGGGGAGAGGAGAAGGATGAAGGGGCAGGATAGGGGTAATTTAGAAGAAACAGGGGAAATGAGAGAGAGAGAGAAGGCAATAAAGGATGGAAAGTGGAGATTGTTTTGTCGAGGCTGGATCTGCAGCGAGGTTCATCCAGAGATTTGGGATTATTCCACCAGGTGCATAAAAATGTGCCACGGGATGCATTCTGTTGCTTGGTCACATAATCTTCCAGCACTGGAGTAATTAGTCATCATGAAAGCTTGTGATTATTCAACATCTGCTAGATATTAGAAGAGATTTCCAGAGGTTGTATTGCCTGAGATATTTGACTTTAGGCTACCACTGCACGTCAAGTCTAATAAGATGTTTCCAGGGAAATGATGTAAAAACAATTCATGTTTTCTGATATATTTAACAAACCCCTTGATGATCAAACAATATTGGTTTTCAGTGAGTAGGAAGGACGTCTAAGAGCTGTCTGAGGGTTATAAGAACTGAATGGAAGGTTGAGTAGGAGGTAGATAGTAGAGCTGACTAATCCATAATTACAACATCACCATTGGATGTGAATGGATTTCCTGATTAAAACAACTGCATTGCACTGACGTATACATGTGTGCATGTGTGCGTCTGTGCGCACGCACTTTTGTGCTTGTGTGTGCTCCTACAACCTCTACACACTCGCACACTCAGCCTATTGAAAAACTCATGATTAAGTGAAGTCATTCGTCCACAGCCCCATACAGCCTCCTTCAGATAAGAGGCTACAACTACTAGTGGAAAAAAATAAAGGGAAGGGAGGAGGGGTTTGTAGACCTGATGAACATCTGCTCCCATTTTTCTCCCCTTTTTTCACCCCCACCCCACCTCGCCACCCTCCCATTTTCACAATGTACCCCCCTGCATCACTTGCTTGTGTGCGCGTGTTTGTGTGTGTGCATTTGTGATTGTGATTACAGAGAGCCTTTTGGTTTGCGTTCCACAGAGGGTGAGTGTACCCCTGTGAATGGTGAGTGTACGGTTCACGCGTGCACAGCACGTTCTTCTGCAGTTGTTACCCTCATTGCGAGTGGTATGCAGTCGCTGTTTCATTCAAACTTTGTGTATTTCTTCTGTGACAAAGTGCTGTAAAAATTATTAGAATTGTTTTGCAACCTATAAGTCTCATAGTTTGTATTCAATATGACCCCACTCTCAACCAAACACACACACACACCCAGAATTACCACACAGTTGGGTTCTACTAAGAGGTCAAAGGTCAGAATCTAAACTTTGACCTCTGACATCACACCCTCCCTCTCTACCTCTCCCATCCGCTGGAATTCACTCATGTGCATACAATTAGGAAGCAAGAGTTAGGAAGCAAGAGAAGAAGGATGGAGAAAGTTTAGTAACAAGATAACAGCGACACATGTCTGCACAAACAATGAGTGAGGGTGGAGAGTTGAGATGCAAGTTCTTTGAACTTCTTTGTTTTCAGGGAAAGTAGGAAGGAAAATTAGTCAGCTGTGTTTGTATTTGTATGTACACAAGCAGTACCACTAGCATACAAACTGAGGCATATCATGTGACAGATGTCTGCAAACAGTGATGTCACAATCTTTGCCCTTTAACTGGTGCACTTTTCAGTGCATTTGGATTTACTAGTTCCAGGCAAAGGAACTTTTATTATCACAATACAATATTACATGTCAGATCTGACTCATGTTAATGTTTTTAACCGCAGTACTGTAGCTGCACTATACCTCCTGTCTCATTATAGTTTTCATTTGTTCTTACAGTTTTATTGTTATTTATTATTATTCCTGTTTTTGCTTTTTGATCTGTGTTGGTTGTCTTTTACAGATTAGAATGAGATCTAAAATGCCGTGTTAATTAATAATATTCAAGTTGTATGAAATAGCAAGACAGAGGTATCTGTGGTGATCTGTTGCACACTTAGTCTCACTCATTCCAAAGTAACTTAACATGAATTGATTTTACTATCACCTCAGTAGCATTAGCTGTGCGCCCTGTTACATGTAGAATCTGCAAACTTGTGTGATGATCCCATTGTTTGGAAAGTTGCAGAGACAGGAGGGCAATTTGATATTTACCTACCATAAGCTTGCTGGTGTTTGCTGACGGCTGCAGAAGTAAAGAATAACTGCATACCAGTTATACCAGACTGATAACTGATATTACCCTCAATACTCGCACATTAAATCAGACTGATTATATGGGATGATACTCCAAAAGGTCTCAAAAAATCTTTTTAATTATTATAATCTCAAGATTACACCTGTACTCTAATGTGATCCGTAAAGACTCCATACAACAGTGTAACTTTGTATCATATGATTTATTTGCCAGAAAAGAAACAAATGATGAAAGTTCATAGTTTAAGCTATGCCCTTGTGACAGATTGTTCCAGTAACATGAATGAAAAAGTTGTGGAATCTTATATTTCGCAACAGGGTTAGAATTTGTTTATGCAGCTTCTTCTGCTATTTCACCAGAAGGGGGAGATGTTGCACTATTTCCAAGTTGGTGTTGGTGGACTGCAAAACTGAGTGCATTAGATTACTTTGGCTAAATCAGTTTCGATATAGAGTATAGAACCTGACTCATGTACAATCCATAAGCTGGCAGATGTTATTCCTTATATAATACTTGTTTAAAAGTCTGCATATACTATTTCAATGACTCAAACACGCAGTTTTCTGATAAACACATTGAAAAGGCCATAGCAGGAAACTAAGGCTGCTGAGTTCACACAGAGACTGACAGAAAGGGGAACTTGTACCTGGAAACCCTCCAGACATCAGTATGTGTATGTGTGTGTGCATGTGTGTGTGCATGTTACACAGCCCCTATGAACCCAAAGCAAAACAAACAGCTAAATCTTTGTTTCGATAACAGAGGGGTGGTTTATCACTCTGTGTATTTGTCGGTCTAATGTGTAACCAGAAGGAACAGCAGTGAGTTAAAATATGGTCCATTCAGGAAACAGTCTTGAGCAGCTTCTCATTTCTTATATATATTTTGCCTCCAAGGAGCCAGGGTTTCTTGTTTTGTTTTTTTCCCACAATGGTCTTGAGCAATAGCTTTCTAGATTTTCTGAAGGTTTTTTCCAGTTGTTGTACCTGACTATTTTCAGAATTGTTTTTTAGGTTTGTATGTGTGTTTTCATTTTTATTTTTTAAAGTTGCTTAAGACTGACCTATGAATCATTCAAGCACAAAAAAGGCACCGAATTTAAGCAGCGAACTAGTGTTGTGTATACACATAGCAGACAACTTAGAAAAGAACCAATCTGAAATTGTGTCTTTAGAAAACTTGTTACAAACACATAATTCAAATCGAATCTGTGAAATGCCAAAGATAACGCTGTTTGACAGGAATAAGATAGTATTTTCCTATAAACAGGGTGAATCCCAAAGAGCTACTAGCTGAAAACATGGCTGTCAAGCCAGTCTTAAGGAAGGGAAACAGGAAGAAGAGACTGGGGTACGTTAAATTACACAAGAACTGGATTGAAAGTCATTGGCAACAGGTCTTACAGATTAATGATTCGGAATCAGAAATTTTTGGTTCAAATTGTTGTTAATACGCACAGAGTAATTTAGAAAAGGGTACATTGGGAAGTGTCTACAGTCATCTCTAAAAAACAGTCAAGGCTTTGTCATTGTTTGGGACTGCATTGCAGCCACTGGTGTTGACAATCAAAATTGATGGAATTATAAATGCAGAAACGTACTGTCAGAGTTTGATTCAGAATGCAGTACTGAATCAAAGAGTCTGAATGGCAACAGCTTTATTTTTCAGCTTGACAATGATCCCAAGCACACTGCCAATGCAGCAAAAGCATACCTGGATAGAAAAACACACAGTATTGAACAGCATTGGTCATCGATTGGCCTCCCTAGAGTCTGGACCTCAACATAATTGAAGCAGTGTGTGACAGAGAACAGAAGATAAGGCACTCAACATCCAAAGAGGAGCTTTAAGTGTCCTTCAAGAAGCGTGGAGAACTATTCCTGAAGACTTAAAGGAATTACAAGAAAGCTGCCTAAGAGAGTTCAGGCTGTGTTGAAGAAAATAGATAGTCAAAATATTGAATTTGTACAAACTGTATTCCTGCCTTATGTACTGTATCTCTATCTATGTTTGAATGTGTTTCAATAAATCCATGCACCCATGCCAAAGATAACAATAAATTAAGGGTGGCTGAAGACTTTTGCACAGTACTGTACAAGCGATGTCATCAAAGATGCCCCCTGAGCCCCCTGAGCACAGCATCTAAAGCTCCAATTCTACTGACTTTCATCAGATCTTAGTGTGAGAAAGTCATTTTGATGAGACAAAAAAAAGTCAAACTAACATGAACATTATGTGCTCGACACACAGAGAGGAAGGCGTGGGAGGCGGAAAGGACAGACAAAGGTGAGAAAAACATAAATAGAAGGCAGCAAAGAGAGACCTTCTCGTGAAAGTTTTACCATAGGTAATTTCACAGATTTTTGTCTATTTTTAAAATTCACCTGCATAAAAAAAAAAAAAAATATATATATATATATAGTGCCCTAACATTAATGATAAAAGACTAACAAATGTAACTTGAAAAGTTTGCTGCTCAATTCCTAATGTAGGCCTTAGTGGAAAAATACTTGTGTAAAGTAGCCTTTTCTGAACAATGTACTTTAGCTAAAACCTTAGAAAGGGATTTTGTTGTATGCAAAACACCACGCAGCTGCCAGACAGGAAGAAGACCACTAACGTAAAACAAGTACAGACTGATGTCAGGTGTTTGGGCAATGAAGCACAGCCAAGCCTAGAACGAGCGTCATAAGTGGTGAGAAGTTTTTATTTATTGAAGCTGTTTAAAGAGGAGGACAGATAAAAACACCACTCTGTTGCTAGCCTGCAATGTGAGGCGTTCTTGTTTGCAAAATTCCCTTGCCCTTTGGTTTACTGGTTTTGTGTCAGGACTGGTAAAGACGGGTGAAAAATAAACCCATGTCATCAATATTGGAGTTCTTGTGGCCACCAGAAGACAACGGGAATGTTCAGGGTTTGACGTACAGTGTTCATTCCTGTTGCATCGGCTTAGCAGAGGTCATGGCAGGAGTTTTTTCCAGGTTAAAATGCCCCCTCCATTCAACATAAACTTTCATTAAAACCATACAACAGCGGCTTTCTTTTGGTTTTACTTGCTGTTTGTTTCAGTTTCAGACACGGCCTGATACAGGCACCAAGAATGCCCTTTTAGGGTAAGCAAAAAGATTGGTGTGTGTGGTGTGCAAATTTTTGCTAATCAGAGTTGAACAGAACTGACTAATGGAAATAGAGTTTGAAAATGGGCCACAGCACTATACAATTCAAAACTTTATGTTACATCTAAATAGCATTATCGTCATAAGGCTAACTTTGTGTGTTTACACATAGTTGTGTGTGCTTTCCAGTGTTTGACCCAATGTAGACAGAAGTGGGGCAGCAGGTCTTCTGTTAGAATGTGTATTTATAACTCCCTCAGAGCAATTCAGCAGTGTTTTTTACTCCCGTTGCATTCCAGTCTCTTATTCACGTCAGCTGTGGGAGGTTGATGTGAATATATTGTAAGCCTTCTCCTTCTTCTTCTTTTTAACCTTCGACTGAAGTCAAAGTTATATGACGTCTGGATGCGTCTCTGTGTACCTAAAAGTGCGCCAAAAGATGATGAATACTCGTCTGTATATTCTCACACGTGTTCTTGTCCAACTGTATCCAGGCAACGGCTCATAATATTGATGAGCGTATTTGATCAGAGGCATATTGATGGATCTCAAGCCACAACCAGATGATGTCTTTCACCTTTTTTTTTTTTTAACATTTATTTATAGGTTGGTATACCGTAAATTTGGTAGAAATACAGTCCTTTCTGAATGCACCTGCATGCATTCAGGTGTTATTTTCTTTTACTTCCACTTCCTTGTCCTGTCTATCTACTTCTTATTGCTATAAGAGTTGAGCTGTAACTGCATGTCTGCATGTATATCCTTGTATGTGTTTTTTTGTGATGAGAAGTGTCTCTACCACTGTTTCCTGTCATAACTTCCCCCTGTAGTTTCCATGTTTTGTACCAGACAGCAAGTCTTTTAATATGTCTTTGAATCATACAGATGATGTTACTTGTTGTTTCAGGATGTTTCAGTGTCTTTCTGAAAGCATTTTTAACGTCTTATATGTATTCACATGTAGTTGCTGTACAGAATAAAATGTTTTCATAGTCTTACCTGGATTAATAACGCAAATACTTGTATTATGATTCACTGATCACACATTTTCATATTCATTATTCAACAAATTACTTTTTAAAATCTTTATTAGTTCAGAGATAATTGTAATGGCCTCATCTTAAGCCTTGTTTGTATTTTCCACATCTATGAGTTTGCTCGGGTCTGCTAGGATTTGATTGACATAAATTTCATCATCAGCTACTGTGAGACAAGGTCTAGACCATTTGTGGAGAATTTACATTGCAGTCCACCAACTATGCGTGTGTCCCAGGTGGTGAACTTCAAGCAGACTTCAGAAATGTATAACAGGTACAAGCACTCGTTGGTTGGGTCTTCAGCTATCTGTATTCGTGTATGCAACAGAGTATAATCAAGGCATTAGAGATTAGAGATTATATATCTGTCTCTGATCGAGAATTTTTATATAGCTTGTATTCTCTCAAAGATGGAGTAATGGAGCACTTGATATAATTTACAGCTGCAATTCAATTGTCGTTGTATGGGTAGCCTTGAGCTGTTTCTGTGTGATGGTTTTCTTGCAGGTTTCCTAAAGTATTTAATATTGATTATGTGTTGCAAGTTTACATTACATTCTCACGTATAAGCAAAATAATCAGCCACACTTGCAATTAGCATTGGTTTTGTCTCCTCTTTGCATTTAAGTTTTGGAACCAACAAAACCTGACCTCACCAGCAATACAAGGTGGGGTCAAAGGTCTTTGGTAGAACCCTCAGACTTTACATGAAAGATGGGCACAGATTCTCGGTCTTAAAAGTTAAGTTCAGTGCCATAGACCTGCATTTTCTCTAATGGCCAACAAGGGGCCACTCCTCTGGTTGCAAAAAGAGTCAGATTATATAAAAGCCTATGAGAAAATGACCCTACTTCTCACTTACTTTCTGTCTTCAAAGCCGTGTCCACACAGGAAGCATTTTGCAGCAATGTGGTGACCAAAGCAAGAGAATCACATACAGCAAGTTCAAGTAAATGCAGTTGAAATAACTGCAGACAGGACCCAATATGAAGTCACTGAAGTGACTGCCAGTGAGCAGCGCAGAATATTGACTGACATATGAGCTAGCGGTAAATACATTATAGGGTTACCTAGGCAACTGAAGCCTGGAATGTCCACAAGAGACCAAAAGTCAACTTCAAAGTGATGAGCGATGGGAAATGACTTCCTGTGTGGACTCAGCTTTGGTAAACATTATCCTGTTTGTGATCTCAGTTGTTAGTGTTACGTGATATTGAATTCTGCACGATATTCACTTTATAAACTATGGTCCCATTAACAGTAAAATAGATAATTAATACACAGTGTGAGTGTGGCTAACTTGTGATTGACAGGTCCCCACCATATGAGTACGCAGTGCTCTTGGTTTCTCATCACAACCACATAAAGCCTGAAGCTTAAAAATTAGACTCCACAAACAAATGAGTGATATCATATTAGGTATGTTAACCAGCTTTTATTCACAGTCTATGAACGGGTCACTAAAACACTGAAATACAATGGAAGCCTTTTCAAAAGGCTGCTATTTCTTTTCTATTTGCACCTAAAAGTTGCATCTCAGCATTACATAAAAATAGTAATCATGGATATATCAGCTCAAGGTGACTAGTATATGTGTGTACTGGGTGTGCTGTGGTAGAGACATTAGGATGTCACTGCATCTCTTGGAAGAACTATTGAGAAAGACCATTGTTCTCTGTTACTGACCAGAGCCAGTTAGCATGTATTTGCACTGCTAGCTAAGCACTTGACGCAAAGCGTCATCAAGTCTCCTGCTTCCTCTTTTTGACAGCCGTCACCAAATTAAACATACCTCATGAAATTAGTCACTTCCCTAAAGTTCAACTCCATCTGTATGTCTACATGTAACTTGTGCCTACTTCCCAATTTGAACAGTAGCAGTTAAAAACAAGACTTGGTCCACTCCCGTACCGGCATTTTTTTGCTGCATCAAGTCTGTAATTTTTTTAACCGTAGGATGGGAGGAGGCTGTGAGGAGGACTCTAATCTGTACACCTGAAAGCAGTAATTGTGAGACAAAGAGGTGCTAATTTTTGTTTTTCAACACAAGACATAATTATTATTGGGCTGATGAACTGTAATGAAGAAGAACAGAGTTGTATATAATTTTTATTATTGGACTTTACTTTGCATAAGTCACAGTTCAAACTAATCCTCCTTTTATTTTATGCCGGGTCTTGGCGCACTTTTACCTGATAATTTTCTTGTTAACTGCCTCTTATTAACACAAGGTTTATGCAACATCTGGGTGGTGCTGTTGTGTCTGAGATGACCATATGAAGGGTATCAACTGTCAGTGACATCATACAGAGCTAAAATGAGAAAACACTTTCGGGATAAGAGTGTTTAAAGCAGTCTGAAGCCTGTGCTTTTGGGTTATAAGAATATGACTCCTTTGCTATGTTTAATATAAACATTGACCGCTGCAGCAACGTGTACATAACAGAAAATCAGGAAAAGCATAATAAAAACCCTTTAGCTATATATGAATCAAATTGTGGCAATCTTATGACTGACAGTCCAAGCTTAGGTCAAAATGAGAACACTTGGGTCAGACACTCAAAACACTCATCCTTTTGTGGTTTTCTTGCATAGATGTCCATTATGCACACTATTCATTTCTTTTGTTTCTTTCCTGTCTTTTTTCTTCCTCCTTTTCTCGCTTCTCTTTTTCCATGATGCTTATTTTTATAAGAAGGAATTCTGCTGGTCTCGGCACTGCTAGTGTCACCATGGTATGTATTCCTAGGAGGCCAGCCAAGGCTAAACACACATATGCAATATCCATTCCTTTCCTTTTAATAACCAAACTCCTCACACACAGCTAACACCCAGGGAAACACACACACGTGCACGCACATACACACACACACCCACCTTGCTAACCACTCAATTTTCTGCCCACCTGTTTAAACACAGCAGTGTGTATATGTATATGTGCGTACGTGTGCAAGTGCTTCCTCATAAAGAGGCCTATTGTCCTCCTGGCTGTAATGTGTGCGCTGTGTCATGAATTGGCTCTGCACCCACAAAGACCACTGCTGATTTTAGCTTAAAACTAAAACATACGACCTAAAATAACACGGCCACTCACAAGAAGCAGCTGACCTTTATTGCTACTACCTCAGCATCGTGGCTTTGGTGCTTTAAGGGTCAGGATGTAAATCACAATGTTTTGTAAGTGAAAAATGAGAATACTACTTAGAAATGAGTTTACATTTTGAGGTTGTTATTATTATTATTATTATTATTATTATTATTATTTTAAATGAGAATATTTTATATATTTCTGTAATGCTGGTATAAATGAGACCTGCATTTTAATTTTAAATAAATCCTTTAAAAACTCACATTATTTAATTCATGCATTCATTTATTATCTTCTTTTTATAGTTTTATTTTTCTAACCCCACCGAGTCAAACTCACAGACCCCTGTTTTATTGCTGTTTGTTGTTGCAAAGTGGTAGAATTGTGATATGAGCAATACTTTATTTGGATCCTTTGCTTCAGCACTAATGAATGAAAATTCTTCAGCCTCCTGAAGACAGCATTCTGAGAAATTAACATGAACAGACTAAGAAATGAACAGCCACAATAAGTCATTATGACTGTACAAAATCATCATCATGTCATCATGATTTTGTGCAGTTAGTATGGTGAACATGTTAGCAAAAGGTCTCTTGTTTGGCCATCTGGCAGACACTTGGAAACACCTAACACCACCTGACAAACTGAATTTAATTTTAAACATTTCTTTTCTAACTATGTGTGATGGAGCAAAAGTCTTCCCTCACCCCTCACCACAGAGGGTGGTGCTAAATCTTTGACTATTTATAAATGGAACTAAAAATAGTTATTTACAAAAAAGATTTTTGAAGTATAGTATTGACTAAATGTCAAAATGTTGTGGTAAGTGCAGTGTACTTGGCTGTGGTGAGTTGAGGGGGGTGGGGGGTGGGGCATGTGAAGAAGGGCATCTGAAGCTGTGGTGGGAAAGATGTCATTGAGCAACCTTTTATTTATTGTACATAAACACACATGAATACCACCCTCTGCACAACTCATGCTACAGCAGCACTAAAGAAAACTGGCTGGACGAATGAATTTGCGAATCTGTTTCTTTGGATATGTCTTTTGTCCTTTTTAGGAGGAAGAAACCTCTTAAAAATGACACATAACTGTGTTCTTAAAAAGGAACCTCTTTCTAGTCCCCATCAGTATAGTTGCTGTATCATTCTCAATTAACTGAAGGCTTTTCAGAGAGGTTTTTTTAAACAACCTGATAATAATGAATTACAATACACAATTCATTTCAGTTCAGTTGTATTTATATATTGCCAAATCATTACAAGAGTTGCCAATAGAGAAAAGTACAATAGAGAAAAGACTCCAACAATCAGATGACCCCCGTTAGCAAACACTTGGTGATACTTGGAAGGACAAACTCTTAAGAGGAAGAAACCGCAGACAGAAGCAGCCATCTTACATGACTGGTTGGGAGTTGGAGGAGAGAGACAGTAAAAAAAAGACAGACTGTGTAAGAGAGCCAGAGTGTAATAATAGCTAATGACTAAAAAAAGTGGCGTATGAATACACAGAAAGTGTGAAAAGAGGCGAATGAGGAAGAAATGCTCAGTGCACCATGGGAAACCCCAGCCACATAGGCCTATTGCAGTGTAACAAAGGGAGGGTTCAAAGTAGGATTGCAAGTAGAGGGTTTCTGTCTTCTGACTTCAAACTTGGAACTGGTTCCACAGAAGAGGGTCTGAAAACTGAAGGCTCTGCCTCCCATTCTGCTTTAAATATATTAGGAACCACAAGTACGCCTGCTGTCTGAGAACAAAGCACTACTGGAGTGATATGGTACTATAAGATAAGGCCCTGATTATTCGAGGCCTTGTATGTGAAGAGAAAGGTTTTAAAAGTTGATTTTACAATTAACAGGGAGCCAATAAAGAGACGTTAATATGATAGAAATATGGTCTCTCTCTCTCTGGTCCCTGTCAGTATTCTTGCTGTAGCATTCTGAATCAACTGAAGGGTTTCAAGGGAGTTTTTAGAACAACCTGATAATTAATTACAATAGTTAACCTAGAAGTAATAAAAACACGAACTAATTTGAGATCACAAACATTACTTTGAAACAGGATGTTTCTAATTTTAGAGATATTCAAAAAAGCAGTTCTACATATTTGTGTAATATGCACACTGAATGAGATATCGTGGTCAAAAAGGACTCACAGTGTTACTGGTTGCCAGGATAATGCTACCCTGAGTAAGTATCTTGTTAGACACCACGTTTCTAAGATTTTTTGGGCCAGTCACCTCAGTTTTATCTGAATATAGAAATAGAAAATCAGTAGTCTTCCATGTCTTTATGTCTTTTCATAATTGGTAATTAGTTGGTGTATGTCATCTAGCTTCATGGATAAATAAAGCTGGGCATCATCTGCATAGCAATGAAAATGTATCCCAGACCTTGTAATATTAAGGAAAGTATGGATAATGTAAATAGAATTGGTCCCATCAGAGAGCCCTGTGAAACTTTATGATTAATGTTAGTGTGTGAAGAAGACTCCCCTTTTACATGACTCTGTTAAATAGGTATGATTCAAACCACTGCACCACAGTGCTGTTTGTTTGTTATTCTGTGTCTCATGTGGTGCTCAATGTTCCTTTTTAATTGCCCCCTTGGGAAACAATAAAGTGGCTTGTTCTAAGTTCTGTACTTAAATATCGTGTGAAGTTTAACAGCAAATACATAGAGATGAGACTACTGTCTGAGGCCATAAAAAGATCATTTTTTAACCTTCACTTGTGCACTTTCTTTACGGTGATGAATTCTGACTGAAATGCTTCAAATAAACTATTCGTCTGCAGATAATTAATTAGCTATTTTACAGCTACCCTTTTAAGAAATTTTGAGATAAAAGAAAGGTTGAACATAGGTATATACAGTAGTAATAATATTTATAGTTGCTGCACATAATGGCATGCTAATGGGATGATTTTGAATGATTTTCTCTCTAATGGTGAAATTTTTATTTGTGAACGTTAAAGGCTGGGTTCAATAAAGCCCTGATTCTTTCTCAACCTGGCTACAGAGCTGAAAATAAACAAATAGTAAGAAGTCCTAGCTTTAAGGAGGGTAAATATACCACAAAAAAGTATTTTTCCAGGCTAAATGAAGGTTTTCTAAATTACTGACACCATTTCCTCCCCATCCTATGAGTTATCTGCTTCAAGGCACACATTTATGAGTTATACCAGGGAGTCAAGCACATTTGATTTGAGGTTTTCTTTTTCAGAGAAGACACAGCAACCAGGCTTGTACACAGTGAGGATGTAAGCCTGTCTGGGAGTAGAGTTTAGGTAGCTTCTTTGCACTGTGGTGGAGACCAGCTACCAATGCTTTGCAATGTGGTGGCACATGGCCCTGAAGGTAACAGTGGAGGAATTACATCTTTGAACCTACAGCACTTTTAGAAAGACATGTACTGTATTGAAATGTATTCCCCATTCCCATGCAGTCCATTAATTTAAAATGAAATGTTATTTAGATGTGATCAGGCAAAAGAAATTCTACAGCTGGTTACTGTACATGTTTGCTGTGTTTAGCCTTGTTGTAACAAATAATTTCCCATATTTTGGAATTAATAAAGGAGATCTCATCTTATAAAGCTGTAAAACAATAGGATCATCATAACATCATTATCATCATTATAATGTCAATATATGCTAATAGGTTGGTAAGAATTTATAACTGACTGTAACATGATATCCTTGATGGGACCCATTATCAAACATTAGCTACAAAAGTTGTTGGGGGTATAATTAAATAAAAAAAAAACCTTAGATTTATGATATTTGAGCTGATTGTGTCTCTGCTCCTCTTTATTTGAAAGACGATACCTAGAATCACAAGCTGAAATACTTCTATATTATATTTACTAGTTGAAAACCCACAAAAATAAAAATGAAACTATATCTATTCTTTTGACTGTCAGACAATTATGGTTTAATTCAAGATGATTACTATTTGGGGCACCAGCTTTAAAGACCGGAATTTATTGTGAACTGTTGTTGGGTTAGAGATAAAAGTGCATCTTTTGCTCTGTTTGGGTTGATAAATGACATTTTTAAGTCACTATTAGCCTTACTAGACTTAGCAAACGTGTTTTGTACACTGATTTAGCCTATAATGTATAATTATCATACTAATTCAAATACAAATCACTCACATGTGACATAAACTAGTCTAAAAGCAAAGTAAACCTCTTTTCAGCCAGTGTTTAAAGTGTTAAGTCTTTTGGCCTTTCACATAGAAAGCTGTTTTTATCCTCATGTGCAGGTCACACATCTGTCCTTAATAAACTCACCGACTCAGTGATAATTTATTTTCATACCATAATAAGAAAAAACATAAAAACAGGAAGTGTGAAGTCTAAAAGGAGAAGCACATACTGAGTGTGATCATGAACAGGAAGCGTGCAGAGAATATGTATGGGCTGGCCTGTTGTGAAAGATCTGCTTTAATAACACAAACAGATGTGAAACTGTCTGAAGGGACTTTCTTCTTATGCCCAACACCCCGATGCAACAGATCAGACCAGACTACAGAGTCTATACAAGGGCTGACCGTTCTCACACTAGAATATAAACCTAACTAACTAAAATAGATTTATTACACTTACTCACATGTGCGTCATATTCTGGGCCCTGAAATCATGCTCAAACTGACAGCTGGTCCTCTGGGGTAGGGGGAAAGGCATTCCAGGAGCAGCACACATGACTGACGAAGAAATGTGGAAAAATGGGAAGTGAAAACTCTCTATATGTATACATATATAAAGAACAACAAACAAGCTCATTGAGACAAAGATTTTGTCTGATAGGATACACAGACACACACACTCACACTCGTTTTCATATCTTAGTAAAGACATCTAATTGACATAATGCTTTCCCTAGCCACTTACCCTAACCCTGACAATCAGAAATGAATGCATAACCCTAACCCCTTGGCCTATACCTAACCATAACCTTACTGTAACCCTGACAATCCTCAAAAATGCCCTCAAACTCATGTTGGTCCCCACAAGTATAGTGGCATGTCAATTTTCTGCCCTTACAAAGACGTACATGTACACACACACACACACACACACACACACACACACACACACACACGCACACGCACACGCACACACACACACACACACGCACACGCACACGCACACACACACACACACACACACACACACACACACACACACACACACATACACACATATGTATATTCAAAGATATCCGTCTCAGTGTGGTTGTTTGTTTCCTTGTCTGTAAACTCCTCCTAGACCATCATATGCCAACCAAACTTGGCAATCTTAGGCCCCTGAAGGTTCTTATCTACATCAGATAATTTGACGTTATCATGTTGCCTAGCAACCGCCTAGCAACCTCCTAGCAACAGACTACAATTACCTGTTTTTAGGATTTATGCACCTATAACACCTTATAAAAACTTCTTATAATTTATAGCCACAAAAGTTGAATTATACATGACACACTATGATGATGTCACATTACTTGGAAACCACCTAGCAATAGGCCAAAATTACCTCTTTCTAGAGTTCATGTACTTCCAATACATCAGTAATGTGAATATACCTGCATATAAAGGCGCCCTTGTGTCAAAGTCAGCTGAAATGATTTGTGTAACCAAGGTTTATTTGTGCACTGTTCATGACTTGATGGACCAGTTCTGTTTAACCTCTGTATAAATCATATCCATGGAGATGGCCACCTTCCAGGTTGTTATTCTGGGTTTTCATTCTTGTGACACAACCCAAAGTAGCCATTTCTGCTTTTCAGATCATTTTGTACAAACTCATCTAGATTCACTTCTTGTTCTATGAAATAGAAAAGTTTCATAGGTTAGGATCACAACAAGTATTTTTGCTGGATGAAAAACCATTTCTTTTACCACTCCTGGCTCGTTACAGTTGCAATGCCTTTTTTTCCACATTTAAAGTTTTTCACATTTTCTGTAAGAAGAACAAAACTAAACTAGAAAAAAAAGGGATAGGGATCCATAGATATTTCTGCATTAAATTTCGAATAACACTACACTATTCAGTCAATTTTCCTTTGAGACCTTGTTGAGTGAGATTTTCAAGACACATTCAAGAATGAATAAATAAATGCTCTTCCTGTAAATCATAAATTGAATATGTTGGATGCCTTTAGGGCTAAATCAAACCGTCTGGTGAAAGTAAAACTTGAGAGAGGAAGAGGGGAGTGAAAGGAAAAGAGAAGTGGCTGTGAGGGCTGTGAAGGGAGAGTTCAGGGAATTTTTCTGCCTTACCAACTCCTCTCCCCCTTCTTCCCTTACAGTCTCCACCCCCTGTTCCCTCTGTCTGCGTCAAAGGATTGAAGACAGAAGAGTAGAGAGCAGGAGGGGGGGTGGATTGAGGTCTTTAGCAGAGGAATGTAGCAGTGAGAGAGAAGATGGCTATAAAAGGACAACACTTCCTGCACTGCTGTGATGTCACTACTAAGCTATTTCCTCCTTCCTTTGCCTCCAAATCTGACATACGGATGCTACTATTTCACCTTAATTTCTCTGAATTTCTCCAGTTCCCCTTCCTGCTAAATTCCAAACTATGGAGTTTGGATTTGTTAGAATTATTTACCGAAACTAACATAGGCAGGAATGTTTATTTTACATGCAATGTGAGCAAATGAATTCCTATGCATGAGGCCCGGGAACGTACATTTGGTTTACAATTTCATATCCATGCTTCATAAACTATACTACATTTTGCTTTCTTGGCACACACATCTGGATCTGTAATTTAAACATTCATTTACCAAGTAATTGGTTGTGCTCTTTAAGTACATAAGAGCATCATTATTTTCTTTGTTATGGATTTGGTGAGCTGGATAAAACATATTAAAGCTCATTAGTAATTTAGAAAAGTGACAGTGATGATTGAGGGAAATAAAAGTGTAATTAGGTCTTTGTAAATAAAGTCTTGTAATCATTGTGTGCTATTTAAATTGGCAGCATATTGAACTTTAGATTAAAATGAGTTTTTAATAATATGTGAAGCTAGTTGTGCTCAGCATTCATCTATGTAAAGAGTCAGGCAGTGATTTTTAAAAAGCACATCATCGACATAACAGCTCATGCACCTTCCTGAATACGACTAACTACATTTGAAATTACTAGATACTTTTTTTCAGTGCTTTTTCAAGTCTTTGGCGTTCCAGATGACTTCTACCTAGTATTGCACTATTGCAGTGTTGTGTCCCATTTAATCTTTTCAGGTCTCCCCCTTCTAATTGCACGTGAAAGTGAATCATAGCGATGATTCAACAAAGGTTGACTCCTCACGCTTCTGTGCAAGGATCAGCACCACTGTGAGCACAGGATGTTTAACAGTAGAGGGCAGTAATATAGCATTAAAATGGACTGAAATATTGTTCAACAATACAAGTAGGATAACAAAATGTGTGACCTTGTCTATATAGATTTTGTTAGACCAGCTATTTTACTGTATGTTTCTGGTGAACTGCAGTTGCTTCAGTATTATTGCTTCAACGATTAAATGCTGGAAACTATAAGGGGGAGTGCCTTTAAAAACATCAAATAAATAAGTGTTTTTAAAGTGTTTTAATGCACGTTAACCCCTTCGGGCTTTATCTTTTCCAAGAAGAAAAAAAACATGCAGTGTTTTCTAATGACCTCGTTGGTAAAGTAGAAGTTACATAACGTACTCCGTCACGCTCTGAATGGTTGACGAAGGCTTGAGGTTGAAATATTACTCAACTACAATGCTTAATCTGCATGTTGTGGCAGACAGATAGGGAGGGAAGAGGCCGTTTTTTCAAAGCTATTAGTAAATTACAATCATACTCTGCGTGAGTTTACTTACTGAAACATGCAGAGACTCATACTAGCACATTTTGATGGTAGAAATTTTACTTCATTTTATTTCCAGACAGTTTGGTCAAAAAGGATTTGATTGCCAAAGGTTGCAAAGTTCCTACCAAACTGGCTGAAGTTGAAAACAGGCTGCTGAAAGAGCCTCTTTAATACATGTAATAAAAGCAAATTCAAGTTCTTTTAGTTTTACAACTTTAGTCCCTGAAGTTTCACCTTGAACTGAAGTTTCACCAAGTTAACTATTAAAATGATTTATAAAGCTCATACTGAGTGATACCTTTGGAACCAAGTTTTTGTATCATTTACTTTACTATCAGTCTGCTTGTGTTTATGATGAGAATGAAAGGCTGTTTTGACCTTTTGAAACTATTGCTCAAGTGTCTTGGGATACGATTATCTCAGTTATGGTTTTACCTTTAGACTGTATTGCATACAATTGCTTTGATAGACCTCGCTTCAGTGTGTATGTGTGTGTGTCTGTGTGTTTCTCTATGTATGCGTACGTGCCTTACGTGTATAGTGCTCAGAATCAGATGACTTGGGTAAGGTCAGTTTTGACAGTAACAGCCGTGGTTGATCAATAACTATTTCACAGAAAGCAGTGGTAATGTTAGCCATGTGTGTGTGTTGCAGTTCAAATGACTGTAACAGGCTTAAGACATCGTGAAACAAAGAGTCAAACAAACACAGAAGAAATAATTAAACGGATTAATTACTATAACTTAAAATGCTTCCAGGAAAAGTACACTTCGCTGCACATGTGAGCTACATTAAAGTTCCATATTAGAAATTACTTAACCACAATGGCCAGCTTCTCTGTATTTTCATATATTTTCACAGAAAATTATGTTAATAATATATTAAACAGTTTTTTCGTCTTCATTATTTGGTCTCTTAAGAACACTTTATTGGACTTTAACCAGTCTGGCCTTATAGAACAGGCTGTGAAGTTGTGAGCACACAAACACCCACTCATTCCTGCTTTTTTGGCTTACTGTTTACACTTTGTGGTCATTGTCCATCACCATAGCAACACATCCTGCTATTGATCAAAAGGGGAACAAAGTTGGAAGGCACAAGGCTATGAGGTTCACTCAGAGTCTGAAATCCAGCCCTTAAAAAATCTAAAGAATTGACAAAAAAAATGTAGCTTCAGTCATAAATTTGATTTTATTGTTTGAACATAAAGGGTGTGGGTTAGGATCATAGCAGAGCTATCTTAGGGATAGGTGTGCCATACGTTTTTCACTCATGATTTCCTAAGGTTGGGTGTTTTGTTCAGATTAGTGAAGTTTGCAAATGTGGATGAAGTTTACTCACTTTTGTTCAGGAAATGTCAACACAAGCAACGCATCTGTCACTCTGTTAATATTGGGAGTATCATGTGTATCGCCACTATATAACCACATGACACCGTGATGTGGTTACATGTAACTCTGGTTACTAAATGATCTTGGTTATTTGTAGTATGTAGGAGACGGACAGCAAACAAGTTGCCTAAACTCTTTTTATTATAGCTTTTCAAGTCATTCGAGTGTCACTATCATATAATCCTGTGGCTGGGATAAACATGTATGGTCACCACAAACAAACCTCACCAGAATTTTTGTGGAAGCAGATAGAGAGCAATGACAGTGTTACCAGTAATACGAGTTAGTAGGAAGAAGTGTCTCCAAAATTGATTTCTTAGGCTCTTAACTTGGAGGGGTAATTGATCCCTCCATTTCTTGGAAATCCTGATTCAAAAGATCTCAAATCAAATGGGAAAAATTCCCACATCATATTTATCTCAACAAGCTGCAAAACTGTAATCAGATACATCAATGATTTGTTGTTTTTATTGTTCTAATCTCGTTAATGTGTCAGACTATTTCACACTTATCTCCCACATCGTCACAAGTGCTTCTTCTGTGTGTGTTCTCAGATATTCTGGGTGTTACTGTAAGCAGGACTTTTATTATTCCAGATCCCAATCTTGCTAGACAGTGTACACTTCTTTGACAGTATGAGGGCGGGGGCAGTTTGCGCAACAGTCTCAAGGGGAATGTAACATGGAAATTGCAACAGAGTGTTTTAACAAACGCCTCCTTAACTCGTAAATGCGCCTTACAGAAACAGTGACGACAGAAAAAAGATAATTTTTTTTCTTCCATGAGATTTCCCACTGCTCAGTTTTCTATAAATGCTTTTTTGATATGTAAAAAGCAATTCTCCATTTGCTTTGAACAGTTACACTAGAAGCAATACCCTAATATCCAAGATTCAATTTAATGCACTGCTGCAAAGAGCTGCCAAAACATTGCAGGTTTTACCTGGAAATAAAAAGCTGTGTGATAGTGTGTATAAACACGGTAATCTAAATACCTGACTGTATACACAACAAAGATGTATGGCACAAAACAGAATCGGGAGAGAAAAAGTGGAGGACAAAAGGTCAAAGTTCCATATTCAGGAGACTAGTTATTATTTAGCTGTAATGCAGCAGAATGTATATTTAAGTGTAACATGTATAGGCTTTAACGCATTCAAAATCTTGATCTCATTTCAAATAATGTAGAAAAAAATCCTCAAAAAGTATTTGTGATTCTGGCTCAGAGGTTCAGCAGATTACTGGAAAGGTGAATTTCCCTCCATTTCTTAAAATCTGGTGCTACTGAAAACATAGGATTTCCTACCAACACATGTAGAAGTCAAAGTAGTGGTGTTTTAATAATGGTTGCTTCCATTTAAGGGGAAGTCCAGCTCCAATGTGTCTAACTGAAACACTTAACATAACTGGGCCTTCATCGGTACGCATCTTCTTTCCTTGCTGTAACTACAGGAAGTTCCTAAACTCCACATGTCAAGATTCAAGTCTGATTGAATGCATAAGCTGTAGATAACATGAGTCCAAAACATCAGCGTACAATCATTTCTTTATTGAGAATTTTTTTTTAAAATGTATTTTTCTTATTTTCAGGCAATCAAAAATATAAGATTATCTTTTCTACTTTGCTTTTTCTCACATTTGCATTTCACAAAGAGTGAAGTTTTTTTTTCCATAAATAAAGTACAAAATACAATTTTCTCTAAATGCAAATAAATATCATAATAAATATATCAGTTTAAGTTAAACAACACAAGGTAACCAATAACCAAAAGGAATACTGCGGTGTTCCCTGAACCAGGCTGTCAAACACAAGGGGGAAATAAAAGATAGTGTGCAATTTACAAAGTAGCAAATATTACAGAATGTTTTACAGAATCAAATGTTATTAAGTGTGTCGGGATACATATATTCAGATTTGAATTCACTGACATACCTTATTTGTATTATAGCACTTTGATCTTTGTGCATTCTGCAAGTTGTATTTGCTTCCACGTCTACAAAACGACAGACACACACATACACTCTCACATGCATATTCTGCACACATGCGCACACACGTCCACACACAGACAGAGTGAAGAACGAAGCTTTGGTTGAATGCTACTGAGAGATTTGACAGGTTCTCCCTTTAGAATTAGCTGTAAAGTGCATATCACAGACACATGTCAGGTCTCACTGGTAAAGGCTACTGAATGAAACATACTGTTTGTGGCACAGAGCATAAAGAGCCTATTAGGTAGGGAAAATATTCAAGGCACAGGAATCACTGATTATCACCAAAGCTATTTTGATCACTACCAACCAGAGCATTCACTGGTAATGTCAAGACCTGCAGATGAGTTAATTTTGACGGAAGACCGCATATATAGGTCTTATAAGCTACATGTTATGTGTAAGTATAAAAATAGATTGATAACATTTGGGTACTTAAATCATCTCAGTATGTGTAGTTTGTCTAAGATGAGCTCAACTTTACAAACATAAATTAAGAACTTTAAGTGTTATTGTCGACTTGTTCTGAACAGTTCTGGTGCTGATGAAAGTCCAGATAGACAGAAAAGTTAAAAAGAAAGTCATTTATCTTTTGTTATTTCCCTTTGGATCCATTTAGTCAGACAGGGATAGGCGTTCAAACACAGTGAGCCTCTTGGTGGCTGAGCCATCAAAGGTCGGAGACTCGGTTCCACTGGAACTGCTGCTGCTGTAGGACTCCTCCAGGGAGTCCTCAGAGGAGAAACGCTGCAGTGAAGGCTTTACGAATGTTCCAGCAGCTGGAAACAGCATACTGCTGTCCTGGTGCTGCCCGTCCTTCACGTTGGTGAAGACACTGCTGTTGTTGCTACTGAAATTATTTCCATGACCACACACACAACGTGAGACCTGTGGCTCCAAGATGAGAGGAATGTTATGGATGTCTCCAGCGCTCATACGGGTTTGCTGGCTGCCAAACGGGAATGCTGCTGCCTCACGCTGCACAGAGTCAAACACTGGGGAGAGAAGGTCAGCAGGAGGTGGAGAAACGGAGGGAGCACGGCTGAAACCCTGGTTAGGATCGCTGAAGACCGAGGCGAATGATGGAGGGGAAGAGCTGCGAGAAGAGCCCAGAAACCCAGCGAAGCTGACACTCTGGCGGAGCTGGTGCCTTGGATTGTGAACACTGGGTGTTGTGGTAGTTTGCTGCCGCTGGAATTTGGCAGACAGTAACGGACCATCGCTGATTTTCTCCTCATGGATGAAGTGGCAGCGTGAACCATAGGGGCAGTAGCCAAAGTTATAGAAGGTTCTGCAGGGCTCTGTCTTGTATTTGGGGTGGCGGTACAGTCCTCTTAGTTCTGCCTCACCATGGGCAAACTGACATTTGCTGCCATACTTGCAGCTGCCAGTCTCCTGGAAGCCACGGCACAGCTCAGTTTTGTAACGGTTAGAGGACACCATTGGTGGGGTCTGGGCAGAAACAGTAGATGAGGGAGGGAAGCCTGGTGGGGGAGGCACAGTAGTAGCAGTAGGGCCTGAGGGAAACAGCTCCGAGTTCTTCAGCTGTCCAAACGAAGAGAGAAGGCTGCTGCTGGATTCGGTTAGACTCATGGAGCGATCGGGACGGAAAGGTAGCTGTTTCTTTGTGGAGACAGGGGCCGGGCCCCAGATGGTTGGCCAGAGAGAGCTGCCAGTGTCGTCATTATTAACATGCTCAGTGCTCATGTTGAGGCTCAGAGAGCCAGGAGGGGAAGGGGTGAAAAAGGGGGCAGACCGATGGCTCTGCCCTGAGACTTCGTTCAAGGCCAGGTTGATCAAGTTCTGTAACAGACAGAGGAGACTGTTAGAATCCAAAACAATATATGTCTAATATTAATCAAATGCTGAACATTTTCAAAGTCATTCTATAAAGCTTTATTTAGGATATTTGGTTACAAAAATGCCAAACAAATAATAACAACAACAATAACAATAATGTAGCCAAATTAAATTGAGATTAACTGAAATAATATATATGAATAAAATCATAGTTTGTGATTTTCCATTAGTTTACTGATACAGGAAGATTAAACTAGGGCACACAACCAACTGAGCAGCTGACCGTCTTAGTCACCTCATTATGTCTTAAATCACAAAGTGAGGAGGCCCTCTGTCATTTCAAAAGGTGTTCGCATCAAAACACCGTTTGGCACAGCAGTAAACTGAGCAGAAATAAACACCAGTTACTTTGTATAAGCAGTCAGAGCGCCTAAGCCACGCCACCCACCAACTACAAAAAGGGTTTTTCAAAACAAAAACAAAACACTGAAGTAGTTTGACTCACCTTTGTTAAGATATCGTCGAGCATTTCGGACATCCTTTTGGCAACAAGATAAGGACTCAGGTCTGAACTCCAGTTGACTGTTGGATATATGTCCAGTCTTAAAAGTTAATGGTCGAGCCTCTCCTTTTAAGTAAATTTAAAAGCCCCTCCTATACTGGGAGGAGTTTCCATTCCCCCTTCCGGGATGACGCTGCTGCTGCCTCAAGTTTCATATGAGCTAAGACATGGGCGGTACTTAAACGGTAGAAGAGAGAGAGAGAAAGAGAAGAAAGAAAACAGTGTATTTTTAACTAGTTGCGTGAAATGTGTCAGTTTCGTAGGCAAGGGGGCCTATTTACATAGCTCTCATACCCACTCCAAACCTAGAGCGGCGCACACTTGTTTTCCTGTTTTTGCTCTTATTCTGTACCAATTAGTGTGAATGATTTTTAACCGCACAAACTCTGTGATATTTTTTAAAACCCAAAGCGCTCAAATGTAAAGTGGCAAGCAAGGCTGTTTATTTAAGATGAATACACTGACTCCTTTCATCTCAAAGTACAGGCACATCTGTTCTGTTATAAACTCTGTAGTAGTTAATATATAGTAGTAAACATATGCAGGCATATACTCATATATGACTAATGCCCAGCTTTCTGGAAGTGCCATCAATCATCTCTGATCAAATCCCGTGTCGCCTCTACACTATATCTTTCGCTCACATTACGTTACATATACATTACTGTGCTTTCTTGTTTACCAGAATACATGCAGCTACATTTCCCCATCTGTGGTCTGGTTTCTGCTGTGCACCAGAGCTCCAGCAGAGTCTAACCATTACCAGAACACAGACAATAGAAGCATTGATTACAGATGAAAGAAACCAATAGTGGTCTCTTATTGGTAGTAGAGTCTGATGAATAACTCCTTCACGTCATGTGTAGCCACACATTTTTGAAGCTGTTTTAATGCAAGGTTTGCACACATGCCCCACTTTGGATGGCCCACAATGGAAATGAAGCTGACACATAAACTTGACAAACAAAACTGACAAAGTAATTACCAGAAGCATATTGTTATTAGTGTATAACCATTTTTTCTTTCCACAGTGAGCATTGCGTTAGTTATGTTTTTCTGTCTTTCTCACAGGCATTAAAAACATGTTACATTAACACTTAACTTGTTTATAATATTCTGGGGTGATTTTTTTTTTGTATAGTACGACTGTAGAAACACTCTGCGATTCACACATTGCATTGATCGGTTTCACACAGTGTCAAGTGTGAACAATAAATGTTCATATAGTCTGTACCCTGACACATGAAGCAGAAGATTTCAAGCCCTTTTTCATTTGCATTTTGCTGATTATGACTGTGACAGAATATAAATATCACATGTCTCTTGGTCTAGTTGAGTCCATTGAACCACAGTCATGGTGAAGACCGTTAACAGACGATGACCACTAACACTGTTTACAAGGAGAGTAATCTACAGAGGGTTATTGGTGAAATGGCTGCCTGTTCACGGAGCGTAGTATCAAAAGCTATTGATGGAAATTTGACTTGAAGAGAAGAGTATGATAGGAAAAGGTGCACAAGCAACAGGGATGACTGCATAGAGAAGATTATCAAGAAAAGTCAACTCAAGAACGTTGGAGAGCTTCACAGGAAGTGGAGCCACCACGAGAGCTGTCACATTCCTGATATCTTAGAAATCCCCCATAGTGGGCTATCATAAGGAGGAAGATGAGACACCCCCACCCTCCAAATCCACCCCAAAATAAAAAAAAAAATTAACAAGAGCTGGAGGACACTGTCAAAGCAACCTGGGCTTTAGTTACAGCTCAGCACTGCTACAAGCTTCAACACATTGGTAATTTTTAATAAAGGCACCCCAGTTAAGCACTGAGTGCATAAGTGAACACACTATCACTAGCATCTATAATGCTCGTTTTTGTTTTTTTTTTAGACACACTAGTACATCATTTCACACATGTCAGTAAATCTAATAGCTTCTTTTTTTTCTGCGAAACTGCTACGCTGTTATCAGCCAAATGAAACACCAGATTTTTTTTGTCGCTACTGCTGCGTCATCAAGTCACATGAGTCATATTTAGTCTAGTAAATGATGGCAAATATATTCTAATCACAGTTGTGAAACAGTAGAAAAGTCACAGTAAACAGAAGGTGGGTGCCGTGAGAAATGAAAAAAGAGCCACAAGGATTAAAAAAAACCCAACAACTTTGCATTGTAAATCAAAAGTATTCAAACACTTTGGTAAAATTAACAGACTAAGCAAGTCCTTCACTCCAAATCAAACGTAGCTCCCAACTGAAATTAAAGAGTTTTGCTTAAACAGGGGAATTATTAATGCATAAGGGGTAAGACTGGATTAACGTTGCAAAAGATATCTTCACATACAACATAAGTCTAGTAAATTAAACCAAAGCAGAAAATCAAAATACAGAAGTACATTGCTAGTAAATTAAGAGCGTGATTAAAGTTCCCACTTCTGTTTCAAGAAACACTGAGCCATAGCCAACCATAGAGTTTCGCTGCAAGTTACCACCAGAACATTTGGATGCTCTTCTTACTCTCACTGTACTTTCTTAAGTGTACTCCCTCACAACAGCTCTCTGTATGTGTTTTTGAGCCTGAATTTTCTCACTGTTTAATGCATAATATTTGAGTTACTGCGATGAGTTGCTTTTATTTTTGTTTTAAATCATTCTTGGATACCATGTTGTATACATGTGCAAGAGGGTTTGGTGAGAATCACAATCTATATCATGTACACAAGTCACAGGCCTCACATGCACGCCGACACTAACAGTGCAACTCAAGCCAAACGAGCCTCTCATGTTCAGCTATTAATAACTGCAGCTCCATATAAATAACCCCTCTGCATTTGATACAAAAAAGTCTGTCAAGAGGGCATGCAACAATTGTTCCCATCTTTGCTGAAAAATTTAGTTCGTCAGCAGGCAAGTAAGCGGGCACAGACATGAGGGATGCAAAATACCAGCACTGACATCTTGTATATGTATATCTTTCCTTTGTTTGTATGTCTAAGTGTGGGTTACCTTACTCTACTGGTTTCTAATGAAAGTCTTCCCGGTTGCATAGGTTTCCTCTTTAACAGGGAGTGTCACGTAGAGTTATATTCAGAAAAAATGCTGATGGTGCTTTCCAGGTTGTTGTTGTGTTTTTTCTTTCCTTGGTGACTAAGAGAGTCTGTGCCCAATGCCAAGTTTTCCACTAGGATGATTTTAGTGACACATCAGCAGACTTGAGGTCTTGTAACATGTTAGAACATGATCGCACATTTAATTCAAAGGAAATTGTCCCTATGAGGGAGGAAACTGTGGGAAAATTGTAATATGAGAAATGAAGACAATACTTTGTAAGACTGGGACTAATCCACAGAAAAATAAGTTAAGTACCAATGAGATTTTGAGTGCTCATGAGGTTTATTTAAACATCGAGTAATGCCAGTAGGTCATTTTCCACAGGTAAAAAGCCCAGACTTGAAAGCAAAGATTCAATATGTGTGGGGAGAAAATCAGTTCAGTTCAGTTCAGTTCAGTTCATTTTTATTTCAAACATGTGCCTTCACAATCATTTCCAAATATCATTTCATTATTTGTTTGAAAAGGAGTAGGCAGAAGTAATTACTTATTTGTCCCTACCCCCTCAAGTTTTACCTCTCATTCTTTTAATTTTCTTTTAGTCTTAAATTAAACAAACAACATATGAAACAAAAGTACAGCAAAACAAAACAAAACATACATAAATAAAAAAAAAGAAATTAGCAAGCCCCACCACAGTATAGTTTCTTTTATATGAAAAATACAGAGTGTGTATATTTGCATATTCATAAGTTATGGAAAAACAAACAAACCAAAAAAAAACAACAACCAAGAACCACAATACCATTACCAGCCACATTACCGTCCTGGGTTAACCCCGTTTTCTTCATTCTTATACTTATTTAAAATTTGTTTTTTATATTTTACTTTAAACTGGCTTACGTTTTTACTTTCTTTTATTTCTTCTGTTAGACTGTTCCATAATTTAACTCCTGCAATTGAGAGAGACATAGTTCTTAAAGTTGTTCTAGCACTTTGTATTTTTAAATTCCATTTCCCTCTTAAGTTATACCCACCTTCTCTTTCTATGAACAATTTACAGATTTCTTTTGGAAGCAATTTATTTCTTACTTTATACATTATTTGCGCTGTTTTAAACTCCACCAAGTCTTTGAATTTAATAGCTTGCATTTTGACAAAGAGTGCATTTGTATGGTCCCTGTACCCCACATTATTTATTAATCTAATGGCCCTTTTCTGTATTATAGTTATTGTTTGTGTATTACTTTTGTATGTGTTTCCCCAAACCTCTACACAGTAGCTCATATATGGCAGTAGTAAAGCACAGTATAATATGTGCAGTGCTTTCTGATCCAACATAGGCTTTGCTTTCCCCAGGACGGCAATGCCCCGTGCCATTTTCCCCCGAACATAAGTAATGTGTGGCTTCCAACAGAGCTTGTGGTCAATGATCACACCAAGAAATTTTATTTCATTTACTCTTTCTAAATATACATTGTCAACACATATTTCTATTTTGATGTTTTTCTTTTGTTTTCCAAACAACATAAATTTGGTTTTATCTAGATTCAATGATAATTTATTTATATCAAACCACTTCTTTAATATTGTTAATTCCTGTGTGATCATCTCCAAAACCTGTGGCAATTCCACACCTGAACATAGTATATTTGTGTCATCAGCAAATATTACAAACTTTAAAATCTCCGATACTCTGCAAATATCATTTAAGTACATAATAAACATTTTTGGACCCAATACCGAACCTTGAGGTACTCCACAAGCTATATCCATCAGATTAGATTTATATTCATTTATTTGTACATATTGTTTCCTATTCCCTAGATAGCTTTTAAACCATTCCAAAACCACTCCCCTAAACCCATACTTTTCCAGTTTTTTTAATAATATTTCATGATTAACAGTATCAAACGCCTTCTTTAAATCTAAGAAAATGCCGAGTGCATACCTCTTATTATCCATACATTCCGTTATCTTTTCCATTAAATCTATCAGTGCTAAAGCTGTTGATCTGTTGCTTCTGAACCCATACTGACTATCTGTCAGTAATTCATATTTTTCCACAAAACTGTCAAATCTTTTTATGAAAAGTTTTTCCAGTATCTTAGAGAACTGGGAGAGTATTGACACTGGTCTATAGTTTGTAAAATGATGCCTTTCACCGGTTTTGTAAATGGGAATAACTTTAGCAACTTTCATTTTTTGTGGAAAAACCCCTTTTTGAAACGACAAGTTGAATATGTATTTTAATGGTTTTACAATCCCATCAATAACTGTCTTTACTGTTACCATATCAATATCATTCCAGTCTGTACTGGTTTTGTTCTTAAGTCCTCTAACTATGTCATAAATCTCTTTCTCTTCCACTGCTCTTAAAAACATTGAGCTACTATTCCTTTCAATATTTTCCCCAGTGTCCCTTTCTATTCCATCAACCTTTATTTCTTCTGCCAGTTTTGGCCCTATGTTTACGAAGAATTCATTAAAGCCATTTACTATCTCTTCCATGTTATTAATACTTCTTGTCCCTTCTATAAAGTACCCAGGGTAATCATTATTCCTTGATTCATTTTTGATTATACTGTTTAATACATTCCATATATCTCTTGTGTTATCTTTATTGTGTTCTAACCTTTTAATGAAATACTCTCTTTTACAGGATCTCATTATATTAGTTAATTTATTTTTGTAAGTTTTATACTTCCTTTCAGTTTCTATTGTTCTCTTTTTTATGAATTCTCGATATAGGGTATTCTTTTTTTTGCTGGCATTTTGTAGTCCTTTGGTCATCCATGGTCTTCCTGCATAGTTGTGTTTCCTGTTGATTTCAATTACTGGGCAGTTTTTATCAAGTAATGTGTTAAATGTTCTTAAAAATCCTTCGTAAGCTTTATTAACTTCTGTTTGTTCATATACAATATTCCAATCTTGCTTTAAAAGTTCATTTCTAAGACAGTTTAATGTTTTCTCTGTTCTTATTCTTTTGTAAATAATCTTGTGTCCATCGCTGTTGACTTTATAATGGCAATTATAAGATGCAAAGACTGGTAAGTGGTCACTTATATCATTGATTAACAGCCCACTTTTTATATTTCCTTCTATTATATTTGTAAATATATTATCTAATAGAGTTGCACAATGAGATGTTATTCTGGTCGGTCTTGTTATCAGTGGAAATAAACCCATGCTGTACATGGAATCAATAAATTCTTCTGTGCTCTTATTATGATTTGGATTCAATAAGTCAATATTAAAGTCCCCACAAATAAACATTCTTTTCTGATTTATATTTGTAAATAAGTCCTCCATTTTATCCATAAATATCTCAATCTTAGATCCTGGTGTTCTATATAAACAACTGACAATTAGGTTTTTCCTTTTTTCCATACTTATTTCCACTGACAAACATTCCATCACGCCATCAATAACAGTCGTCATTCTTCCCATTCTTTCGTACTTTAGGTTTTTATCAATGTAAAGTGCCACCCCACCTCCTTTCTTGTTGATTCTGTCTAAATGAAGGAATTCATATCCATTTATTTTAAAGTCTTCTTCTTTTCCAGGAGTTATCCAGGTCTCTGATATGGCTATCACATTGAATGGCTGTTCAAACTGTGTTATGTAGTCTTTGATGGATTGAAAGTTTGCATATAAGCTTCGACTATTAAAGTGAACCATTGTTATACCCTGTTCTACCTTGATTTCCTTTTTCAGTTGCTCATTTGTATAATAATTGCATTCATTTGTCTTATTGTTAAAGAAATTATAATCAGGATCTATGTTGCTGTCATACATCAATGTCTTATTTTCAATATCTATACGAGTTGTTAGTTGAATATTGTCAGACATCTGCGTTGGTTGTGCACTTGGACGGTCCCATCATATTTAGCACTACTTTGCATTCTGATTTATCAGTTATATTTTTCTAGTTCCGTCATCTCTTTGATGACTAGAACCTTAGCCTGCTCTGGTGTTCCATTTAACTTAATGAATATTTTACAGTCTGATGTCCAAGTTGACTGTATTTTCTTCTGTTTTCTTAATATTCTTGCTTGTCTTGCAATGTCTGCATTTTTCCTGATTAGGTGTTCATTTAAATAAACATTTGTACCTTTTAGCTTTCTTCCTTGCTTGAGCAGTTCTTTTTTCTGTTTTCTATTAACAAAACGAATGATAATGGCAGGTATTTGATTTTTGTTTTTCCTTGGAAGAGGATGGCATCCCTCAATATCTTTACTGTCCATTTCTATACCCTTTTCCATTTCCACCATGCAATGCAAATATGCATATTTGTATTATTCCCGTATCCCCTAATATGAATTTATTATGAAATGGAAAATCTTTACAATACGATTTTTATCTTATTATTTGTTGTCTTATGAAAGGAACGTGCTGCAATATGAATTTTATGCAGTTCTGTACCCACACATTAGCTCTTAATTCTTTAGCTTTGCCGGTCACTTAGATGTACAGATGGGTCATTAACTAAAACAGGCCTGTGTTTACCCTTTTAACCATCCCCTATACGATCGGCTTTTACATTAACCTGCCTTTGCAAAAATAGATCACTGTTTAAAGATATATAGAAAGTCTCCTGGGGGAATTTTAGATAATGTTATCCCTGCAGCTTAGTGGGTGATAATTTATAGCCTAATTACAGAGCTGGTGAGAAAATTTTCAATCTTGAAAATATCTCTAGCTGGCAAAAATATACTAGAATAATAAATACACAAAAAAAAAGAAAAGAAAAAAAGAATAGTAAATACACCCAAACATGCTGTATTCTATTCCTCAAGGTTCATTATTCAAGAAACAACAAGTGAACATAGAGGAGGGAAACTGGAGGGAACTTTTTAGGTGTTTGACTCACCACGGATGGCTGTGAACTGCCAAGTCATCATCATGTGGTTCAAGATGACTGGCAGGTGAGGTCAACATATATGGGAACACCCAACCTGCTATGGTTTCCATACTTCCTCTGTGTACTTATTTGCATAGAAGCTTCTCCAGCTTTATCTCTTTAGCTTTTCATTTCCTCTGTCCCTCTGTCTTAGGTCAAGTTGTAAGTAAAGCCCCCGATAAATACGCTCTGGCCAGCTTGTCTTTCTAATAAGAGATACTTTGCAAATATTTAATCATGCCCTCCATAACATTGCTATGGTGACATGCCAAACATTGCACGCCTAAATGGGCACAGGTTCAGCAGTTACTTAGCGACAGCTGTGGAGCAGGTTTGCAAAGCTAATATGGCTGACACAGAAATATGATGAAGCCAAGCTGCTCCTGATTCTAAATTTAATAGTTGATTCATCACGGTGAAAGGCCACGGAGGGCGAACGAAGAGGAGAAATAGGAGCATTAGAAGGGAGGGAGGAAGGGATTTTAGCTGCTGACATTATGATGAGGGAAAGTACCTGTCTCCCCTTTATCTATGTAACAATTATGGATTCTTCTGTGTGGGGTGCACCGGAAGTGCACTGACCACACAGTACCACAATGTACTGAGAATATGCAAAGACATGTGTTAAAATGAGGATCATTTGACTTAACAAAAGTGGTCTTTATAAGAACTGAAAGAACAAAATGTCCCGACTAATGTCAGACTATAGATGCTGATTTAGAGCAGAGGAGGTAAACAGCGTGGTGCATGAAAATCATTTAAAATCTCCAGAAAACTGTAAACAATGAACAACAACTTTTAACATAAGAGTTGCCCAATCACTTAGTCACACTGCTAAAACCTGTTTAGTCTCGCCTGCTTTCGATTCTAGTCCTAGCAGGTTTTATTTTTTGCTTTCATTGTGCAAACACAGGTGTATCTACTTCTATTATTGTTTTTTTTAATTGACATTAATTTTTTAATAACTTAATTGTGTACTTTAGTGTATATTTATTGTTGACTTTTATGTATAATGTGTATTTTGTATTTTGCATAGCTTGTACTGAGGTTGTTTTCAATATGCTAAATATGCTACATTAAAAAAGTATATATACATCTCTCTCTCTCTCTCAAATTTAATGAAACTGTTCATGTTTTTCATGGGATTATTTGCATATTTATTTAATTAACCATTTATAATTATTTATTTACCAAAGGTCAGAAAAAAACAAGTGCTAAATGCACTAAAGAACCAATTTTTTTACCAAAGTGATACCCTATATCAACAGAGATTGCAAAAAAATTAAGAACAATAAATATTAAATGGGTAAAAAACCCAGGCAATTCTATGGAGCCCTTATGCATGATAAAATTTTCCAGAGATTCCCTCATAATCTTTACTCTGGGTTTGGGCTTAGTGTCACTTAGCAGTGCCACAGACACAACGTGTAATGGATACAAAATTTTCAGTTTAGGAGTCTCAGTGAATGAGAATATAGCTGAAGGCCACATGCAGAAATGCTCCCATAAAGCAAAAGTGTGAGGTTGTTACCTGGAATTATATGTGAAGGCATGCAGTTTGACACGGCAGACCAGTAATGTAGTAAATGCTGACTGTAGCGTGTGAAGTCATGAGTCATCTGCCAATATGTTTTACATGTTTCAAAATGTAAGTGCTACTTTTTGTTAGAGTTTGAGATTTATGGATTCAAACAACTGCGGTGTTTGTGCTTGTTTTGGTGCTGCTTTACGGTTCTTGTACCCTTAGTGAGGCGAGGTTTCTTTGTGTGTGATTTTGTTTTGTTCTGTTTTTTTCTTGTTTGTTTGTATTTTTTTTAAAGACAGTCTTGTCTGGCAGCTTTAGCAATCAGAATCATGATCTGAATTGACTGTTGTGCCAAACATAATTGGTTTTGCCAAGACAATTCTATAGGGTCCTTTTGTTAGTGTTTTTCTTTTTTGGTCTTATTTATTTATTTATTTATTTATTATGCTTCACAGGTGACTGTTAATAATACATTTCTACAAACAACAAAGAGTCAAATTCCACAGTGATGTCGTACTGTACCAGTGTATGACTTAAACTGTGAATATAACAAAGCAAGTAACAAGTAAAGCCTAAACCATGAAATCTTCTGAAACTCAATTGTTTGTTAAAAAAAAAAAAAAGCATATATGACTTTTAATTGAATGTATTTAGTTTGATTTTTGCAATTCATTAAAAAAAACATCTATTGTGTTATTTTATTAGGTTTTTTTGAGAGAAAAAAAAGTCTTACTGATTATGTAAGGGTCTCAGAAACTCGTGTATCTAATATGAAACACTTATAAATTTAGGAACCATACTTCACATTAAACAAACACGGTACATTAAATTTAGGTAAGTTAGGTACTACTCTGAGGATGACTAAAGCCATCTGTTTAAAATCCCCACATTTTGTAACAATTGCAGGCGTATGTGTCTGTTCGGTTCATATGCTGCCGTATGCTACAAGTAATTACCAGTAATCTGGGGGTCAAAATAGATGATGACTCATCACAATGATTTGCGTATGTGTCATCCTTGTGAGACAACAAACAGACTGTCATTTGTTAGTCTTTCTGCCGTGTTTTTCTTTCTCAATTATTGAAACCATTTTCCGCAAACATGTTCCAGTGCATTTAGCTTCAGTTTCTTTTTTACTACGTCTGATCTGGAGAGTGGTGTGAATAATCTTTTTCTACAGAAGATTTCAAAAGTCGGTGTCAAAACTAATTTACACTAAATCACTTTATGCAGCTATATGAAGATTTATCATACAGAAAATGAACAGCTATAGTGCATAACAAATGTAACGTTTATGGTACCTTTCCCCTAAATTAACAGTACTGATAATTATCAAAATCTTTTTTTTAATGTTTCTGTAATGGCTAATCCACCACTATGTGCAACATCTTTAATCGAAGGTTTTTGCTGAGAGATAATTATAATTTTTATCCATTAGTTTTCAAATTTAGTTTTTTACAAAAAAGCAGAAAACTAGTAGACCACATTATTTTTTGATTAAGATGCCAAGTTACAGTTATTCACTTGCAATCCTGAACAGAAAAATTTGTTTTAGTGGTTGCATGTTATGCTTAATTAATTACTGATTTCTGAAATTACAGTGTGCCTGTTCAATTTAGATATAAAAATATGAATTCCGTTTGTTATTTTATTAATTAATGGCAATATAATTTTTTGTGTGTTATCTTGTTTTTATGACAAGTTGTCTACTAAATTTGTTACATTCTATACAAATAACCTATAATAATACAAATCCCAGTTTCACATTATTAAATTACATTATTAAAACTGCACAGGTGAACAAATACAGAGCTATGAAATGAAATCTTTCAAGACAAAACTAAGTTTTATACTTAGACTTTAGTTAGATGGAAAAATAGACAAAAGGGACATAAGATGTAAACAAGGTAAAGGTTTATCATGTGACACAGATCAGCATGAGGCTGGACTGGTCAAACTTGCTTCTGCAGATTGTTTTTCAATGGTAGGGTAAGGTGTAATGCAGATAAACAACATAACATGCAACAAGTCCGACTGTACTAAAAGGTTCCTTTAAAGGCGTCTATTTTTTGTATTAACATAAAAAAGTGAAAACTGTGTTGTGAACTACAACATTTCTTCAGGAATAAGATAGGCCTATACAGTAATATCTCTACACCTGACAAAATAAATAAATAAATAAGTAATAAAAAATAAACCAAACTAAATCAGATCAAACCACCATCATTGTAGCATTAGGTCCATAACATTAGGTTTTGGTTTTTCATCCTAATGATGGCCTCCTTCTCTTTGTACCTAATACTGATGATTCTTGCAAAAATTATTCCAACAACAAGTTCAAAACTTCCCAGCTCTTTTATCTACTTAATTGCTCATTAAATAATAGGCTTATGTTAAACCCATTGAATTAAAGCTAAAAGTCTGGACTTTACATCTTGATTGTTTTTTGTTGATTTAAAATCCCTTGTTGTTGAGTGAAGAAGTAAAACTGCAAATAAATATTTAATTGTCCCAAAGCTTATGGGGCTAACTATAGATGTAAAATCAGTCCTATCAACAAGCAGGTTTTAGTTGTTTATTATTGATTGATTCTGATTATTTTCAGTGGCTCCTTGAGTAGTGGCGTACAAAGTTCACCTGTCACAAAATTTGCTTGGGCAACACCAACTCTGACTAGGGATACTCAGGATACTTAAAGTTAACAGGGTCAGGCAGCCGGGACTGTGCAGGACTTGCCCACTTTGGTCGCTGAGCTATAGTCAGCACCAGGTCAGCCTATGGGGAATCCCTGGGTGGGGCAATCTCTGGGGAAGCCCTGGGTGGGGCAGTCTGTGAGAAGGCCTTGGGTGGACCATTGTATAGAGAGGCCTGGGTGTCACAAAAAATGGCGTGATCACATGCCAGGTGGTGGTGAACAGCATTACCAAGTGCTATGCTTCCTCTTTGAGGTTGACAGTGGAGGAACAGAGAAAAACTGGCTCCTTACCACCTGAGAACATGTCAGTCAAACAGGAAGCTGGAAAGGACAAAGTAAGGAGTGATCGAACTTGTGAACATATGGCGTCAGGGGGGTAGGCAGACTCTCGGTCAAATGTTTGTAATTTTCTTTACACCTGAGACTGGAAGAGTTGTAGATGTTTGTCCAATGCACCCATCATGGAGTCTAAAATACCTGGTCACCTCTTTCCCTAGCTCCCTGGATAAGATGGCTGTGTCTGCTAGGCCTATTTGTAGTCGGGGCATATTGTCAGTGAGAGTAGAATTAGTACTCAATTAGGACACACTCAAGAGGCAGGCAGGGCAAACAATGAATAAACAATCATTAGAAGATGAGGGGTCAAACAATCCAAAGATGCATAACAGAGTACAACACAAGGACAGGACTATTTATACACATAGACACACTAAGGGGTAATCATGAGAATAGGAAACACCTGAATGGCAAGACACACCTGAAAAGAATAAAGACAACAATGCAGAAACTAGACAAAAGACATAAAAGACAACCACCTATCAAAATAAAACAGGCAATCACAGACTAACATGCTAAAACGTGACATTGAAGGGCATGGGGAAAGGCTAGGAAAATAACAAACTGACAGGTCATGACATTGCCTAACGAGAAAAAGAATTCCAGTTTGTTTTGGGAGGAGACACAAATCTCTCGAAGGTTGTCTGTGTAAAAAAAAAGAAGAAAAGAAAAAGAAATCTGCCAAAACAAATACGCAGAGTTACCTGATGTGGGGGAACACTTCTGAATAAATGGGGAGCCAAAAGTAGCTTTCTTTACATATGATTATTTACAGAGTTCATATTCTTGACATCATAGAATTGAGAATGCAACCAAACTTTATTTTTGTTTTCAGCTAGAACTTAGAAGTTATTTATTGGCCTTCTGTTGCCTTTGGGCAGTAAGAGCTTGTGGTTTCTTGTAAAAGAGTGAAATCTGGATGATGTGTGCCTTAGTATGTGTGTGTGTGCATGTATGTGTGTTTGTGTGTGTTTGTGTGTGCTTGTGGATGGTTCTGGTCTGTTTTCTCCACTGAGTTATACATTTCTCATGCACATCTCAAACACATTTCTTGGTGTGAAGTTTTTCCCCTCATGAATAGTCACTTTGCAAAAAAGAAAATCTCAAACCAGCTTTATGTCTCAATCCTTCAAACTGAATGTGAGGGATTGAGAATCCAGTTTTGCTGTGGAACTGATTTAATCTTATCTGAAGGCACATTTAAACTTCTGTTTTATCATGAGCACACAGCAAAGAGTTAAAAAAATGCCTAATTGACTTTTGCAAGACCAGTCATGTGGAAGAAGCGGAGATTTTGTGATGAGTTCCTTGCTGTTCCTGTCAAGTTGGCAAGTAAAACGAGAAAAAAAGGGGAGTATCTTGTGACATTTAACTACTTGTGCAAGACAAAAAAGATCTGAGTTATGTTGCAATATGGGTAGTCATACTATAGTTGTTGCTGACTTGTTTGGAATGCTTTGGGTCTCTTGAACAACATGTACTTTTTTGTGTACCCATACTAATGCTCTGATTTAATCACCTGTTATTTAGCTTCCAGTTTTTTTTTTTTTTTAGGTAACCCAAGTAATCTGACAATGTTAGCTACTTATAGAAAAAAATGTAAGGGAAACCTCTGAGTGCAATATATGTTTCAATATCTCTGCTGTGCATGCATATTTTTATTTATTCATTTTATTTAGGCTTGACTTCAGTCTCACTCTGTTTTTTGAGTCTGATTCCAACTCATCTGAACAAAATCCTGTTGCCTTAAGTCCCACAAGCTTGTTTAGCTCACAGCTATTATAAAGAAATGAAAAAAGTAACCTTAAAGTGACGAATTCTAGAAACCCAAGGAGGCAGTTGATAGAGTTTAATCTAAAAGTGTTGTTATGGGTATTTAAACTATTTTATTTTTGGATTTTGTTTGTTGTTAATGTGTGATGTGGTTTCCGGTGTTTGTGTGAACAAGAACCGTGCTGAGATTTACCAGGAAATGGGACACCGGCTGAGATTCCTGTTGCGATTTACTACTTCTGGTCAGAGTTCATGCTGTGTCATTGTCATTAGTGAATAAAACAGGATTCCTGTAATCAGGTGGTGTTAGCAGCAAGGGAAATCTGACAAGCACTGATATCTTGTCCTAGTTTTATGGCCTGGACTGCTAAGCAACACACCCAAGATATCTTTCTGTTATCTAGCTTCATTTACCCTGATGTGGGCAATTGGGCTAGTTGGCCACACAAACACAGTTGTCAGCTTGATTAGTCAGGCTGCTGTTTCCCAGTCTAACTACCCCTTTCATGTTTTCATGAAACAATAGTATAGCATTTAAAGTGCTGTATGAATGCACATATACTTTAGGCTTTACAGTCAGTAAGACTAAAAATTCCTTTATATTAATAAAGTAATTTAAAGCCAGGAAGGAAAGTGGGTAAAAATGCCAACTGTGTAACTTAACAGAGTCAGTATCACAGCTTTGTCATTAAGACATGGGAGAGGCTAAGATATTACAACTGAGTACTCCATGTTTGGATGTGTGTGGGATAATGTTAGCTTCATTATTTCAGCTGCAGTCCCAGTGGTGTTAAAAACAAACAGAAAAAAAACTTTATTGTAATATATTGCAAAGTAAATAAAAAACAAAATTCAAACAAAGGCTAAGCTTACATAAAAATCTCACAGGTCACCAAGTACAAATAAGTGTCCTGTTTTAGGATCTTATATTAATGCTTACACAGCAGCAAGTGTTTCAAAATTACTTGAAGTTAAAAGAAAGAAAAATCAAGGAACAAGACAATGTATTTTATTAGGGTCATCAGAGAGCGATAAAGACTTTAGACACTTTTTATGGTCCAATGGATCTTCCGGGAATGGCATTTCTTTCACCAAATTAATTACTGGGGATTTATGCTATCTACTTCTTATCTGCAAACCCCTCTGAAACACTACACCGTAACCTACCTATGGTGGATCGACACAGGAACTGTGACTGACCTGTTCAGCCCCGTCTTTTCCTCCTGTGCATTTGTACTACTTTTTCATTGATAATTTTTCAATGTATCAATAAGAGAATACGATTCATGCCTCAGTATAAGGAATAATAATAATAGCATGAGTATAAGGACTCAGTCAGCAACTATCAGAATGGTCAAGAGGGTATGTACAATAAGTAAAAATACTTGAGGGGCAAATATGTTTGCCAATGAAAGTAACCGACCACACCAAGGAGTGAGGACCCAGGAAGGAAAGAAGTCCCCATATTTGCTCGTCTGTTTCTATTCTCTTGCACCACATATGAAACGCAGTGCCAGCTGCACAACATGACCACACAATAATTAAGACATAATGGACCAGCACAAACGTAAATGCCGGCAACAACATTGACCACTCACACAGGCTACGTCATAGGCTGTGCAAAGAGTCCCTGCAGAAGTGTAAATCTGGCCTAGAGGGTGATTTTCTGTCTGTTGATCTCTTGTCTTGAACGTAGCTTGTTCCTGAGCAGATTATTCTCCCTAAGTTACTGTAATATGGTAAGAAGTAAATTTCCTCTGAAATACTGAAAACCGAGAGTTAACCCTGAAATAACCCACATCCTCATCGTTATCACAGGCCTCCGGAAAGAACTGAGGGCACATGGGACATGCAGTTTGAGACACTGTTCAGCGTGAGAAATCGTGTGTTTCTACAGATTACAGCAGTAGGGACGCTAAAATAACACTATACTGGCAATGCAACGCTTATATGACATATTGCACATTAAATTGTCAAGTTTGTAATCTAATTTAATAGGGAAATTTATTAACTCGTTTTTCTGAGCTCTGAAGATACATTCTTGACTTTTGTTTGCAAAAGTTATTGATCTCTGGGACTGACGACAGAGCTAATCTAACTGTTTCAATGTAATGTGTGTCTCAATCAAGTTCAATGACACATAAAACATACATGCTAACAGTAAAGCTGGCTGTTTTTCATTAGAAATACTGCCTCAGAACACTGATATAGTAAGTGCTTAAACATCAAGTTAGTGACTTAACCCATTTGTGTGTGTGTGTGTGTATGCAGGATACTCTTAGCTCAAGGTCACCAGTGTGTGTTGTTAGGAGATATTTGATATGTTATGACTCAGTGCAACGGTGTTTTCCGACTGGACTGTGGCTGCCATCCAGGATTCATCTTGGATGAAGCCGAGCTCCATGTGTTCACTGTTCACGCAACCAAGTTTAGCTGCAAATACTCAACAGATGGTTTCGGGGGTTTTATTTATTCTCCATTTGTTCAGGGACTGCTTAATTTGGGTTGTTTATAAGGCCATTCTATGTCAAAGTGCTGCTGACAACATAACATGCTTTTTATCCTGCAAAGAAAACAAAATGAGCAAAACTGTTACAAAAAAAGTGATGAAAAATGTCTGATAATAGCTGCGAGATTCCAGTGAAAAGTCATACATTAACCTTTGTGTAGAACTATTGTAACTAGTTAGAAAATGCTTTCCCAAGTGAGCCTGTTTGTTTTTCAGTCCAGAAACAGCAGAGCACAATGAGTGAGTATGAAGTAAAAGCTTTACCATGGATGTCATTGAGCTGATTATTGATTAACTCACCTGTCACATCTTTTAGTTTTGGGAAATGTTGTACATTACAGCTGGGTTGTATTGAACAGAAACAAAAAAAATGATAGTTTATACCTTCCCCCCCTTTTTAATTCATTCTTTCCTTTGCCTGTTTTGGCAGGAGCATGCACTGCTCATTGAAGCACTTATTAGATTCTCTGGAATTCTGCTGTTTCCCCTAAAACTTCACTCGCCTCCATTTCCCTTCCCACTTTTCCAAGGGATCAGCACTCTTCCTCCTCACACGGAAACAGGGCCAAGCTTAAGTGAGGCCAAAGAATGAGGGGGGCGGGATAGACGGGAAGCCACGTAGGAAAATGAAACAAAATGTTCTGAATAGCACGCTGAAGCAACTGCCAGGAAATGAGCCAGGCTTAGTGGTGAAACTGCCCCAAAAAGTTTATAAACTGCCCAAAAGTTAATCAAAAACATCCCTAAAAACTCAAGGAAATTTGAACTTTTATACTTAGATCTCGGGAGGATAAAAAAAAAAAAGCTCTTTTCTAAAAAGAGAGAAAAAGAAACAGACCTGAGGAAAAGGGGAGAAAAACACCAAAAAACAATCCTCTGGTAAAGCTGTAAACAGAAAGTATTTGAGATGACCTTTCTCCAGTTCCTCTCTCATGTTACTTCTCTCTTGCAGAAAAACACATGAGCATATGTGTCATGTAGTTCCTTTTTTATGTTTTCATAAAGCACACTAATGCAAGTCAAGCTAATTTGTTTTATGCCACTGTATATGCTGCACTTTGCATTATTCGCTTTAACATACTGTATACATGTACAGGCTTTGAATAAATGCCTTGTCATTATAATTTAATGCAAAAAAAGTTTCACTGAACTGAATTTAAATGATGGATATATGTTATAAACTAAATGATCCTCTTGTTCTTAACAAAGCACGCTGCTGCGAGGCTTAAGGGGTAAAGAAAGAGTCTTAAAGTTTCATGTAATGAACTTTAAGATGAACTCATTAAGTCCTGGCAGATTGAAGAATTGTGCTCATGGCACCCATAAGAGTAAAGATGAGCCCTAGGAAAAAAAACAAAACAGAATTATTATTATTACTTTGTTATGCCATGCCATCTGCCTAGAAGAAACAAAGTTGTATGTGTACATAAAAAAAACTACCACCCTAGTACCGGCATGCTCCCCATGAAAGGTAGACTTATTAAAGTATTAAAGTCATATATTTGACCTCAGGATTCATCGTAACTCTCACGCTATTCAAGTAACGGCATGAACATTTGTACCTTTTCCCTGACATCTTTTACGTGTGTGTCTTTGATGATGTTCCACTGTCTTTCATCACTCGGTCCTGTGTGACTACATGCCAGCTTTAGCTGATAAAACTCCTTATATCTGTAAGTCCTATTCGCTGTTACCGGCCCTACCTTTCTAACTGTATGCCATAGCAGTATTTCACCCTATGCTCGCTCACTAACACTGGGTCCCTCCTGTTTCTTTAAAAGGAAAAGTATGTTCCTGGCTGAACTGCAGGAACAACACAGAGAAAGAGGGAGACATGAGAAGCAGGGAAGTGAGGAGTTTTACAGATGTTTCTCAGATATAATTGTACTAATCTGCAAGAACTGACACAAAGGATCAAAATGCTGTCCATTTCACTTTTCACAAGTTGCACAAAAAGCTCGTCTCTCTACTTTTTTGAGGGTTTTTTTGGTCCTATTTCCCTTTTTTTGGTCAATTGAAAACAGTTGACCCTCTTTGCACTATGTCAAAAAAAGTTTATGGTTTACACATTATGGCACTTCTTCCTCTTATTTACGTGTGACAATGATAATATATATTTTTTGAAAATAAGCAGTTATGTTTGGTATTGCACTTTGCAGTGCTAGCCTTTTGCTAGTAATTTGTTAAACCTCACATCTTTTGGGAACAGTATTTGCACAACTTAAGTTTTATAAAGAAGAAACTGTGAGAAATGCAGTAAGATAAAGAATATGTGGCATAGCTGAGAGGCATTTGAGGTCTACATAAATATGTCGTAACTCCAGCTACAACTTGTCTGTCCTCTGCTCAGCTCTTCAGCTCTCTTTTTTTCTCTCACATACACTTTGTATTTCCCACTACACCACCACTGACACACGCGAACGCACACACACACACACACACACACACCTACACACACACATTTGAAGGACTCTCTTGTTGGGTCTGTGAAACAGTGTAAAAATGTAATGGGAAAGTAGTGTGTGTGAGCCTGTGTCGGGTTTTCACATAATGGTTAAAAACACAACATCATGTTTATGTGTCGCATTCCAGATTGCCTCTATAAATGAAAAAGAAGTAAAGTCACATTCTGGGATGTCTAATGCACCAATATTTGCTCAACTTCCCCAAAAAACATTTCAGCATTTTAAGCACAGAAACACAGTCTAATTATTAAATTAGACATTAAACATTTCATCTCCGAGGAAGTTATCCCAGAGAGAAGTAAAGCAAGTGTGTAAGTTCATCTCTGAATGTTTGTAAAGCGTACCTACATTAAGCTTAACAACCGATATATGGAGCCTCTTCTCTCTCCCTCTCTTGCTGCTACTTCAATCGTGAAACTGCTTAATGATCAGCTGATCGGCTTTTCTGTCGCGAGTCCGTCTCTCTTCTTTGTTTTTGGCCCACTTTGCACCAGAAAGAGGAAACCAGCGGCTGAACAACAGCAGCACGTTTAAGCTTGATAAGCTGTTGTTAGAATTTATTTAATATTACTTTCTACACCAGGATCCTTTTCTACGTAGCTGACGGCTGGTAACTGTGCAGGGGCGGATCTAGCAAAGTTTAGCCAGGGGGGCCGATAGGGCATTAACAGGGAAAAGGGGGCACAAAGACATACTTATCTTTCTTATTCTCATTTAAAATGTCTAGCTTTTAATAAATAATTATCTGAATCTTACACCCAAAGTTTTAATCTGATGTAAAATGTATAGAAGTCCATTACTGTATATAGTAACTGTTAAGTCTAATATACCCTAGTAAGCTATAGTACTTTTTCCTTTGGGAAAGTACCATCTGTGCAGTCTGCAATTCTGTAGAAGAAAGATGTTGAATATATTTAATTATTCTTGAAAAATAATTTATTTCTGTGCATTTTTTTCACACTGCATCAAATTAAAGTTGATTACGTCGATTAAGCATCATGAGGTGGAGGGTGGGGGTGGTTCCCTTTTTTTTTTTTTTTGCTGGGAGTTTGCAACCCTATTAGTTAGGTTGCTTAATATTTCTGCTAAGTACTTTTTAAAATACCAGAATAGGAAGGATGGAGTAGGTTTAAGTTTATTAGATTGATCAGTATTGCTGAACTATGAAATATTTTGGGTGCAGTGTATTTTTTACATACAGGTATAACAGAATAGCTTTAGTGTTGTTGTTTATTTAAACTTGAGTATGAACTTATACAAAACGCAGCAAGATATAAAAAAAAAACAGTTTTATTGATTAAAAAACACACTATATCGGATTAATATCGGTATCGGCAGATATCCAAATTTATGATATCGGTATCGGTATCGGACATAAAAAAGTGGTATCGTGCCATCTCTATTAACAACCCACCATATTGTTCGGTCTAGTGCTATTCATTTGCTTCCCTTCTAAAAGACTCAGAATGAGTCATTATATGTGACTGCTGAGCTCATGCTCAGCCAACAAGTTTTTAAATTTGTCAGGTCTGCCAGGTAACACACTCTGTCATCTGTCAATTGTTGCTCATGTGTAAAATCCCAGATAGCACACATTCATGCACAGAATATGCAACATCACATGCAACATTGCCTGCTTTGTTTGTTGATGACAGCTGATTTTTCCATGTCTTCTTGTGGATTTATTTTGTAGCTCTATGAATTACACAAGAAAGCTATGCTGTTGAGAAAAGGGGAGGACTGGGCATCAGCCCTCCCCGAGAAACAATATTTATTACTAATCCCTGAGTAAAATCAGGTCATCTTCTGTGGGCTTCGCCCAGTAAGTCATTAAGACATCAAAACCTTCTTTGTGATGCTAACTGGGTCATGTTTGATTTAAACACCTACACACACTCTCTTAACTAGTCACGCTCAAAAGTAAAAGAAACTTGGAATGCAGTGGAAATTTTCTACAATGAGCAGAAAATATCTACATTGCTGTCTATCACTGCCGTGAAATGAGTTACACACGCAATGCAAACGTGATAAAATCAAGTTACATAATATATGATTAAAAAGTATACAGAAGCTGTAGAGCAAACAAAATGCATTAAAGAAATTGTCTAAAATGTGAATAAAAATGCTTCACCACATTAATACAGCAAGAAAGTGAAAACACGCATCTGTCTCTGTATGTTTTTTATACATGTGTGCGAAGCCTGGAAACAAGTTTAAGGTGTGGTCAGACATTGCTTAAGAAGGTGAGGCCTTTATGACATCAGCAGGTGAAACCAGTTTTCTGTTGGTATCAGGAAATGATGCAGCCACCTTTCTGTGTTTGTGTATGTGGGTACAGTGAGAAAACAATCCTTTTATCTCCATGCAGGCCTGTGGCTTAAAACAAGAAATTTACTAACTGTTATTTTTCATACATATGCATGGCTAGAAAAAGTAAAACTTAAGTTATTAAAGATAACATCTGTGACCCTCGATTCAGTATGAACTACCATATAGCTGTATGGTGGCTTTGACTGGTTTTTATGTTGTTCAGACCATATTATATAATGAACTCTGAGTCACTGACTTGTTTGTAGGACAGACAGCACATGCATGCCTACACCGTGGGAGTAAGCGAGAGTGTGTACTGGCCTAAAAGACGCTGAAGATACACAAACACATACACACACATGCACACATGCAAAGTTGGTGAGTCAGGCAGGAATGTGAGCTATGTGGGTTTGAGCAAAGTTCAGTGTGCAGCTGTTGGGACCCTTCATGTTGGTACTTGAAAATCTTACAGACGTCTCTCAGACGTCAAACTTAAAGTCAAAAACGTGTTCAGATGTTCCAAATCCTGGCTGGAAGGAGTTACCTTACAATCGCCTGACATTTGCTTCGCTGTTACTACAATATACAGTGTAGAGTTCACAAATAAATGCAATATAGTAAAACATTTGAATATGGTGGAAAAAATAAAATATACCAAAACACAAGTACTGCAAAATAATGTAATACGATACAGCGAATGACTGAAAATGCATATACAGACTTTCCCAAATTTGATCAAAATAGATTTTTAGACATCAATATTTCTAAAGTTGTCATATTTCATCCATAATATAATTAAATTAAAAAGATATATATATATCATTATGACACACACAGATGCTTCCATTAATAAAATAATAAGTATTAAGCCAACCAGAATCAAAGGCCCCTCCCAAAACTGTGCCACTATGACACTGTTATAACAGTCATTGGGAGGTTGTTTGTGGCTCTGAGGTTTGAGACCTTGACTGGTGTCTTCTCCAGTGCAGCAGTTGTGTAAATTCATGTGTGCAGTTACTGACACTTCATTACAGAAGACACACATTCTTTTTAAGAAATTGATAAAATATTTATAGCTAATGAACACTGCCCCTTTTCCCATCAAACATTGTGCTTTATTTGGATTATTCTGAATCCTGAGTTCAGACTAAAATTAGCTTTTCATAGTCAAAATCTTGGAATTGCAGATGAAGCTAGACTGACAAAAAAACCCCTAAAAATGTTACTTTTAGCCTGTATGCAAGGCATAGTGTACATGTGGCATGCTGATGTGACATGGAGGACAGCATGCTTTTAAGTCCTCTGGAACTCTGTTCAGTAATCATGACATCATAAGCCGAGATTTCCACTTTGGCTTTCTTTTTTCATATCAGAAAAAACAGTGCGGCATCGAAGATTTATTCTGTTAGCCACTTTTATTCTCTTTTGAAGTCAACACAAGATGCCAGGAAATTACAGAGAAGTTTCCAGGTCTGACAATACATTTGTTTCCCACTACTTCACAGTTCATTTCCCCCTTGTTGTGATGCGGAGTACTCAGTATACTATCTCAAACCACACTGACACAGGCTCACATGACAAGGTACCATCAAAGAACTAAGTAGAGTGACTCATAACCACATTCTCTTGATTTTAGTCTGCGTCACATGACTGAGCTTCTCACATATTGTACCACTTACGGTATATGCATATAGTCAAATTACTGTATGTTTACTGTATGTTCCTACATTTACTGTATATGTTGTGCTACAGTTGTTTAGAGTCTTTGTTAAGGGGTAAACATATCATGACTCACACAGAAAGAAAAAAAAAGTCACTTTGGAACATAAAACGGGTAGAGCACCTGGATTTTACGCTTCACTTTTCCTCTAATTTATGACAATCAAAACATAAAAAATAACAGGTTTGTAAGAGATGATCGTGGGTGATCATATGCCACCTTGTTTTGCTAATGTATCTGTCTTTGTATTAACAAAATGCATTTTTGGTCCATATTATGCTAAGGCTCTTGTCATGAATGCTATTCTTGCCTTTGGGACAATCACACCAAGCTAGCAAAGGCTTTGTGTTCAGAGACAGAAGCTACAACAATTTATTTCAGAAAGGAACAAAGATAATTCATAAAGGGAACATTTTTGAACTATGTTTCATGCCAAGTTTTCTCTTTGGGAGTCCTGTAAGAGAGCACCTTTACTGTAGATGCACAATACCTTTAGCTTTTACTGGCAAAGCATGACCTCCACCTGAAAAAGAAGAGCATAGCACTTTTTTTTTGCACTCTGTTGATTTAGCCCTCTTCTTGTTATGCACGTCATACAGTCAGTGTAGCATAACTGACTCTCACCTGACAGGGCAAGGTTTACCGTGTTTAATACACACCCATTCCCGCTATTGGTCGAATCATCTGGCAGAAAGGTATAAAAAAAACACGCTTACCGAAATCAAAGTGTGTTACAGTAGGAAATCTAATACATATTCACATCATCATTCCCACATGACCACACACAAGTGGAAAAGCTGACTGCAGATTTTATTACATGGAGCAAGAAAGATTAGAGTGATACAGTTCGCAGTAATGTTAAGTCATAATGATTCTGTTTAATCCTTCACTAAAAAAACATGTGAACTTTTTTCCATGATGGAAACAATCTACTCATAAACATGTTTATTGCCAATGATGTAATAGGTCCTGCAGTCAAAATATATTCACTGTCTATGTACCTGTATCCTGAGATTTTCTCATTGCTTTCTCATACTGTACTATATTTGGGATGGCCAAATATTTGTTCATAAACCACATAAAAGCTACATTTTTAGTTAAGTTTTCATAATGTGAATATTGCAAAAAGCACATTAACCCTTTATTGACCATTTTACAGGTAAATTTGAAGGGCCGGTCAATAAAGGGTTAATCAGCAATACCTTACTTTTTGATGTAGTGTTTAGTGATAAAGGCCATATACTTGATTAAAATCACAAATAATATTAGTTCAAGAAATTTTACAATTTTAAATTTTTTTATTTCTTTTGGATTTTTGTGTTGGATTTGGGAGTGTGCTTCAAATCATTGTCCTGCTGAAGGTCTTACTTCCAGTTCAGACGGCCCACATTATCTTCAAACACCTTTTGATATGCAGAATTAATGACTGCAAGCTGCCCAATTCCCTGAAGCAGCGAAGCATGGCATCACTCAGGTCAAATTTGTGCAATCTCTTCATGAATGTATACTCGTGCCCTTCAGCACGTTACACACTACCATAATTAGAAATGGTGTGATTAAATGTGGGGTTTTTGGATGCTTCATGTGGCATCAAAAAAATCCGCTTTTGAAACTATGCCACTTACAGATCCCCTTTTTTTCTCAACCTTATGTATTATACATGATGGAGGTTTTTTTTTCTTCAGGATATCTTAAATTAAAAAAAACTCAGGTAAATAAATAAATAAATATATATATATATATATATATATATATATATATATATGTTTTCTAGAAGTTTACAATTGCATTTACTTTTCTTTCGTTCAGTGTAAAGACTTCTAGCTACTTTTTATGGACTGGTAAAACATATGAAACACATTCATAAAGAACTGTTCTAGTCTTACTGACAATTAAAAGCGGTTTACACTATAAGCCACATCCAGACTTTTCCAAGGTCAAAATCAGCATTGGAAGAGCTGGGAGGGGAAAACCTGCTCTACTTCTAGAACCACAGCTGTCCAGTTATGCTCTGTCATCACATTTCCAGTTACAGACACTTCAGCAGTGGGCCAAAGGATTACTAATCATCTTGTTTCAATGTTCAGCCCTGAGGTTTCAAATGTAATTATAACTAATTCTTTGATAGCTAGTGATTGTATACATTTAATGAGGAAGTAACGTGCTAGTCACTGCTGACTAAAAATACTTAAATTCTGCAAGCAACTGACACACTTCGACCACTAAATGCTATTGGGTCAATGACCTAGTAATCGGAATGTGTAGCTGAGTCACCAAACATCAGACATTATACATGGAAGACTGCAGTTCATGTCCCATTTCCAGCCGGCACTGAAAAACCCTGCAACACCACGGCTCACAGTGCCATTCTAGAGGATATACATGTTCTCTTAATGTTGCTTCTATTACTATAGTACAATTTTTATAATAATAGAATAATTTCAAGATTATATTTTTGTATGGACTATACATGTTAGCACTCCAAGGGTGTGGTCATACAAGTAATGGAATGCAGACTCTGCACTGTTTAGCACTTTCTGAACACAGAAATTTTATTCACCCACTGCCAAGTCATGTCACCAGAGTCCTGTCATACAGCACTTACTGTAAGCCAATAATTGTTGGTGTTACATTTCTTTCACTACCTTCTACGTTCTTACCACCTACCCTCAGGTTTCACACGTACCACGTGGCCCTGTCATACACACGTTTTTAAAAAAAATGTGACTGCAAATGGAAATTTTGTTAAGCAGGAGCTTCCTCGTGCCATTTATTTTTGTACCTGTTTTTCTTTTGCTAATTCTGCTTATCAAAAAAGTTTGTAAGTGTGAATCCACACAAAGAACAGTTTTGCAATCAAAGAGCAGAACTGCTTGCTTTGCTGGAAGCATTGTTAAAGGTTAACTTCCTCTTGGGTCTTCATTTTTAGCTGCGGGTCAGGGTCACGTTGTCAGTGTGTGTGCATCTCTTTGTGTGTAAGTGTGCGTTTTTAGATATTATGTTTAGGAAACTGGAAAAATGGGAGCAAAACTGACAAATGGAAACAGTGAATTGCATACTGCTAAATTTTATTTAGACTGATTTTCTTTTGTTGAGGTATTGAAGTTCTGGTTTCAGCTATACCTGAAGAAAATGTATGGATAATATCACAGATTTACTTGAAAAAAAGATTAATATAAATAACAACTTCTACATTCACAAAAAAGATCAGTAATGGAGTTCCACAGGGTTTTGTACTAAGACGCACACTTCTCTGCATTATTTCCTTTGTCATATTTTATTACAAATATTTTTAGAGAACTTAAAATGAGAAAATCAGAATGCTGCAAGCATTCTCATTACTATGTCGAAGACAATAATATATACCCGTAATTTGTTCCATCTAAATTCAGACAAAACTGAAGTTACCGCATGTTGTGGTTGACCTTAGATATCTCAGAAACATGGTGTTCAATCAGGTACTTACTCTGTATAGTCTGTGGAAAGGAACAATAACATCATTATAATGACATGCATATGCATGCAACTGTGTTCATTTGCGTGTGTGTGATGTCGGGGATGGGGTGGGGTGAGGGAGGGGGCAATTGGCAATTGCTGCTATGCTTATCTTGGAGGGGTAACTTTAAAGCACGTAGCACTTTTGGCTCCATGTCAGTGACTGATAACCCTGGGTCTACAGATGTATTGTGTATGGAAGATGTGATTTCAGACATGACCTATTCATGAGAGACATGAGGTTTAAGAAATCAGAAATGTGACAGGCGATAGATTTTTAAATATAAAAAATACAGTTTAGATCAAATGTCAGAAAGGTCACAAGTGTGAAGGGATTTGACACACACTGACTGGATCAGCTTGATAACAATAGAATCAAGTGAACAGTGTATATGTGCATATGTAATATTTATAGTTCACAGATAACAGATAATATTATGAATTTGCCTTTATCTCTTTTTTCTGTTAGTTTTATTTATAATTATCTGGATAATGTACATTAAATTGTGCTTATGGTAAGAGTCGGATACTTGTACCTTGTTATCAACTACACAGAGCATATTTAGGACTTTTTGCTGTGGATTAAGCTCTGCTCATGTGGTCACACTTCCCTTTTAGTGCTTATGTGAGCATGTGATTACAGGTAATTTTGTGTTATCATATCATCGCGTCATCTGTTTCCTCTTATATGAGTGTGCATACGCTAGTCCATATATCATTTATTTAGTTATTTGGCTGTGAAATGTCAAATAATCGTGTGTGTGTGTGTGCGTGTGTGTGCGTGCATGTGTTTAAAACCTGGAAGTGTTTTGTTTGTTCCTGTTTATCTCAAAGTTTTGTGTTTACTGTATGTCTGTTTTTTGCAACTTTGAGTAGGTTTTTATTACCCCAGTGGAGAATGTGCAGTACATTTTGGCTGATGTCAGATCCTCTGCTGCCCCAGTTTACTTCTGTGTGGGTGAAGTTCATAAGTTTATTGCTGCCATCCATGTTAAATTGTTTTATGGTCCTTAAAGCCAGACACACGTCTCAGAAAGCCTGAGTCATTATTTATGACAGTCTGAAGTCTGAAGAACCTAATGTACCTATGTATTTCTTTTCATAGAAGTAAAGAAGTAGTAGTTTGAGAATGAGTAGTTTGCATATTTGAAATTTTAGAAAGCATTTTTAGTCGAATATACTTCATGAAGACCATTCAGTTAAAATCTGGCCTCTGTTGATTATTTACTAGCATTGCGTAAATGCTTAAACATAGATACAGTAGTTTCGTGTTCTTCCTCCTGACTTTGAAGTCAAAGTGTAATTGATTAGATAAAAGTTCTTAGCCACAGAATCCAAAGTACATGTACAAAAAACAAGATTTTAAATCGGATTATAAAATGTTATCAGAGAAAACATTCAACATAAAACCCTTTGTCGGAGTCATTCTGATAGTTCTTAAGCACTCCTGTACTGAATTAATGATTTGACCACTGGAGTTTGTTGCTGATGACTGAAGACTGAAGATTATCGATGTTTTAGCTTTTCTTGGTTTTATATGACATATCATATTGAAAGCATACAGTCATATATGTGGTGAGAATTTAACAGACCTACTGTGATTCTGTTGTTTCGCTCTGAATAGTCTGCCTCATATTCAAAGCCATCTGTTGACTCTACACGTTTCGGTACACGTGTAATGACTGGCTTAAGGAGTGTCACTGAACAGTGAATCATTCTATGTAAATGGCCTTTTTACATTTTGTGTTGTTAACCGTTAGCTGACAGTTTACTTTTGATCTATGTGTACACTTTTAATTGTTGTAAAAGCTTTGCTATTGCATGGGTACTAACATTATGCGTACTGAAGTCATACATTACTAATTCAAAACACAGTGCTTGGTGGATGGTTGTTTCATATATCTATTGTTAGCCTGTAATGGTCTATTGGGTGTTAACTGACACACAATTTGTGTTCACACACATACATATGCATGCATATACATGTGGAAATGTGTTTATTTGCATGCAGAATATCTACATACTGTATTATAGGAGTATTACAGTATGGAATAGGAGTATTGGTACATAACAGTTATTCTTTGCTTAGTTGGGCTCACTGACTCAAGATAATCCCAGCAAAAACCCATCAGTTAGACACTATATACAGATTAACCCCTCTGCTAAAATACTCTGTGGTTTCACAGGATGTGCGATAACAACGTGCGACTCTAAAGATGTGTCAAGGGCTTGTAGGTGGTTTTCCACCGTTCATACATACTGGACCCATAAACAACTATAGACATGACCACGCAGAAGAGGTGGGCAGTGGCGTTCCATTGCAAAAGCTGAAATTGTGGGTGCCCCCGGATGGTCAAAGGTGCAAGTTCAAGCTTTGCTAAACATAAACAGCTACTAGTTTCAATACATTTAGTGGGTTCTTTCTTTATATGGCATCAAATCTGTCTTGCTGTGTTTTTTATGACTGTTTTTTTGTCCATGGATTCATTTTAGACTAATAGGAAATGAATAATTGAAATGAATTTTTAAGATTTATGCCTATTAAACACCCTATTGTAAAAGCATAGCATTTTTATTTCACAGCAATAATATCAAAACTTAATCTACAAAAGCAGAACTATGCATATATGACGCCACCATGTTGCCTAGCAACCACACAGAAGCAGGCTAAACCTGTTTTTAGCCTTTGTGTACCTACAACACCTTATGAAAGCATCTTCATTTTCTTACAATAACATCTTCTTTATATCCACAAATCTGAATTTTACATGCCTAGCAACCAACTCTCACTACGCTCAAATTACCTATTTGTTCATATAAACAACATCTATGACCTGTGTTCTTTCCACTTTTCTAACTGAGATCAAGTATATCAGTTTTCCAACAGTATAAACAGGCTAAACAATACTGTATCATGGGCATGTACTAGTAGATTTAAATGACTTCAGCAGTGGCCATTGTTGTCTCCTGTTCATAAAAGCAAATGAGGTTCACAAAAGCTTCTAGCTGCATGTTGTGTTTCAGGTTGTGATGCTAGCAACATGACATAAAGAGGAATGGAAACAGTATTAGAGTAATAATGTTCCCATTGTAATAATGTTCTTTGATCAAGTTCAAAGAGACCTTCATGAAGAATGTGTCTTTGAACCTGTCTGTATTATTCATTATATACTACGGAATAATATAATATTCTAGAAATGGTTGACTTTCTAATAATACTAAAGCAAACTAAAAGTAAAGTAAAGATATCAGTTTCTCAAAGACACTAGGAGATATATTTTATCCAAACAGATGACAAATGTTTTGTTTTTGTCATTTCATTTTTCTGGAGTTCCTTTTGGAGTCACTAGAATAACTCAGGAAGGTTAAGCAAAGAGGCCTGCTAAGCAGAAGTAAGTTTTTCTTTGCTCATTAGCAGAGGACAAGAAGGGGGAGGTGTGATACTGTATAGAACACTGTGTAACGAGCAGTCCTTTGATTTCATTTGAATAGCATTCCTCTCCCCAAGTGGAACTTCTCCTACGTACCAAGGGGCCTCACTTCCTTTTCAGAAAGCCTTTCCATTTCCTCTCTACTGAGGTGGAGTTCTGCTTCAAAAGCAAACTACACTTGTCTACCTACCCAAAACACTTTGTATGCAACGAGAACAGTTCCAGCTTGTGTTTTATAACCGGCAGACAGGAACAACAGTGTGTTTTTGTCATGTGTCAAATGTCATTAACTTTAGTGGTTGAAAAGATTGGTTGGTTGCTTTTGCTATGAAGAGATATTTTTCCTAGTGTTCACTAGTAGCAGTAATTCACTTACACGTTTCCCTATTCCTAAAGAAATGCAAGAAAAAATAAAACAAAAACAAAACAAAGCTTAAAGTTCCCAACAGACATGGTTATTGGTCTTTTTTTAGTTTAGGGAGATTTAAATTTTACATTAGAGAAAGCTAAAGTAAATTAAGCCTGACCTGAGATGGCGTATCATGTTTTACACAAACTTAATTAATAGATATGGAAACTGTGATGCGCACTGAACTGAAATTTGTTTATGGTTTGCAGTCAGATGAGTTTGGGCAATGGTTCCTCAGCCACAACAGTTGTACAGACTTTGTTGGCCAAACCTGTGTGGAGGTCATGTGATGCCAAGCAGAAATACATAACAAAAACAAACTTACTGCATGTGGTGAACATGGCATGGAAAATAACACATTGTTGGAGGAAGAGCAGATCATAAAGCAGAAGTTCAGAAACTTCTGACATTTGTCCCATTCAAAAATGTTTTCCTATCAGCCTACAGTTGTGTCTGTTGCTTATCTGTTTTCCACTGGGTCTAAAATAGCTTTAAAAGACATGCGTAATGATGTCAGTGCTGAATCTGAATTCTTTGTTCTTTCATATTGATTTAACATTTACACTTATTTAATATATATCTAAATAACCTGAGAAACATGTACACACTGAAACTGAATGCACTCTCCAAACTAATGAATCATCACTGCTATGAGTGTTTTGCACAGTATTAAGAAAGCAGAGAGTAAAGTGAAAAAACAAAAACCAACATTCCTGAAAAAAATAAACGTGAATCAAAAGTCACACTTAGTACCAGCACTACTTGTTTTTATTGCTGCCAGTAATTTTAGTCTGGGAAAGGTGTGTAGATACTTCCAGTAAATGGCAGAACTTCCCTCTTTTCACTTCATGTCTGTTTGCTAATATGGTGCTGCCACCTCCTGCCCAGAGTCGGGAAAGCAGATTCATAAGCAGATTACCACATTTTTCTAAAACTCTAAAATACCTAGCCATGGCACAAACGCAAACACCACCAGAAGTGAAAGTTCTGGTGGTGTTTGCGTAAATGATGAAAAATGGAATTTCAGAGCTTGCAGCTGTGAACCGTGTGCCGAGGTGCACTTTGAATGGTAGCATGTGTTTGAGTTGGAAATAAAGGTCACTCTGCCCAGTCTAGTGTTTGCTCAGAAGCTGATATGAACTGCACGTTCCTGGTAATGTGTAAACAGAAAACTTATTCGCTATGTGCTTGTTTTTCATTTCATGTAAACCAATGCTGTGTGACATAAGCTCACATGTGAAGGAAAACAAGATGGAAATGGAATTCAGTGACACATCAAACTGCAGATGTTCATCTGATTCTCTTCTGTGACGCATATTGTTGCCATGAGGTTTTTCACAGCTCTGTTTCAAGCTAACCGTGAATAATGTCAGCAAATATAATTTGAACCGACACCTTGAAGTCATGTGGACTTTGATCAGAGATAGCATCTCTGGGTGTGAAGCTGAACAGGCTAAGCCTTTAGTTTGCTGTCAGAAAATCTAATGGGTTAATCAGCTACTTTGTCAAGTGTGTCCCCACAAAACACAGCTCACATACTGTATTTGTTATGTTATCCTCTTTTCTTTGCCTCAGCTTGTAAGTGAGCAGACAAAGGTATTATTACCCAGGACCATTTTGGGAAATCAAGGCCTGTTATTTCCTTTGTGACCCAGCCGTTTTCAGGAGCAAAGCATGCACCCGTACATACCCATACACACACACAGACACACATGATTAAAAGCTCATACTGTTGTAGTGAGTGGAACGACTACCGAAGTGCAGGCGGGGAAGTTTACCCTGAAAGTGAGGCCTTTATTCTGGCTGAGAAGGAACGAAACAGCAAACCAGGAACACTTGGAGACGCAAGAACCGGTAAACAGATCCACGACTAGAACAACAGGAATGTAACAGACGCTCTGATGAAGGACAAAGGGAGACTGACACAATGTCCACGTAAGGGTGATTAGAAGAAGTGGAGACACATGGGAACCTAGCTGGAGCAAACTAGACATAACGTGTCAGGGAAAACAAAACTGAACACAATGCACAAGGACAACCAAAAGAAAACGGTAAACACAACAAAGAGACAGAAAACGCGGGACAACAAGAGGGAGACATGATGGGCTGGGGAGAACACATAGACCAAGACAACCAGGACACGAAAGGGAACAGGCAAAATGAACATGCAACTAGAACTAGAAATGCAAATGATTAAAGTAGGAAGCAGAAGGAAAAGCTAGATACATGTGACTAGAATGAAATTACATAATAAACCAAATCGCAGACCAAACAAATAACACATCAACCTTCAAAAGTCCAGAAAACAGAAAACAGAAAACAGAGGGAACGGACACAGGGGTCCTAACACATGCACTAAAGATACGGTATATACACACCCTTACATGTATACCAGTATCCAGGAACACACGCCTTGAAACCGCAAGTTTAGTTTCCTATAAACTGGCTCTGTTCAGGTCAGTAGAAAAACACCTCTCTCTTCCCCACATACACATACACACACACACACACACACACACACACACACACACACACACACACATACACACACACACACACACACACACACACACACACACACACAGGTTTTCAGGGTGATCAAGTATACATGAAAAAGTGACCACAAAACAACCACCAGTACAAGGGTGTTTTCTTTCAGCACTGCAGCTGCATCTGACCGGGACATCTGTCAACGTATCAGCGGGTTCAATAAGGCAGATATGGTTGAAAAGATTTTCTGAATCAGGTTTTTTTTTTTTTTTGCTGTAAGGTGTTCACTTCCATATGGTTTCAAGCAGGATTAGGAAACAACAAATCTTCTAATTTAGCTGGCAAAGGTAATCTATCACTGTAATTGGACTGCTGTCAGTTGTGATTTATGAAGTTGCATCATAACAGTCTCATTTAAATACAGAAACAAGAGGTCTTTTTCCTTTACTCTGCTTCTCTCTCTGTTTTTTTTTCTTCCTGCTGGAAAATGAAACTTATCTGCCAGCACCTCAGATTTTCTGTTCTGGCCTTTTTGTCCAAGTAGAGGCTGTGCTGTTCCTCTATAACCTAAGAGAAATGAAACAAAAAAATTTGTGAGTGAAAAATAATTTGCAAAAGATCCAGGAAAAGCCTTCAAAAGCTTCAGCCGACCTGATGAGCTGAGCATGGGTTTTTTTAAGTTTTAAAGTGCTACAACCCCCAAAGTGTGGTTTTATATGTGTGCAGAGTGCTGTCAGCATTAATCTCGTTAAAATAACGAGCTAACTGCACTAACGCGTTGACGCTGTGCAGCCCCACACACGGGGCGATCCGTGCTAACTCGCTAACGGAGATTTGCCGCATTAATGCGGTTATGGTGTTAACGTCATTTTAACGAGATTAACGGTGACAGCACTAATATGTATGTTGTATATACAGAAGCCTGGTCATACAGGGCTTTATAAATAATTTATAAACTTTCAAAAAATAAATTCTAAATTTCACCAGAACGCAGTGAAGGGAAGCAAGGCGAAGGATGACGGTCAACTTTAAGCAAATTACGTAGCAATGAAGAAAAGGTGAAGAGCTAGAAGTTCTTTTTTTGTTTGCTTTTAGTGCAAATAACCAGATGCAGGGAATTTAGACAAGAAATCTTTTCTTATACTTAAATGAAGAAGTTTAAAGAAAGTGCTGGGTCAGATTCCTGCTAAGTCTTAAATAAATGTCTTATATCTCTTATAATACGACTCACAATAAATCCCACTATTAAAACCCTGGAACATTAGCTACAGCACTCAGAGGAATTAAGTAGACACTGGGAGAAAGCAAGGAATGAATGGAGAGTCTTGAATGTGTAGGAATATCCCTTTTAACTAACAGGGTCCCAGACATCGACAACAACACCCAGCAAATTGTCTCTGTTACCTTGGTATTCACTTTAATATTCATTTAAAGGTCCAGGCAAACAGTAATTCTGTTATTATGCTTTTCTCATTGAGACAAGTAGTAATTTAGATGTGAAGCTATTCAGACAGCACAAAAACCAAGTGGCTGTCTTACACCTGCAACGAGGGCAACCTGAGAGTTTGTGTTTGGATTTGCAATTAGCTCCCCACATAAAGGTTTTTAAAGGCAAATGTGTTTCCCCACGTTGGGGAAGTGAATCACTGCAGCAACGCGCACGTCTGTGTTCTGACCTTCTTAGCAAAACTGAAATTGGTCATGCTGCGTAGCAGGTGTCTACGTGTATGCGCCTCTGTGGGCGTGCACTTTTCCGTGTTACATTCTACCTACTCGCTTTGCCCTTGCTAGTGTCTCTTCAAGACTTTGAATGTTGGCGGTATGTTTATATATGCCGGGGGGCATAGGAAGGTGTCTCACTCCACTATTTTGTGAGTACCACCCTTAACCGAACAAACACGCAAACACGCTCATGCAGATCTGGGAACGTATGAATCAGATGTGAGCGATGGACTTACATAACCTCCTCACCACACGTTCACATTTGAACCATTACACAATTTCACAAGTGTCCTCTATAAACATCCAGGAACCCACTGGAAAAATCCCAGAGCTGCTCTCTGTTGTCAGACAGTCAGACAACATAGGCCAAGTACACACAGTACATGTAGGTGTAGAAAGTGAGAAGTGTCTGAGTGTGTCAAAGTGTGCACTTTGTGAGGGCATAAATCAATAGGACGCATTAAAACCTTAGCTAGCCCAATCCTATCCTATCATAACTGTCTAAACTTAACCGTAATTACCTATTTACTAACACCAACATTTAACAGGCCATTGAAGTGCTGTGCAAAACAAGAGCTCGCCAAAATAAAAGCCACTCAATTTTCCAGACCTCTTATTGTCTAAAACAGGGAATCAGGAATCAGGAATTTTCTCTCTAGCCCAAAATGATGGAGGGGTACAGTGATGTTCACCGCACATGTTCAGAAAGCTGTACATTATGAATGGTTTGTGCCACTGTGATTCACCAAATATCCCAGTATAGCTTGTTTTCTCTTCTTTCCTAAACTGTTAACAGAGGTAACAGAGTTATGGTCATTTAAAAAGGGCTTGTAAAATAGGGCTGCTGTCAGGCTCACGGTGAATAAACGGTTAAAATAAGAAAAAGTGCAATTCTAACAGTGCATCTATTTTCTATCTATTATTTAATTATGAATGGGGTGGCCTTTATCAGTAAGAAAAGTTATAAAGCCCATGAAAATACACTTGAAATCCATCATTTCTGCCCTCCTTCACATTTTCCAAAGCTTCCCTTTCCCACTGGGCCTTCTGTTTGACACCTCCGGTCTAAAGCTTAAATTACTTCCAACATGGACACATGCACACATGCAGGTGTCAGTAATGACAGAATTTAAATTCACCCTGCACTGTCAAATATTTACCAGCTGTATTATCAGGGAGAAACTGAGGACCTTGTTAATGAAACTTTTAATCTTCTGATCCTTAATTTCTTGTTTCTAGCCATGTCGCCACTATCTACATGCAGGCAAGCATCAGGCTCTGTCCATAGGGTATCAAGTGCTAGAGGCAGCACCCCAGATGGCTAATTATTTCAACTGCAGATTAAGCACAACTAGAACTGGCACCATTAGACACCATTAGGTAATACCAGATATCCATAATTGTTTGAAATAATTAAGGTAGCCCTCTCCATCCACCAAATCCCTCTGTGTTTTGCCCTTGTGCTGTCACCGACAATCATGAAGTGCACATCCAGACTTCTCTGTAAGAGGTTATTAGTGAGATAACCATATATATAATCCAGGATTAAGAAAAAAAGTAGTTATATTGTAGTTGTATTACCTACAGCAGCAGCGTGAATGACCCCAAAGCAAGACAGTCACACATGACTAGACCTATTAATTATTCCCAATGAAACTTCACATTCTTCTTTAATATTCTGCAAAAGCTCAAAGTCAGTATTTGCTGTAGTGATTTTTTAATCTCTATTGTCCATATGGATTGTTTTCATAACTACATAGACTATAGAATATGAGCAACAGAGCCAGTGGTTTTTGTTATGTAATTATTATGTTGTGTGTTTTCAGGCATCACAGAACTTTTCTTTATATGGGCTACGCTTTGTACATCTTCTTCTGAGGTATTTAGAGAACCAACGTACCCAAATTAATCTACAAAAAAGACTTTTTTAATGTAAACCTCTGCTGCTAGATATGCCTATACAGCTAGGGGAACAGGGCAGAATAGCCTGAGCTTGCCAGTGGGCAAAAATCCAATCCTGTGTTTTAGATTACTGGCTTTAAGTTTTTATAGTATGAATACTAAAGGCCAAAAGAAGTTTGGAAAGTGTAAATCTCCTAGAGCTTCTGGAAATCCTCTGCACCTTCGAAGTGTAAAATTTAAACATCCTGTAATAACAACATTGTGTCTTTTTGTTTTATGTTTATGCAACAAAAATCTGAAGCTGGTAGTAAAATGGTTTCCACTGTTGCCTCACAGCAAAAGGGTCTTGGGTTTGAAGGTTGTGGCTGACCAAAGCCTTTCCTTGTAAAGGTTAATTAGGTTAGGCTAGCTGGCAATTCCAAGTTGGCCATACTGCTTGTCTGTGTCTTTGTGTTAGCCCTGTGTTAGTCCGGTGGCGTGTCCAGGGTTTACCCTGCTTTCTGTTTTATGACAGCTGGGATAGGCCCAAGCACCCTCACAACCCTCCATTGAATAAGCGAAGACAAAAAGTGAAAAATGGATGGATGGATAGAAGGAAGCTATCTGATGCTAAATTGTGATCATTCCCACTTAAACACAATCCAAACTGAATATCTGTGTTGAAAATGCTGGAAAATCATATAATGTGATATGAAATGTGAACACGTGTAGTCCCCTAGTTCTCTGATGTTAACTACTCAACAAATTCCCACAATAAATAATCACATTTGCTTTGATTACTCTGTTTACTGAGGCATATTCACAGCATCGTTCAGCAGACTCTACTCCAGACACATCAATTGTAACTTGCAGGAATTCACTTCAGCAAAAGAGATCCCAGGAGAATTTGAACCTAAGTAGCAGGATCTTCGAAAGATTTAATAAATAAATTCATCAGGAGAAGCCAGACGTTTTATTAGTTCAGTTGCACAGAAGGAGAATGTGTGCTAAGGGCCAAAACCAATGAGCTTGGAGCCGTTCAGCTCATTAACGAGATGCTTCGATATCCGAGTCTAACGATGAATAGTAATAAAAACAGTTTTTTGTACAACAAAAACATATATGCTTGCAAATGCAAGTGAATTGCCGCTCTATAATGACAAGAAGTAAGTAAGTAACGTATATTTACACCTTTTATAGCCACTTTGTTACACAGATTACACAGATCTTTGTTACACAGATTATGCCTTTGAGGAGCGTTTTTCACAGGTTTTAGCTGCACCTGCTTATAAAAGAGCTCAGTTCAGTTTAATTTCACAGATTGTGCCTCAGTTGCCCTTTCTGTTAAGTTGCCCTTTAGGTTGAGCTTAGGTTGAGGTTTAGCGTTAAGTGGCTGATGCATGAATATTTCCTACACTGGCAGTACCCGCTCCTTGCGTAGGAACATTTTTCTCTCTCTCTTTTTGCATGAAAAGAAATGGATATTAGGTCACTTAAGTAAATATTTACATGGAATCAAAAACATATATTAAAAAAGAAGTGACATTTTTGATGGCAGCGTTAAAGTTAGCTGTTTTAAGAGAAACTTTGAAGCATTGTTTGCTGCTAGCACCCACTTTGCCGTTTATGTGTGTTTGTGGACTGAGTATCAAGACAATCAAGAAGAAAGCACCACTGCTGAGCTTTAAAGACACATTTAGACTAAGCTACATAAAAGAAGAAGCGAGAAAAGGTCTTTATCCCTCAACCTTTTTTTCTTTTTTCAGAGGGCAGTAGGGGTTTTCCAGTTGACTTCAGTACACAGCACAACTGCATTTTATGAATCAACCTCCTTATAACATTACAAGAAGAGCCATAGAGATGTTATTCAGGACTTTTTCTTTGCCTAACTTGCCAGTCATTTGCAGTTTACAGGGGTGCCGTTCTGTATAACAACAATCCCACCACGTGCTTCAGGAAGCTGCCGGTTTACTGCCATCCACCCTCAGCCTCAAGACCAGCTTCACATCTACATCCTTTCTCCCTACTGAAATCATGCCAGCATAAACCTTTGAAACCCTTCTTTCAGTGCTTTTACTGACCTCTGCTGCCGTGTGGGAGGCCACATGGAGAATGGGCCATAAATGTACTTTCCCAGCTCATTGAAAAAGAACAACCAGTAGCTCATAAAGTAACATTTTATTACATAATATCGCCTAGGACTTTTCTTTAAGCTACATTAAAACTCAAAATTGTGAATCTCTAATGCTTAACATGGATAGACATAAATCCAAAATGGAAGGCACAAAAACATGTTTTCTGCTATATTTTGAGACTCGACTGAGTTTTGCTTTAATAAAATGGCTTTTTGCTGACTGGAGGTAAATACTTCCAAATACACACTAGCTGTTTATTCTACTACACTTGTCTCTTAGACAATAATACACATTAGTGCATGTAAGATAACATTATCAGTATAGAAACCTTCTCATGTTATATGTCAGCAACAGCAAATTTAAGCAGGTAGATGTCACCAAGATGACCCGCTGAGGTTTAAACTGAGTATTAAAATGGGTAAGAAAGGTGATTTAAGTGATTCTTAAGGCGGCAGGGTTGCTGGTGCCACACAGGCTTGTCCGAGTATTTCAGAACTTGCGGATCTGCTGGGATTTTTCCCACACAACCGTCTCTGGGTTTTACAGAGAATTCTCATAAAAGAGAAAACATCCAGTGAACGGCAGTTCTGAAAATGCCTTGCTGATGGCCAAGGTTAGAGGAGAATGGCTAAACTGCTCTGAGCTGATAAGAAGGCAATGGCAACTCAAATAACCACTCATTACAAGTGTAGCATGGGAAAGTAGGTGGCACATGGGACAAAATAAGCAGGGTTCTTGTAGCTCTAATGCAGAAAAAGACACAGATTTGCATGGAACACCATAAATGAATGACTTAACATGTTCCTCATTTGCTACAATTCAGTTGTTTTGGCAAAACACAAACAACTCAAAAATATGACAGAAAAAAAATTATACAAGAAAAAAGATGCTAAACCACAACCCTGTCAAATGACAATGAAACGGCTGGTGCATAATTTGTATTGCTGCATTTCATTACAGTTTTAACAAACCAACTCCACATTTGAATACTCTGGAGATTGCAGTGGTCTCTATGCCTTAGATAATAACATAGCTTCAAAGAAATACAAAATCTTGTTCAAATAGCAACTGGTAATTTCTGAAAAAGTATTATTATAAGTATATGTCAGCATATTATACCAGCCTAACATTGCCTCACATTGAGGCTCAGCCCAAAACAAATGTGGACCCAACAATAGACCAAGATGCACTTGGCACAGTCACAGTGCTGCCACCTTGTGACCAAAGTCCATAAGATCAGATGAACCTGTGGCGGCACAGCTGTATCTTATGTCACTCAATTCAGAAGCAATTTAAAATCAATTTTTGCCATGTTCAAATGAAATCAACAATGAGCACATTTACTTGCACCCCAGCATCCCGAGACAAATAGTTATTTGACACAAGTGAGAAGCTACATAATGAATTTAAGTTCAGTGTTAATCACCCAGATAAAGAAGGCATGCAGAAAAGCTTCTGTGAACACACAACACCTTAAGCCTTGAAGCAGATGTGCTACAGCAGCAGAAGACCACACTCCTAGCTAAAAACAGTAAATTGAGGCAGATAGTCTCACAAAAAATTGGACAAGGGTGTCTTTGTCCTGGAAATCTATAGAAACTGCTACACATTTAAACAATATCCCATGTAAACATACAAAATAATCCAAAAATGTTGTCTTCTGCTCTGTCAGCAATAGCATCAATATAACAGAAGGGTTTGGGGTTTATTTGTTAGTACGTTCCCATGTGTGAAAAAACCTGACTGCAAATGTGCCAACTTTATGTGTGCACAAATACTTTAAGTGCCTGTGAGTGTGGGTAGGTATTAACTCACATCTGTGAGTATGCTGATGTGTCTCCTATATTTAAGTTTGTTTAGACCTGTCTGCTTGTGTGAGCGTCCTTATACTGATGACAGCGCATGTGTGGGCAACTAGGTTATCTCCATAGACAGCAGCATATATCTATTTTAGGTTCTCAAGATGATAAGAGTATGCTACCATTACAGTTAATACGATTTGTATATAAATGCATCACTGTATATTTGTGCATGGGTCTGAGGAATTGTGTCTGTGTCAAGGGAGGAACTGTAATGAAGCGTGTGAATGTGTTCTAGGCTCTTTAAAATTAGCATTAAGAAAAAAAAAACAGTAACAAAGCAAATGAGTCGAATGAACGAGAATGAAAATATACACATCAGGTCAAGTATAAGATGCTAATGTAGTGAGATAAAAGTGGTATAGTAGAGAGGAAAGCACACTGGGCTGTCAAATGCTCAATCTAGCAAACAATCTACAGACAAGGAGGCAATCATTGCTCCGGTGTTTGTCCCAGCAGTGTACCTAATACCTCAGCTGCAGGACTTATATGAGGGAGGAATTTCACAGGCTTGTATACAGCATTGGCATTATGTTGTAACAAGGTACTATGGAGCACAGGTATTTTAAACAATGATAGACATCGATAGTTTTTATTTTTTTTATTTTTATTTTTTTTGACAGGACAGAGGAGTGACAGGATGGTGGAGCATCAGCAGTAATACTGTCCTTGTCTTCTAACCCTAGTCTGCGGTTGGACAGATAGATCGGTAAGACATGGTCGCCAAATTGCTCTTTAAAATCTGTGTCCATTTGTGTAAGAGTGCTTAGAAGCGATGTTGCAGGCAAACAATATCATCAGTAATGGCAGAATATTGTTTTACTCACTTACCTTAACCTCTGATATTTCCAGACAGCAGAAGTTTTTATTTTTAATTTTCTTTTACATATAACCCTTTTAACTGTGATTTTTGAAGAATGTTTCATGGCTGTAATAAAAAAAACAAGAACAAAAGATGCAGAGTGTTTTCCCAATTCACATTGTTTTTGTTTGAGGTGCTCTTTGAAAGAGCTGTATTCAATCAGTTAAAAATGCGTTGGTTCTCATTGTGAGGTCATACCTAACCTTTGTCATGATTGATTACCAAATGGGACTCAAACGCAGACCCAGATGCCAGCCAGTGTTTCACAGTATTTATTAAACACAGGTGCTTCACTGAATTACAAACATGCAAAAGGATGATTTTCTGGAAAACAGTTTATGAGAAGGTAAGTGCCACTAATGGGTTTAAAAGATGGAGAGTGGGCAGGCAGGTGGGTATCTAACACAGTTCAAATCCTTTTCTTCCTAATAGGTTTCTGAGACATAATCCAAAGAAGATGAGTGATCCAATTCAACCATGGCAGGTCCAGAGAAGGGACTGGAGGCGGAGTAAGAGAGGAGGCAAAGTAAGATCAATGAAAAAAGAGACATTAGCGAGAAAGAACATTAAATCTGAGCCGGACATTACCACTATGGCAGATGAAGGATCCAGAGCTTAAGTATGCAAAAGGCTAGATGAGGTAATGACCAACAGGTGCGTAACAGGACGTGTAGCCAGCGGCTGATTGGGAGCCCCGGGCACAATATGCAAATAACTGGGAACTCGTTCATGTGAGAAGAAAAGAGAAAGTGGGAGAGTGAGAAGAGGAGGAGGAATATTGGAGAGATTTGGCTGGAGACTGCTAGACCATGACATCCTCAGAGAGTTAAGAGTCATATTTTAATTGTAAATAATTCAAACTGTAATAAAACTAAAAAAAAAAAAAAAAAAGGTATATGTAGCTTAAAACAACTGTCCCATTTAAAAACAACCTACCTTTGAAATGAAATTGGGTTTTTCCCTACCCTGCCTGTGGGAAGGGGTGTGCTCTTGATGACACACTAAAATATTGTTGCTTCGGGGCCTTTCACGAGCTTCGCTGACACAATGCTGCCAGCCATCCTTTAACACCCGACACTCGCACGCAGGCTGTAGCAAATTAAAATAGCAGTTGGAGTGGTTATTGATGGATGGGGTGATTGATATTGCAATTTTCAGAGTGGTTACAAAAACATTTCACACCTCACTGAGCATACAGGTCTTAATTAGTATGCACCATCAGCTTGAATAAACTCACAAGGCATCACTCCCAAAAATGCCTTGATCCCAACAACACTGAACCAGACATCCAGAGGTAACACATAGACAGTGTCATATGCTTTGAATGCTTTAAGCTATCATCCTTTTTATGCACGTTTTCCCTGTTGAACAATGAAGCAAAGGCAAGGTTCAGTCCTATCAGGCTAAGTCTTATAAGCTAATGAAAGAGGACAGTTGTTAAACAGCTGTAACAGCATAGTCGCATAACGAGACTGAAGGGCCCATCCATCCATCCATCCATCCATCCATCCATCCATCCATCGTCTCTTCTCCAATTCAGGGCCATGAGGTGACTGGATCCAATCCCAGCTGTCATAGGATGAAAGGCAGAATACATGCTGGACAGGATGCCAGCCTATTGTAAGGCTACATCAAAACAATCATCCACACTAACACCCAGTTTTGAGGTCGTTACTCAAAAAAAGTATTGTATTACACATTACTTACCACCTTTCTTGAATGTAATGCAGTACCAAATAGGGAACCCACACAATATGTGTTGATATTGCATTTAAATATTTGTATAGTATTTGAAAAGCACTACATAACTAAACTTTACTTACCTTACTTACAATCACAGGCAGAACACATGAACTCTACCCAGAAAGGCCCCAGTTAGCTGTCAGATTCAAACCTTTCACCTTTTTGGTGTCAGAAAACATTTTTATCCACCGCATCACTGTGTTGTATCGTGAATAGATCATAACAACAAAAATCATTTAAAAGACATCAAATTTCATGTCAGTGCAAGTAACACATATCTGCAGAAATGTAATGATGGCTCATTTATATTGATTTGTATATCCTCCTTCTCCACACATTTCAATGAAAAGTACTCCAGCAAAACCTTCTCACAATAAATTCAGCAAAGCATTCCTGGGCAGATTATTCATTTAAATGAATAAGTGTTATGAGTCAAACCACATTCGTGCTCTGCTTGCCCAGAATTCTGTGAATCTACCACCTGATCCTGCAGGTTTGCACTCTACAACATCCATCAAATCAGATGTAGCCTCTGCAGGCACTCTGCAGGGCTCAAAGTCACAGCATCTCTGGCTCAATTTCCCCAAAGTAAGCTTTCTGAAACACTTCCTTGAGCTCCCCTGAACTTATCCCAAACAGTGCAGCCTGTCTTGTTTCTTCTTGTCCCAAATTCCTTCATGTTAGCTCTCTAAGATACTCCTCCTAGCTCCCTGTAGCTGCACTTACTTCTTTTAAAATCCCTGGTGCTGGCACACATGGCAGGGGAAAGGATCTGCAGCTCCATACCTTCAGGCTGTGGTTAAGCCAGACAAATGAGTCCATGTTCTGAATTTTTTTTCACGACTGACTGCTTGACTCCAATTTCTATGCACCGGACTGGCCATCACTACACCAGGTCCCAAATTCATGTAGTGAAATATTCTTCCTGCACCAGCCAGATTAAGAGAGTCACTTCATATATTCTAATACATTCACCCTCCACTACTACACAGATTTTTCCCCCAAACGTGCCTCTTATGCAAGATCCTCATTTTTGGTAACCACAAGTATAAAACCCTTGGGGCTGACATTCCCTTATATTACATATCTTTGTTATTTTTGGTATTGAAGATAACTGTCAGCTGGTGAATAATGTTGGAATTAGTAACCTGATCTTGCGCTAACATATGCAATAATTGCTTAACCTTAAATGAATAGTTACCCAACAAAAGTACCATTAACCTTCATATACCTGACAGTAAGACAGCTGGGCCTGCTGCTCACTTAATGAGCTCTGTCTTATAACTCACAGAGAGCCGTTTCAGCTGAATGCTGCTGAGGCAGCCTGTGGAGTAGGTGTGTGGAAACATAAAACCTTGTATTTGTAATCACTGCTCTTGTTAATAGTAGCAAAGCATTAGCTTAAAAGAGAAATGCTAACATTTGATTCACTTGTTTTGTGGTTTTAGAGTTCGGTGAAAAGTCAAAGCAATCTTTGAGCTTTTGGTCACCTCAATCACTAAAGCACTGCAGGGGAAAGGATCTGCAGCTCATGTGTGGCAACATTTTCAGGATGCTGAGTGATACCCTCCAACCAAATTGCTGTCTTGCAAAATCTAGAGCAGCATGCTGTTTTCTTTAAAAAAAAAAGTCTAGAAACATCTAAGTACCTATCCCAGTGTCCAATAAAAAAGCTGTTGCATAAACACACAGAAAGCATCATCACTCAAATAGTAACAAAATAGATGTACCACAAAAAAACAATCAAAAACTAGACCTCCTGTTAAAGGTCCTTGTCTCTGGCATGTGGCAAGTCCACTTTTGACCACTTCAGCCAGGGGAGTGCAATTAATTTTGCTAAGATGCCACATGGGAAACATAGAATTGTTGTGAAGGGCCACACCAGTAAGCCTGCCTCAGTGTTTATTTTATCTCTTCATAAACTGAGACTGATTTAAACTATACACACTGGAAGCACACTTCATTGATTGATTGATTTATTTTTAGTGTTCACAAGGTTGGACATGCATGGTGAGACTGTAAAAGTGAGTTCTAATGACCTTTGGTGTCTGGGGAACATCCAGTGGAAGCATCTTGAACTGTCATGCTTGACATCATGTGACAGCACAGAGCATAGTGACAGAGCACACATGTTTTTGGCCACACCAACACAATCTTTGCTCACCAGACATGCCTCCCTGCAACTCCATCTGCTACCAAAAAACAAAATAAACTTGAAGAATCACTGTTTTGACACACTGGAGGAGATCCAGCATGAATCACAAGTATAAGAGGACATAATAGGATCTCTATAGAAGGATCTAAAAACAGCAGCAGCAGTGAAAATGGTCAAGAGGCGCACAAGAACTTAGTTTTGATTGTGAGTTCGGCCATATTTAAATCAGGTGTGGTTTTTTGATGTTATAGTCCCAATGTAAAAATAAATCATGCATTGTGTTAGTTTAGGCAGCGCACAAATTTAAGCTGTCCCTCATCTAATCTAGTGCACATGCACAGATAAACTCCAGGTGGTGCTAATGCACCTACACTTTTAGCCTCTTGCTTGAAAAGCACTCCCATTTTTTAAATTTCCATTTCATAATTTTATACTTTAAATTTAAATTTGGTCCCAGTCCCATTAAAAGTTTTTATACCCCAGGAAAATTGTCTTTATAATTCTTTTAGACTGTACACACCCTTCTTCTTCTTCTTCTTCTTCTGCAGCTTCTCTGTTGTCACAGTCAGCTGCACATGTCATTTGAATGCATGTGTAGAAACAGTGAATGAGGAACAGTGTCACATTACTGGTGACGGTCAGATAACAATAGCGTTTAACCTTCATCGTCCATGTTTGTCACTGTTATGAAATTTTTGTACTATTACATGTCAGTACAGCCAGCCAAACACCAGCTACAATACTTAATGAAAAGCAAACTCTGAACTCTGTTAGGCTCTCTGTCTGACAGCAGAAAGAATTAAGTGATCATTAGTGTATGCAAATATGTTTTTAGTCCTCGAACTATTAGTCATACATGTCAAATTGTACAAAATTTCCATAATTTTTTCACATTTTTAACCACTTTTGTTTCCTATGGGCTGAGTCTGAAATCTTTTGGTTTATTATGAACTCGCGAGCACACGCTTTGCTGGATGAAACCAAAGTACACGCATCCAGTCGCAGTGCGTGCGTGCCACAAAGATGAGCTTTCTCTCTGAATGAACTGTTCAGTACAAGTGAGATGAAAGAGTATGTCAAAGCTTGTGTGTCAGACATGGCCAGCAGCATGTCGTGTGTGTGAGCGCATGTGTTTGTGTGTGTTCGTGTGAGTCTGACCTGCAGCAGAGAAAAAAGAAAAACACCCCAAAAAACAACAAAGACAGCCAAAGATGATGGAGTCATTTTGTGATGTCCCGGTGAGGTAATTTGCACACCAACTGACTGAAATATTTACCAAACATTCTTAGAGAAGATACAAGTGCAAATGTTACCCATGAAGTCAACTCCAAGCATCAGTTACTTTGTTATCAATATCATTTACTTTTTTAACATTATACAGCATTTTAATACAGATCCCCCTATAGCTGGGAGGATGGATGGATGGATCTCCTAATTATTAAGCACAATATTGATTTTGAATTTGCCACTTGCATCACATCATCTGCACCCCTAAAATGTCTGTGCATGGGTATGTCTGATCTGAATGCCAGCTGATAGCTGATACCATGTATAGATCTAGTATACTGTGTTGAGTATGTACAAACCACTTTTCAACCAACTGACACCTCACTGAGTTAATTAAATAGAATTCACATCTACCGATTTACAACATGTAAGATGTGTTTTAACAAATGGTTACCCAATGTGCACATCACAAGTGTGAGGAAGAGGCTTGTGCTCAAAATGCCACACGACTGTTTGCAAATCTGCTAAGTTTCCAATTTACGTCATTGAGGTGTGCCTGGAGCAGAAAGCAACACCGAGCGCTTTGGCTTGAAAAATGTTTTCAGACAAGCAAACAGGTGTGAAGATCTGCTGCAGCTGATAGAAAAATCATCAAATTTTGTGCAGAAGAATCAATGGTTGCATACACATATAAGAGAGAGCAGGTGAAGAGGATGCCACTGCAATTTTCATGTGTTCTGTATGTGGTATGTCAGATGGCATGTAGTGAAGTATGTTCATATTCTTCAGGATATCACAGAATCAGTGCTTAACCCTTCGAGCTTGTTAATCTAAGATACATTAGCTCATTAGTCATTACAAACAGATAATTATGTACAACCTGACTTATCTTTGGTGCTGCTAGTAGCTGAAAAATCTCCAATTAAATTACTTTTTAATCAGAGAGACAACATATGTCTATCAATACAGAATATAGAAAATATGAAATGTATAAAAGCATGCCAATACAGCATGTTTTATGTTTTGGAGTTCAATATTATTAATGATTTAGGACACCACTTAAAGATAAATCACCTCTGAAATGATTGAGGAATTCATCACAAAGGATGTTACTGATAGTACGGATGTTAATTGTTGGCATTAGCTTTGGGGGGAGAAGAAGAGGAACAGACCTATTTGATTCACAGATCAAAGGCTGTATTGCTGTGGTTCATCTTTCAAACACTAGATGACAGTAATAGATTTCAGAGAATACAGGGAGGGAGCACCAGCAATCGGGAAAGAAGGGGGTAGAAGGGTAAAAGGAGAGGAATTTAGTAAAGCAGGGGTGAAAGGGACAGAAGAAGTAAAACTTTCATATAGGGGACAGAAAGAGGAATGAAAAAGGAGAGGAGATGAATGAGAGTGGACTGAAGAGACTGTAAATAAAAGGAGACATAAAAGAGATGGATACAGAGCCAAGGACGCTGGGAGGGAAAGCGCTTAAAAAGCAGAGAGACGGGAGCATGAAACAACATCAGAAACACAGGGGTGGGGGGGAGGGAGGGGGGGGGGGTGACAACCGTCTGTGTGGGATGTAAAGGAAAGGAGATGAAGACTTTGAGGGAAAAAAAAAACCTAGATAGACAAGAAGCAGATTAGGAGATAAACGGATGCAGACAGAGAGATGAGTGGATATGCATCGTGAAGGCAGAGATAGAAGAGATATCCGATTGGAAAGTGTGTCTGTAATGTCTTGAATCAGATTCTGGGTGTCCTGCTGTCATCTTAAAAAAAAATACAAAAACAAATTAACTTCAGTTCTCTGCTGACGGTTTTATCTGATCTCTTACTTTTTTCCTTCCATTTCTGTCTCTCTATTGCTGCCTCTCTCTCTCTCTCTCATTTGCTTTGTTATCTTTCCATCTTCTCTCTTCCTCTCCTACAGCATGGTTTTAAGGGAATTTACATTAATTCCTGAAAATTTGAAATCAAAGTTGCAATAACAAGCTTTGAAAATGAAAAAAAAGGGCTTTGCAGCATCCTTCAGAGGTTGGAGGACCCACAGCACATTGCCAGAATATAATCCAACATTGTAACAGCCATCCAATGCTCTGGAGTGGCAGCAACTGAAGCTGACACTTGAATGCTTTGTCATTGCTTTAACACATTGTGACATGTAATGCAGTGCTTGGGGTTGTGTCCAGCTCAAGTTTGCCACCGCTAGAAGATGTGAAGGATGCAATGACATGAATCAAATTTGTATTGTTTGAACAGTCTGCTGGCAATATGCATGCTGTTAAACTTTATCAAGTGAACTGGAGCTGCTAAGCAAATCTGAATTGCTTTCCTGTCTGCTGATTTTATGAGGGCATCTTTATGCACCAAGTCTAACAATGGGGCGATACCACATGTATATCTGCCCATTAAATATGAAGCAGTCAAGGGGAGGGGTATACTCACAGCCATTTCAGGTCACGCTGAGATTCATCACTACACGGAGAGTTCGAATGCACTGGGAGGTTTATTGTTAAAGCCACGTGTCATTTTGAGTTGTCCATGGTTCATGATGACACCATCTGTAACACAAACATGCTCTAATGGAAATCACTATTGGAGTCAGAACAAAATTGTGTGCTGTGATGTGGACCTTACACTTGAGCCTGACTGCTCCCTGCACTGATATTCAATGATCTGTCCAAGCGTTATCGCTGAAATGAGACAGACAACCAGCAAGGGTTATACTTCCTTTAGCAATCCTGAAAGCCTATAAAAACTTTAAAAGCAATTTGGCGCTGTTGAAAAGAAATGCTATGTTGTAGATAATAAACTGTAACTGCAGGTGAATCCTTGTCAGTCTTTTCGCTAGTGTAAGCCAGTATACTGGTGAAGGGCGGGGGGGTATTTTTTCCTGGAGGTATGTTATCAGAGTTATGAAGGTGAAATCACCCATCACATCTGTTTTGTTAAATAATGGTGATGTGCCTGTGCACACAACCTCGAATAAAATTCCAGCATCCTGAAGCCAACTGGCTTCACATCTGCTGTCAGCGCTCATCAGACTTGCATTGAGTTAACACTAGACTGCAGCTCTGTATAACTTCCAGCATCCCAACAGGTAATGTTAAACCTGCTGATCACTCATCTCGCCAGGAAAGGGCTGATGGGACTATTGACCCCGCTGATAGTTATCTGACACCTCTGCTGTCCATCAAACAGTGTGTTGAAACAAAGCTGTGTCCTGGCATAGCCTGGATCTCAGATGCTAGACAAAAGAGGACACTCTGGCATACTTTTTAGACACACACACACACACACACAGAGAAATAAAATGTGAAAATAATTAAAGCTTATTACATGTAAACACCATCCCCTCTGTTCAAAGATCGGACAAGACTCAACTGTACATCTGGATTTAAAGGATAAAGGTTCCTCTTTCAAGGATGCCATTTGGACAGAGAAGACAGATGGTGTAAAAGAGGCATCAAAGAGGTCATCTGTGTCCACTCTAAACAACCAGCTTTGGACAGAGGGGGCGGGTTATGATGCCAATTGTCTGCCACCTACAATGCAGTTTTGAGATCCCTTCCCAGGTGCCTCAACCCCTATTCACATCCTTCGTCAGGTGACCTTAACCGGTCACATGATAGGGTAAGGCAAGGTCTCACAATGATTCTACCTGAAACCTCTGGTGATAATGACCCAAAGTGACCCAAGCCACACTTTGGCTCATGTGATGAGTCACATGATTAATAGTGGGTCAACAACCCTCATTAGGGATAACCCACGCTAGGGTTTAAATACCTGGGACTCTCCACCATTTGGTTTTAGAACTGAAGAGGCTACTTAAATGGGGAAACATCTTCAAGAAAGTCCTGTGCATTTCTCTCCAGAGTCATTAGACCAACAGCAATATGCATTAAGAGGCTTTCCTTGATATTTCTTTACATTAAATCCCTAAATAAGAAACATTAATGTTTTTCACATTCATTTTCACATCTTACAACTTGGTTTCTGAAATAATCTTCCCACAACAATGAGTCTTATTAATCTCGTTATCAGTGACTAAATTTAAAAAGAGAAAGTTGTGTAAGTTGTCACAGGCGTAGAGGGTCATTGCCTCCCTTGCAACCTCATCCTTAGTTTGCATGAAGTATACTAACTTGTCTGCAAACACTGACTAACAAGCAAAAGTAGTGAAACTTTGAAAAAACGCAACACAAATCATTCACTAAGACCATTCATCCTCAAAATAAAAGCTGAGCCTTATTAAAAAAGTGCAGCTTTTACTTTGAAGGTGAAAAGGCTTCAATATTGGTTTGCATTGCAATCTTCACAACTCCAAGTAGAAGGAGGGCATCGGCAGGCAAGTTGACATTTTCTATAAAAACTACATCTGCCCTTGGCAACCTACTATTGACCAAAGGAATTTTTTGGCAAACCACATATTTGTGAGGAGTGTAACCTCTTTTAACCACTTACCAGCTGGTGGGGGAATGCATATATTTACCATTAGTAACCGGTGGTTACCAAGGGGTTACTGGCTGGTCTCTAGGTCTGTGTGACCAGAGCTTAGCAATGAATTTTACAGCAACTGCCATCAACCTCCAGCAACTACTTAGAAATGATTTTCCCTAGTGATGGGTGGTTGCCAGGTGGTTGCCAAACAATCATTAGGTCTGTGTGAAATAGGCCTAACAATGGCCTTTCCATCACTTCTAGTATCAGGCATAATGTCAAAATGATCCTAAGTTGATAGATCTGCTACAGAAACCTTTTGGAGTCACAGATCATTTCATGGGGAGTAAGAAAGAGAGACAGAGAAAGAGAACAAGACTGACTTTGTTTAGCTCACTACTTAGAGATACATTTAAGCCTATTTCTAGTTTCATAACTAAGCAGTTTCATAATTAATTTGTCATTGCAGTGGAAAATTGCTATGGGATGGTGTTAGTGAGATGAGAGACAGGAAGCTGAACTGAACTGAATGCACTACTGGGAAGTGTGTGCCATCCTTTTGTTGAGAATCTGATCTGAAACTATATCCTGCACAGTAATTCATATCAATAGGTGCACAAAACACCAGATGAAAACATAATCATTCATTATAAATTAAAATTAATTAATAAATGAAATATCCAGCAGATGTCCTGATCAATGATATTACAGGCAATATTGACAATAGATAAAATCATGACATTTTAATTAGACTTCATAAAGAGAATGTGTTATGTAACTGTTGGCATTTAATTCCATTCATTTGTCAGAATCGCTTGGTTGGCTCTTGTTCTGCTGATTAGTAGCCAGATGTCAGGAAGTTGAGAATGTCACTATTATGATAATGGTTGCAATTCTGCGCTCTGCATTATGTTTATTAATGTATTAACGTGTTAAATCAATGATTGGTGTAACTGCACTGATTTTCTTTATGGAATTGTAGACAAAGATGACTTTAAGTTCAGGTACTACATCATCTAGATGTGCAGTACTGTGTAAAAGTCCTGAGCCACACTTTATTTCTTTATAATAAAGTTTTTTGCATGATGGGGGCAAACATTAATGTTTGCCCCCATCATGCAACATTAATGTTGCAGTGATTTATTGAAACATGTGGAAACAGTCACAAGGCAAAACAAATTTTGTAGAATTAATAATAATAATGGATTGCATTTATATAGCGCTTTTCGGGGCCCTCAAAGCGCTTTACAATTCCACTATTCATTCACTCTTACACACTGGTGGAGGCAAGCTACAATTGTAGCCACAGCTGCTCTGGGGCAGACTGACAGAAGCGAGGCTGCCATATCGCACCATCGGCCCCTCTGGCCATCACCAGTAGGCGAAGTGTCTTGCCCAAGGACACAACGACCGAGACTGTCCGAGCCGGGGCTCGAACCGGCAACCTTCCGGTTAAAAGACTAACTGCCAACTCTTGAGCCACGATCGCCCCTAATTCTAAGAAGACTGAAATTCAGTGGAATTCCGTGGAAGCAAGCGGAACAATGTGCTTCTTGTCCTGGTCGTGGAAAACAGGAGTGTGTATGGGAGTTTGTCAAATCAGTCTACATGTGTATTCTGGACTTGGAGAAGGCTTTCAACTTCGTTTCTCCCAGTTGTCGTGTGGGGGGGTGGTTTAGGGAGAGGGAGATTACATCTGCCAATAGAGTAACACTTCGGGGTCCCCCTCAGATAAGCTGAAGGACGTGGCAGGCAAGAGGAAGGTCCGGGCATCTCTATTTTGGCTGCCAGTTAAGTGGAAGAAAATGGATAAATGGAGATTGAAATTAATGATTAATTCAACCAAGCCTGGACTCTCTCGGGCAAACGTTCTTGAAATTTCTTTAAGTAGTCTACAGGAATAGTTCTCCAGCTCTCTTGAAGGCCTTACAAAGCTTATGAAGATGTTGTCATTAAGACACTTTCCCCATGGTGGATCAAAATCTGACAGTGCTTTTCATAATTATATCAATTTTGACAAAATTCCCAACACCACTGGCTGAAATAGTGACCCAAACAACAACAGAACCGCCACTGTGGTTTACAGATGTCTGTAGACACTCACTGATTTACCTCTCTGCTGATCCCCTCTGTACATATTGATGAGGATTTGAACTAAAAATCTCATATTTTGATTCATCACTCCACAAGCCACCTATCAACAGAAACCATTTCTCATGGTCTTCCATGAACCCATCTACGGAGCTTTGCTGAATTAAAAACAAAAATGTTTTTTTGATTCTTAAGGACTTCACTTTTTTTTTCTTCAGGCTGATTTTTAAACCCAGCCCTATGACAACATGTGTTGACAGGTTGTTTCTGGCCTTTCACAACTGTGTTATAAACCTAACCTATTTGCCTGAAGCATGTCTAGGCCATAATTAATCATGTGGCTTTGGCACTGAATGTTGAGTGACCAACATTCAGTGGTCATTGTCTGTCATGTAACGTGGAGTGGGTAAAGAATCAGAAGCAATATGTTCACAAAATATGCTCCTCTTATACTATAACATAAATTAACATGGCATAGTGAGTCTGCACCTCCCACACAACAACATCGGTTTCCTTTGGGGGCAGATTTAATGGCAGAGCCACTTCTTGCAACTATTTTTCATCAGGAATTAATCCTGAGCGAGTTGCTTTAAAAACTAATTTTATGGGTTACTTTTATCGGTAACTTTATAACTCAGATCAATTTCAGTGATGCCTTTTGATAATTTATTCTTCCCAACCAAGCTATGCTGTATGCCGTAGGCAGCAAAAATTACCAAAAGTTATTTGAGGACAGGTAGCTGCGTGAGTATGCATTAATAATCTATCTACTTATATGTCCTGCCATATGCCTCAAAGTGTGTTTGCATTGTTCATTTATCCTCTTTCTTGTCATGGTTGTATATAATGTTGTTGTGAATAAGTTGTAGGCTGTGCACACTAGAGTCTGAATGTGTGTGTGTGTGTGTGTGTGTGTGTGTGTGTGTGTGTGCGCGCGTGTGCACGTGAGTGATGACTCTTTCACAAATGAATTATGTGGCAGCACAGTGATCCGGAAGTCACACATGCACACTTGCCCACAATCTACACATTTCCACTTTAGGGCTCACATCAACTTTAAATTACAACTGTAAAAGTAGTTCTTAATTTTATTTTTTTTAACAGAAATGTGGGAATACTTATGTAAATTTATGCAGACTCAGATGCTTTTCTTTCAGAGCCGGTGATTATGGAACTCGCTCGTCAAGTAAGTTGTTGAAAAAGGAAATAAAAGTAAAGGTTAAATCATAAAGCTACATGTTTTTCCCCCTGTGACAGCAGTGATTTATCCAACTCTCTGACTTTCAACCTCTCTGACAGCATCCATCTATTTCCATTTCAATCATTCTGATGCACTGGCAGAGCCATTATGCCTATCAAGTCATCTAGTATTAGTTTAGACACACACACACGCACACACACACTTACACACACACATACACAAACACACACTCAAACAAACTTCCATTATAGATTAATATTTTTGGCTGGAGAAGAAAATATATGCTGTTACATAGAAGTTGCCAGGGGTTTGAAAAAAATCTATTAAAACTGAGAAAACACTGCTTTAGCATCTAGTACTTCTTTCCTATTTTTCATTTTTGTCATATCCCATGAAAAGCTCCAAAGACCCACAACCTCTGCGATGAGCTTACATTTGTAGAAAACATAGCAAAACTGGTGTAAAGAGAATGAAGTCTGGCTTGTTTTATCTGCCAGATTGAGGTATTTGTTGGTAATAGTGTGTATGGTTGTCAGTTTCAGGGTCCCACTGGGTTGCTGCCCATTTTCCATGAAGCCCAATGGGGGGAAATACTGCATCAGGGCTGAATCCAGCCTTCAGGCTCCGGATTCAGAGTTTTAAGTCTATTTTTCAAAACAGGAACATATTAAAATAAATCACAATCATCCATCAAGTCCAACCTGTCATAACCAGTGCAAGAGCTAATTTATTAAGGACTCTAAAGCAAGACCCAGACTTACGCACAGTGCTCAGTTTAACAAGGTTTATTGTCACACAAACTAGAAAATGAACGAGAGGTTTAGTGCAGCGCAGGAGTTCACTGATGGGAATGGGTTCACAGCTCTGGGGCAAGCATCTGTCAGAAAGAGAAAGGTGGTTAGCTCTTGAAGCCAGAGATTTGCAGGGAGTTGTTGTCTCAATTAAATTCGTATCCCCTGCTAGATCAGGCTTGGAAAGCAGCAGTAGGGAGGTCAGCCAGTTGGGAGTTTTCTGGAAGCTCAGGTGATGGTGGAAGGTGCACAGGCAGGTGAACGAAAGTAAGTAAATGCATATCCTTTCTTTGATGGAGTGGAGCAGTTCCAGTTTGCAGGTGAGTACTGAACATGAGAGGAACTTTCCTGATCATGATGATCATGCTAAAATAGCCATAGTAACAAAAAAAGAAACATATAAAAAATACAATCCCCGAGCCAAATAAATATGGAGGGAACAGGGCTGGAAACAAGGCTAAACAGTGGAAACTGTGATGTATAACTTGTAAGTGCTCTTTACATTTTCTTCACATTCATTCAATACAGAGAAATAATTTGAAAGAATTAAAAAAATATTTATTGTGACACAGAAATTAATTAATCTATCTGGTGATTAGACTCTAATGACCCGTGATGGCAGAAGAGAATCCAAGGGGCGATAGGATTTAGGACAGGACCCTCTGAAGATGCAGACGGAGGAGTGACTTGGGTGAGAGATGTGGAGGAGGTGGGTTGCACGAATGAGATTCTGAAAGGGAAAGTGACAGAGGAGCACGGCGACATAAATCACGCAGGGTGGAGGCTGATTGGCTTTAAGAAGACAGGCGAGAAGATGATTGGACCAGAGTAATAATGGCGGGATTGAACTTGACAGTCTGCGAAAGTGGACGTAATGTAAATAATAGACTAGCAACTGAACACCCGGGAAAACAGGCAGATGAATGATTACAGATCTTCATCATTGAACTTGCGCATAAGATTCATTATGTTGGTTCAACTGATAGCAATGTTCATTTTTAGCACAGGCTAAAATATGTAAATAATAGGTGGTTAATAACCAAAATACTTGAAAGATAATATGTACAGATGTACTTTGTGTTCAGCGCTAATTAGCATGGTAACATGCTAAATTAAGATGCATATATCAATCTATTTGCTTAATTTCAATTCCTGCTAGGGTTGCTGGGTGGCTGGAACCTATCCCAGTGAGAGCTGGTTAAAAACCTGGCAGACCCTCACAAGACCAACACAGAGAGACACATTGATATCCACATCATTTAGAATCAAAATGAACCTAACATGGATGATTTCAACAGAGTTTCCAGAGGAAACTGAAGCGGGCGCAGGATAACATGCAAACTCCACACCTAAATGAAGAACTTATCCGAAACACTGTAAATTCCAGTGTATTAGTAAGCAGGCGTTACTATTAACATAATGAATCATTCCCCTCAAAAAAGCCTTGCTGAACTGTATGGTGTATTTCTCAGTCATCTAATCCAGCAGAACAGATATATTTCCATAACCTTGAGTCTATTTGTTAGACTCTGAGTCCTGTCAAAACATGGCTGACCTTCAACTTAATGTTGCTTCTTTAATATCGGTTCCTCTACTTTTTATATAGACACAGCGGCATTTTATTGTATGTCGGCAGGATGTTGGCCTCCCTACTGTTTCATGAGTAGATCTTCTAATTACAAACAATGAAAAGAAACAAACCCAAACACATTTTTGTTAAATATTTGTTTTGTAATTTTGCATCTGTACACCATGACATGTAGTACCACATTTTCAGAGGCTCAAGTATTTTGGTGATGATTTGGAGATGTCCTGAGTCCATGGACATCACCAAATCCCATGCTTCCTCCCTCGAGATGCTCTGCCAGGATTTCACTGCAGCCACCCTCAAATGTTGCTTGCAGCTGCTTTGAAAACCTTTTGAGCCTCTAAAAATTGAACACCTTTGTAAACCAGTGACTGTAATTCAGCTAGTGGAATAATTTTGTTAAAACTTGAAACTTTACTTGTTTATTTGTTTGATTTTAAAATCCATTGAGCTGGCAAACAGAAACAAAATGACAAAAAGATATCTGTCATCTCATGGATCTAATTATATTAATATATTATTAAATATTATTATTGGAATTCTAACTAAATATTGCCATATACTTTTTTAAACTCCAAGATAAGAACCTGGTTTAGCTAACCTTCGTATTTTATTTTCTTCTGAAAATATGAAAAACTATGTTTGTTTGTTGGTTCTGTTTTAACTATATCTGGGATTATAGACATATATGTGCATGCTCAGTATGTTTCCATTATATTATGACATATTAAGTTATTTTTAAGTTGCCCAATTTCAGATGCGACGTGTCATATCACACATTTAATAAGGATTTGGTTAAAATGTTATATACTGTATATTACTTGCACATTTAACATCATATATATGAAAAACAATATTTATATATATATATTTTCATGTGGTTAGCAGGTTCAGTCCTACTGAGAATCTGTAAGAGACACACTGAATTTATTGATGTCTATGTTTTTTTCCTTTTAACACTGTAAAAGTGCCTTCAACGAGATGATTTCAAGGTGGGAATTATTCATTTGGTGGGATAAATAAAGCTGAAATAAATAATAAACACACCTCTCAGTGTTTGCATTGTATTCCTCTCTATTTAAATGCCTGTCTGTGTTTCATTGGTGGTATTTATGCTTGTACCTAACCCTTTCTGTGGGTGGTTGGCACTGCAAGAAACCAAGAAATAAAAGCAAAATAGCTATCCGCAGATTGTGCACTACGTGGGTAATCTGCTCTGACAACTGTCCTGGTGTGGGTTTTTCATAGAAACGAAATGAATGGATCTTTATGGCAGGACAAAAGCCATGTTGAGAAATAGAGGGACAGAGACAGAGCCAAAGAAAAGCAGCATTTAGAAAGCAAGGGACTTGTTTTGGGAGAAAATCCAAGTGAGGATGGAAGGCAAGATAGAGTGAGGGGAAGGGAAACAGAGGCAATCTGAAAGAAGGGCAGATTAGATGACAACACAAAAAAGAGACAAAACCCCGAACAAAAACACTGACAAAGACAGATACATGTGCAAAGTGCATGCTTTTGTGTAGGAGTATACTCAGCAACATGTGTTTATGTAATACAGCATGGGTCCCTCGGCATACAATATTGTTCACAAGGCTTTGTAGACATGCCTGTATTTGTCTGTAAGTAAAGTTGTGAAGTGCGAGTGTCTGATGTTTTGTCTTTTGTCTTTCCCTGCCACTGCTGAATGTTACCTCTCTGCTTCAAGGACAGTGACAGAAAGAAATGGAAGAAAAGAAGCACAAAGACAGAACTTGTCCAATGCTTTCACTGCATTTGTTTTTTACTCTGACTGCCTTCTGACTCACATTTTCCACAACGACTTCAAATAAAGGAAAACAACTTGTTGAAATGAAAATTTAATTTTCCCCTCCCTCTTCTCCTCCCTATAATACCTGTGTAATACAGGTCTTGTCATTTTCAGGTGGGCTTGTCTCTATCCATGACTGTCTCTCCTTTATTCTCTGTTTGATTCTGTTGTTTTTCTCTCTTTTTAATGTAACAGTTGGCACTTTTTCTCCCTTTCTTTTATTCTTCAACCCCAACCTTCAGTTCCTCTCCACCCTTCCTTCTTTGTTGCCTTCATCAGTGCTCCTGACAGCTCCCTGCAGTTTGTTCTTCTTCCATCCCTATCCTATTTCTGCTTCTGTGTGACACTCTCAAAGGCCTTTCCCTCTCAGCACAGAGTTTCTTCTCAATCCTTCTCTTTAATGTCTAACTCAAGAAATTATTTAGAAATTACACGCAACACCAGCAGTCATGATTGCACTGACACTGTATCCGGTATTTAAAAATAATTTGTCTCTTTTATCAGCTACCTTATCTTCTCTCTTCTCTCATAATTATCGTAATCTTTTTTGGCTGCTTTCTAGGACCCCCCCTTTCCAACAAGATATGCATGAATAAATCTTGATCAGGCCAATCCACATGTTATCCTTATCCTTGTCCACATTTCTACATCAGTAAACAAATCTACATCACTCATCCCGTGCTCACACACACCTTTGAAATATTCATGCCTATGTCAATAACTCCAAGGACACATTCAGTTAAGTTGCATCAACTCTATAATTTATGACCCAGCACTGCAAGGTTTTCACCTGTCATCCCGATTTGCCAGTGAAATGCCTCTTATGCTGCACCGCATGTCACGCTGCCATGCATGAACAAAGACACGCAGCAACAAAGACAGCACACTTCCTGCAGCCTGGCTGATGAGTTGTTTGTGTGATGCCCCCCTGCTGCCAAGGAACATGTGTGCCTGCCTCAGTGATTGCAAATGGCACAGCCACACCTAAATAAACCCAAATTGAAAAACCAGACCTTAAATGACAGTCACCAATGAGCTGGCTTTTTTTTTGTGTGGACCAATAGTCCAGATTTCAAATAACATAAATAAACAGCATTATGTTGTCAGTGGAGTGTTCAATATGTTAAGTTGGTGTGAAATTTTAAGCTAAACAAAAATGCAGAAGATTCGTGTGGGTAATCGAGAGGATATTATTTGAAATTCTCTGAAAATCTGAATCATAATTTGGCTATTATAAAGTTCATGGTGTATTAACAGATCTGTTAAGTTATCTTGGTACCTTAACACAAAAATTGTAATGTCAGACTATGAAAATATGGCTTTTGATTTATGATTACAAGGATTGACAAGATAGATTAAATATGACATTGCATGCACAGGCAGAAAGAAATTCTTACTTGCTGTGGAAAATACAAGGCTCATTTCCCCCCAGCAGTGCCTCTGGCTCAGTGCGTATACAACCCTTCCTTAAAAAATGCAAGGGGCTGTGAGAATGATGGTGCACCGTTTCAGGTGTTTTATGAGTTAGTGAAATTAGGGTTAGGTCTGAGTGCCATGCATGAGTTTTAAGATTTATTAGACACCAGAACAGTGCACAGTATTCAATTCAGTTTAGTAGTTTAAAGTACCACGAGACAAGATTCTACAAAATTTCTCTTTTACTTTATAACTCTACAAATGTGATAATTCTATTTGGTGAATGCTGAACAAGGTCCCTGTTGCATCAGCACAGAGTCCTGGTGTCTGTCTGACCTCATTTGAGATCATCTGATCCTTAATTTTTTGGTGTCAAAGAGGCTGACATCCCCAAGATCTCATTTACCTGGGAGTGTCTAGATGAGTGACTTAATAGCTAGCTACGATAATTATAGCATTCAGAAATAATTCATATACATGTAATTATGCTAATAGTAATTTTGCTTAGAATACAGTCTGTAGAATTAACAGATGAAATTAATGTATGAGAGTAATCATTCTGCAATGATTCTGAATGAATGTAAACAAATCAGCGGGGTCGCCATGCAGAGGGAGATAGTTAAATACATGATCTAAGTGTTGGGCAACTGAAGTCAATGTGCATAGGGAGTGTTCTCAGCAGGAATCCAGACAAGGGAAGTAGAGTTTTTGTAAGTATAATAAGCAATGTTTTGGTAATAATGAACTATATTTCCTCTGGACCTTGGTGCCACAAGTATCAGAAGACTAACCAAAAAACTGAAATTTAAAAATTGGATTTACAAGTCATTCCTTTTCTGTTTACTCTACTCTGCTGGATTTTGGACTCTGGTGGAATTAGGGCACATTGGACCAAGTAAATACTTCCATTTAATGGAGAAGGAATGTTGCTTTTCACCAGTAAATGATCCTCTTACCTCATCTGTCTCTCTTGACAAGAGAGACAGGTGTTGGTCACCCTGACATGGACAGCATGTCTCAAACCGATGCCAAAAGTGTTCCTTGGGATTGAGGTCGAGACTACAGGCAGCACATTCCATCCTCTCCACTTACAAAATTCAGAGGTAGTCTCCGATAAACCCCGCTCTGTGGGGGTGAGCGGTATCAACTTAGATAACAGATTTTGCCCCCATTCCCACTGGTTGATTCCTTTCTGCACTTAGATTACCTCCAATGATGAGAAACCTTGTTTTTCCACGTGGGAGATGCTACCATCACACTGGGTCCACCGAAAGCAGTTACCCTATCAGTGCAGCAATCAGCATAGCATTCTCTGTGTGTTCGCCACAATTCCACTCTATGATCCAATGGCAGTAGGCAGAATCTAGACTCACTATTTAACATAACATTTCCTCCTTCAGATTCCAGTGAACATGTTGCCAGCACCAGTGCAAACTGACCTGATGGTGAAGGACAGTCACAGCAACCCTAGTGGAAGACCTCTGATTGGCTGTGTGCAGTCTGTTCAGGATTGTCTGGGGATAGAGCCGTTGACCATATAAAACCTTGACTGCAGACCGCTTACAGTTCCTAAGGGTTTACAGGGTTAGGGCTAGGTCTTCTTGTGGTGTTGTCTTCTTGGGATGCCCACTTCACAGCCTGTCTCTGAGACTCCCTATTTTATCAAACATGACCTTTAATTTGAAAATGGCACTAGGCCTAACTAGGAATTATACCCCAACTGGTTTTGCAGAACAGCAGCTTAAAGTTGCCCTATAGCACGGGCACTATCCAGTTCAGTCAACAGTGGCTTGCTTGGTGCAGACACCATTTAGGATCTTGACTGTAGGTGCCTAAAGTGCATTTTCCTTAAAATGTGGCACAATTAAAGGGGAAATAAGCAGGCTTTCCAACAGTTAAGATTTACTGTGAAGAACCATTGTTAAAGAAACAAAAAAGAAATCAAAGAAATAACTGACCAAACACAGATTTCCTTACATCTTGTCCTAAGTTTAATTGAATCCAGTATCATCTGCCTCCAGTCTCCAGCTGTTAGCATTCTTAGTATTAAACAGCAATAACTCTTGAAACCAACTTTGCCAGCCAGCTGCCTGATCCTGTTGTATCCCAATGATCTGAATTGCAACAGTATATGGAATATAAATTGGTAACCTTAATATCCCGTTTTTCCATTTTCTATAAAACAGCTTTGTTCCATTTGCAGTGCCCCAGTTGCTTCACATTTGGTGTTCACACTCATCCAGTCTAATTGTGGCACAAGAGGAGCTTGGTCTTTTATAGCATAGTAGACTAAGGAAGAAGAAACTGGTGATCAAGGAGCCCAAAGAGTTCAATTTGACCACTGAGCTTGTTTCCATGGTACCTGATAAATAGAAAGCTAATGCCATCATTATGCCAGCGCTTAACATAAAATTACTTTATCTACAGTACGATTTGCTTATACTTATTACAAGCATAATTGTCTTAGTTTCCTGGAAGCATTCAGAGCATGTTATTTCTGCGCAGGAAGCTCTATGTAAAAACCAGGGAGATAATAAGTTTGTGCAAAGTCTACCAAATGTATTTTCTTTGGTTCATGATGAAAAATTTAGTTTGTGACTCACTAGTATTATCAGCAACTCTCTTTCAAATAAACCAGGGGACTAAGAAGGTATTTACTGATATTATTAAAATGTAAAACCAGGATTTGAACTCAGAAATTTATTACAAGACTGACGCTGATAACAGCTTTTACACTCAAATGAGACTTTTGCAAATTACTTCTCAATAAAGCTATGCAGTACATTGGTGAGGCCTGGAAGTTTTGGAAGAGAATAATCTTCTTCTTTTTTTTTTTAGCTATAGGAGATATTATTCATTATGACAAACTGCTTTGCCTCTGGCCAGATGAATTAAATTCTTAAGTAACAGAATTGTGAGGTATTCGCCTTTAACTGAAGCTACTTAAGCTTCAGTTTGCTATTTATCTTCACTCAGCTCGCTCAGCCTCTCCCCTGGGCTCTCTGCGGCTGCTGTCAGGTTATACAGTAAATCGTGACTGTAGTTTTAAATCCTCGCAATGGTCCCTGCAGCAAACAGCGGAGTGAAACAAGCAGACTGCAGTGTATGTGGAATCCACATCAACTTCCCCTCAAAACCTGTGTGATGGAACGGAAGCAGCTTTGTTCAGCAATCGCTACCCTTATCAGAGCAGCAAAATCAACAAAAAGCAATCCACACTGCACAGAATTACAGTCTCGAATTTTCACGCAGCCACTAGAGGCTGCTTAATGTCAAAATGTAACTGTTGGTTGTAATAGCAGCGTCCACAAATGACAAATCCATCTGTAACTGAAACACATGCCACTGAGCGTTCCTTGTTTGTGTCCTCTTTAAGCGGCTTTGGCTCTAGCTGTCCACATTAAACTGTTATACTGTGTACTAAATGTATGATTAATGGTAATGACTATTCTAGTTATGAGGATTTGGTCTTGTATAACCGTAATAAAGTACTTGTTCAAGCCAAGTCATTCCATTACTGTAGCAGTCAACCCCAGGGCTCAGTCCTCCCACCTAATTCAGAGGTTTTGGAGTCCATATTTAAAGCAGAGGCCCTTAAAATGTGGCTGAAAAATTCAAGCCCTTCACTTGAATTTAGAAACAGATATGTTCTACAATGACTCCTGTGTTTTGCTACTTGCATTTGTTTTTTTTCTCTTTCAAGCATTTATGTTTTTTTTTTTCTAAATGTGCTGTTAAATTGTTTACGCTGTTTTCTCAGTTCACTTTTGCTTTATCTTTTTATGTGTGCTTTTATAAGGTAAGACTGGAATGGCCTCTCAGGAGCTCATTACTATACTCTCAGGATCCACCAAATTACTATGCACGCGCTGTAGTTCAGACAATGTTTTGATCTTTCGTGTTGTAAAACATCAATCTCTGCAAAATGTTTACCTTCAAGTGGCCACCAGTCGCAAGTAAATAAATTTCAATTCCACTTGAATTGGATCATTGAAAAAAAAAAGTGTAAGTTAAATAACAGAAACCAGCCGTAAACCCTTCTGATGTTTTTGAAGCACTTTTCATTAGCTTGGTAAACAATTTGCCCGAGCTGTCTTTCATGTGTGAAGAAAGTGGCTGATCTCTTACGTATAGAACTTCCTTGACTTTTAAGCTGATATTTCCAAATTTGTCTGCACTTTGAAAATAACTTCCCGCTAATAAACTCAGACTTGACAAAGGCCACAGAAACATGCAGTTTGTTTTGGTTTTATCTTAGATGTAAGTCATCCGAGGACAAGGCAGAGGTCTGGCCTTCAGGGGCTCTGAAAGATATTTACACATTACAACGTGACACATAAATATCTGGGTGTTTGGTGAAGAATGAGTAAGAGGTGAAACACGAACGATTCATTATTTAAAAACTCATGGATAATTATAGCTTGTGAAAAACTTGCAGTCATTACTTACATTTTCTCAATATATGTGTGGTATTAATAAATAATAGACATCTCCCTGTCTGCTCCGTGGTAAGTCGTCATCAGTTCACATCCTTATTATTTTGGATTTCTTTATTTCTTTGTCATTATTGTGCATGGTACTATGAAGTCTCACCTACTTGTGTTCTATCACCTGAATAATGGATTCCCTGAATTGAATCTGGCTTGAGCAGAACTGTCAGTGCATATCGAATGAAAAGGAAAATCTTTTACTTTATCTTTATCTCCATACTCTTTCATTTCTAGGTATTTGTACATAGCGTGTCACTGATAAATGCAACTTTTGAACATCACCGTTTTTCAAAGTGTGCAGCAGCAGTCACCTACAGCAGTCCTGGACAGCAGAACGTATGACAAACAACTCTTATTCAAACAGACACAAGAGGAGGTGTCATGCATTTAGAGTTTCTCCCTCGAGGTACAAACTCACAACCTCTGGATTAATAACACAAACAGCCAAACATGCAGTTTGGCACAAACGGGTGTCTGGTGAGTAAGGAGCGTGTAGCTGCATATACACCCAGACTTACAGTGGCATTTCATCTAGAGAACACATGCTTCTGATATACAACATATGGAACATGGGCCTTGGAACTTCAGGGAAACCATAGCAACCACTGATTAAAGAAACTGTGTGCTTAATTGAGCAGCTGTTTTCCTGCAATCCAGTGCCCTGTCAAATATTGAATATGATAAGCCACTGACTTTCCAGCCCAAAAATATGGTAATGTGGCAAAAAAAAAAAAATCAAATTAATTAATTAATTTTTCTTACTGGTGTGCCGCCCATCGGCAAGGACATATCTTCAGACTATCTTCCTCCAAACCAAGCTGTTGTGGTATTAAATTAGTTTTATTTCTTTTTTCTGCAGTGTTGAATTTATGATCAGATGGGGAGTCCGACTTGATTCATAGATTCGCAAAAAGAAAACAATATAAATTATCTTTGACATGGAGCTTGGATGATATAAATTGTCTTTTATGCAGATGCACAGACAAAACTAAGCATATGTGGCAGGAGAAAGGGTTATGGAAATGAATCCAAAGTAATCTAAGCAATGTGGCAGCCTCCCAGCTATGGTTTGAATTGAGTCTACCTGTCATATTTTAAGGACACCCATTGCTAGAAATGCAGATTTATTTAAAGCTTTTATTTTTTGTAAATGACTACATGTGTAGAATATTTAATAAAGTTTTTAAGCTATGAAGTAATTTCAGGATTTCTTCCTAGCAGCGGGTGCAGGCTGTTTGAAGCCATTAAGAAATCACATTAGATCACACAGATTTTTAACAGGCAATCAGGAGTGACAGCGAGGGTGCTGCCCTTAGAGGTGGTGTATTGACATCGTGGCTGTTTTTACTGCTGTTATAGTGGCTTCATATAACTTGAATTCTCTTTTTCTTTTTGCTGTATTTTATGTTATGCAGAAGCATATTGCTTATCGTTCACGTTCTTCTTTTTTTCTTGTTTTTTTTCTATTGTAATTATGTTTTGATCCATGCTCAATCATCCAGATGAGGAACTCCAAAAAGATGATTCTGTCCATCTGGACGTAGACGAACAGAATCAACTTCTTGGGATATTCTAATGATGAATTTTAAACAGCCTACACAAAACTATTCAAGGACCGCAAGATGTAGTTTGGAATATCTTATAAGGTGTGCTAAATCACAATACCAACTCAATGCATTTGGTTAGAATGATCAATAAAATCTTAATTTAGATTTTTGTTTCTACAGCTCTGAGATAAGGAAGGATTAAAACAGAAAATATATATAGTTGCTGGTCATTCTGTGGGGACTAATCTCTGTGTTTGTGCCTTCTAAATCTGTCTGTATTGACTAAATACAGGATGTGCTGACAAAGCAATGAATTTTGGCTTTGCTTTCTTGTCTCAGGGAGATGATATCATGGTGATATATGGTGAAAGTAAGATTGAAGCAAACTGCAACCTCTGGCTGTTCAGCAGTATTTGTTTTAGGAAGCCAACAAATGAGGATCTCTTTTAAAAAGGCATTTTTAATATGCTATATTCCTTATGTTAGGTAATCTTTGGAATCTTAGCAGTAATGTTCAGGTGTTTGTCACATTTCACTTAAAGGTGGGTTGTTTGTTATACATAAATAAATGCATAAATAAAGAGCTGTGTAAAATCATAAAACCTGATGTTCTGCATAGTATTAGAAGCATTTGTTTATTACTCATGTTATATATCATTGGTAATTAATTTTATTCCAAATATAAAAAAGCAGTGCAAATATTTTGGTCTAATAATAGTAATAATAATAAGAAGAAACATGACTCTACTGTGCAAACTTTGTGTGTGAGATTTTACTGTCTAGAGAAGCTTACAGCATCTTTTAATTTCTGGATGAAATTGCAAATAATTCACCAGGAATATCGTAGTAAAAGTGCACAATTCTCCTGCGACCTCTTGAATAATCATGTGGAAAGGAAAGCGCTATAAAATACCCTAGAAAAAAAATGCTCAAAGAGAGATATAGGGGATATTTTTTGTTGAGATAAAATCAGTGTACACGGAGGGTTCCAATTCAGTGGGGAGACGGGACGTGCAGCAGTTCAGAGATGAGTTTTTAAACCCCCAAACTAAAGAGGCAGAGCTGCTGCACTGACTACAGAATGGGAGAGATTTAACTCTGGAAATCTGTTATTTTCAAGGTGGAGAAATGTTGCATAAATTCATTTGATGCAACCCCCCCCCCCCCCCAAAGAAAAAAAACAAAAACAAAACAGTAAGAGCAATTTGAAAATGCACAAAATTGCCCATTAGCTGTTCTATAGCGAAGACACATCATTTACATAAAGTACAATGCAAATGTTGATATACACTTTGACAACCCTGTGTTCTGGCAGCTTGTGGGACCTGGTTATTGAAACAAAGCGAACCGTGGTGCACAGCCTTTTTCAGATTTGAAGGATGCTTTGAAGGGGTTTTCTTTTTTTAGCGAGATTAAAATGTTGAATAATTACACATAATGTGTGGGCTACCTTTTCTAATGAAGTCCTACATAGTATTAGGGAAAGCAAAATATGGAAACATGGGTGCTAATTAGGTATTCTGTGCTGAAGGAAGTGAAACTATGATCTCATTTAATTACATGCAGGAAGTAAATTATTTTGGTTGCACCAAAACACGTGTGCTTTTTTGAGTACTTGTTGCTTTAATACTTTTCACCACCATCACAGTACTGACATTGCCTCAGTATGATGTTTAAAACTCTTGACAGCACAACCACAGAATGGAACGATAACCTGCACACTGGGGGCAATGTACAATGCAAGCACAGAGTGGTTAAACCATTAAGCTCAGAGGTAAGGAAAACAGGGTAGCATGATGTTTTGATACTAACTCAGTCCCAACAGTGATTTCAAATGTGTGCTGAAATATGAAAGTGGAAAGTAATGTACTAAATAAATGAAAGCAGAACTCCAGAGATTTTACACATCAGGGTTTGTTGGCAGATTTTGGGGGAGCGGTACTAATGCATGTGAACACAGCTGCCTAAAGCTTTTTGTTGCTTTGCCCCCAGAGAACAAAACATACATGAGTGAAATATTAAGATAAAAATAACTTCAGATCCAGAAATGCAATATATATGAAACTGTTTACAAAAAAGAGAAAAAGCATCTAAACAAACCTTACATGAAAACAGAACATTACAGAGAGATGAAACCAAAGCTGTTTTTATTTTTGCCCTATGCCTCTGACTTCATTAAATTTTGATATATTTCAGAGAAGACAGATAACCATTTAGTTGTAACCACATTTTCTAAAGTCGCATAATAACAGCCTTAGTGCAAGAATTAAAATAGTCAATCCAGTCTCTCTGATACGCATCCTAACAAAGTCCATCACTACTCCATGTGTCCGAGAGAACTTCTAGTAGGGTTTTCATTTTGCATGCATTTTCACAATTTCCATATTTTTTCTCATGTATTATGTTTCATGATACCAAACACATTTCCCTCAATATTTGTGCTTCGTAGTTCAGTGAGATCTGTCTGTAACCCCCTGCCAACCACTGGTTGCTGGGGAAAATTTTGTGTATTCCCAACTGTTTGGTGAATGGTTGCTGTAGGTTACTCACTGTTGCAAAGAAATTACTGCACCAAATACCTCCTTGTGATTATTTTGGTCACTAGAAGATTGCAGCGGTTGCTTGTAGGTTGCATGGAAGGTGACAATTTGTTTGCAAACACTCGCTAGCTGCACAAATGTTACACAAATGGGAAATGTAGAATGTACAGCTCACATTGCATTTTCACAGTTTCACTGTGCAGACAAGTCATGCCTGGTGTCATTCTTCAGATGGTTGTCACTGACTTGCCTCTAGGCCAGTATAACTGGGGCCTTAACCACTACAAGCAAAACACATCATCAACCAAAATTTTAAATGTGTTGCAATATGCAACTTAAAAGGTTTGTAATAAGCTCAAAGTAACCAAAAACAAAGAGCAACCAAACAAATCGCCAAAAAAACTGTCTAAAGAAAAACAGGACACCCCAAATGTTGGATTCAGACTGCATTACAGTAATTCAGTATATATAACAAAGTAATAAATAAGCAACTCCCTTTTTCTGCTGAAAAGACATCTGTCGCCAAGCTCAAAGAAGATTCCTGGTGGGAATATAAAGTAGTTACATAAACATTTAATCACAGTGAGTATAGATATCATCGACTCTTTCATCACTGAAAAAAAAAGAGCTACAATACATTGTTTTTGCTATGTATGCATCCAAATGAGGAGTATCTTCAAGGAGTGGTGGGCGATGTCATTTTTCCCTAGTTGAAAGGTGAGATTAAGAAAAGCTTTTTACATATTTAAAGATAATTATAATGAGAAGAGTTACTATGGAGATGTACCTGCTTAAAACAGAACTAGCCCTGGGGTTAAGCCTAAAGTTAGTTCACTAACTCATTAATTCTGCCTCGCGAGACTCTTGATGAATGTAATTTTGAAACCTTTACTCTGAGGATCTGCTATAAAAAAGCTAAATAAATATTATTTTAAAAACAATTCAGTCTTTTTTTTTTTACATTTCTGTTGTCAAGTACATCATGGCAGAAATGCTGTAAGAAAGTAAGTAGATTATTATTATGCTTAGAATCAAACCCAAATCCATATTACTCATTATCAGGTAACAGTTAGCAGATTCACCTCCTTAGTTAATTACATATGTTACTATGCATTAAAACAATACAGTTATACCCATTAATTACACTGCAGACTGCCCAAATGTCCAGAAGGATAATGCATGAGATTAAAAATTAAAAAGTAGTTTAGATTCATAAACCTAACCAGCAGCATCTGAATTACATCCGTCCACCCATGCATTATCTTGTGTTTATCCATTTCAGGTTTGTGATAGAGCTGGAGCTTAAAGTCCTTACTCAAAACCCAATTTACAAAAATAGAAAACAGAAAATCAACTGCAATTTATGGAATAAATGCCCAGCAAAATGCTACTACCAACTCCATCGGAGTCAAATGGAGACACTCTCGCTAGTTATTCAAACATATCAAAAACATTTAATGTTATGATCATTGCCAGTCTAATAATTGGGGCTATAATTCATCACGAACGGCTGTTATTTTTTTCTCCTTCTTCTTCATGCTAATATTGACAAAGTAGATGTTCTAACAAAATCAGCTTACCAGTCAAATATTTGTTTGTGTTATGAAGGCGCTATGCAGTTAATTAAATGTTTGTGCTGCGGGATTTATCACACCGGACATTTACTTTATGCTCAGCTTCAAAGACAAGATGAATTTTCCCTGGAGTGGCAAACAGATTTTTAATATCGCATAGCCGACAATTACATCCTGTGTTTTTTTGCTTGTGTGTGTATTTTGTTCTTCATTTTATCCTTATACTTCAGTTTTGCAGTCTAATTGGTAACACACCCTTAAAGTTAGAAAGCCACATACAAATTATCCAACTGCCTACCAAGGTTGCTAATGTCTACTAGTTGGTAAACGATATATTTATATATATACATTTGTATTTATTTGAGTTTTTGTTTTGCTGGCAGTTCTTCTCATTGCCAGAAATCAGCAGTTGTTCAGTTGGGAATACTGAGAAAGTAGTAAAATGTTTCGTGCTGCTTCAGATCAACAAACTCATCTGTCATAGCTAATTGTTTTGACACGTCTCTGCAGATTTTCAGGAAAAACAGGATATTAAATGCAATGTTTTCCTTCCAACTTGTTTTATCTGATCAGCATCTCGAAACATGATAAACAAAATGGAAAAGAAAATGAGGCAAATCGAAAGACAAAGAACCAAGTGGCTAAAGAGATTTGAGTGAAACAGAAAAAGTTTATCTATTTTTTGCAACATGTGTGTGTTTTTTAAACACATTTTTTCATCTTGAAAGATTTTGTCCCTGAATGAAAAGTGATATTGCAGTCTTGGTTCAATCTAAAAATACAAGAACATTTCGTTAGTTTGGCTTTTTTTAAAAAAGACAAACAGCTTCACCAAACCCTGTAATATAAGAGATACAACCCTGCATCATGTTATGATTTATAAATTATACAGGATGCATGTCAGTGCTTCAATTAAAAATGTTCACCCATCCATTATTGTAAGGATCAGACACATAGAAGGCAGAGACATCTTTTTTGCAAGTACAATGTAAGTGTAAACAAACAGAGTTCTTTACTCACTGTCTGTGTGCTGATATTTAACAAATGGCCTGACATGAAGTCTTAATGATATTTTTTCATTCGTTCTTGGGTCAGTATGTAAACTCTTCCCTGTACAGACAGCCAGCTAACCAGGCAAACAGACAAAGAGCAACTATCTAAGAGACCTAAAGACAAACAGAAAGGACCGTTTGAAGCCAGACCACTTCCAGACCTTCGATACTACACCAATGCATAGATTTTTTGAAGAGGTGGGAGAATTATGTGATAAATTGCTTTTTCTTTATGCCACAAGCTGGATATGTAATAAATTGTGAGAATTGATGAGTAATAATATCATTATTTCAAGACATTAGTCTTCAAACTTTATTTTAGTCTTAGATTTTCTTTCTAGTGAATATATTCAGCTTGAATCAGTTAAACAGAACATGAGCAGAGAAAAAAAGAAAAGAAAAAAGAAAAAGCATAGAGGGTGACTTTGCCTCTAAACAGGAAAACGAGTAGGGAAGGGGTTAAAGTAGGGGAACCCTAGAATCAGTTGTAGTGGCTCAAGGTGGGTAAAGAATCATAACTCACAATAATTTCTATTATGAGTGGCACATTTTCTTAATATGCATGCAGTGATCTGTGCTGCTACTGCTGCTGTGAGGTTTACTGATCTTTCTGGATTTACACAACTGAATTCAACAAGAGGTCATGGGATGTCCTGACTGGTTTCCATCCTCTGCACTGACAGGATATTGTTTATACTGTCTATACTACAAGGTATAAAGTCTGCATGAAGGTGGGATTCAGTGAACGAATCTCGTCAGCTTAAATTGATGTCTGTTATACTTGATTAACCTAACTCTGACCATGAGCACCACAGCCACCTTGCACCAGTCAGACACTAGTCTTTACTTTAAATCCACAGTACAGCAGAGTATTTTCATGCAACCTTTAAATAACACAGCTAGTCTACCTCAGTTTATTTGTCAGTACTTTTCACAGTATGATAAAACATAATGTCACATGTAAAGACCAAACTTATCAAATACCTGGCTGTGGTTCTGACCTGAATGGGGCTTTGGTGGATCTTGGGTGTTGTTTTTTTTCTGCATGCAGCGCTGCTCGGGGTTCTAATAGCTGCACTGCTCCTTGGTGGTTACGGGGCTAGCTTGGGGGCTTGGCGTTATGAGGGTGTTACACCTACGGGCTGGGGTTCTGGCTGGCCCTGGGCTGCTCGGGTCATGGCTGGTGTTTTGCCAGGGTTGTGGGTTGGTGCATGCACTGGTGCCTGGCCCTGGCTTAGGGGCTTTCGGTGCATTGATTGAAAGGGGGGTCCTTTCCTCCCCATCCGTAATTACTTCCTATGTAGGGCTTACTTCCCCTTGCCACACTCCCTGCCAGTGGTTGAAAACTAGAGTGTGTGCTAGGCTTGTTCCTGTCGTCCCCCTGGCTTTGTCCCCCTGCTGGAGGATGGGGTGTCCCTAGATTTTTAGTCTCTGGGTCCGGAGCTTGGTCTGCTCTGGTATTGCCGGCTGCCGCCGGAGCCTGTGGGCTCATTGCTACAGCCCCCTGGGGCTTCTGCACTGTGGCTGCTGGGTGGCTGGGCCGCAGTTGTCCCTGCGGTGGTCCTCCTGGGGCTCTCGTGCCCTGAGGGCCCACTGGACAATTGGGGCCCAGGTCTCCTCCATGGCTGCTTCATATCCTGGGGGGTGGGGCTGTGGCTCCCCACACCCACTATTCGACACTGCACGCAAAAACCTTATGAACACAAGTGCACTCATGCACACAGGTCTGGAGGCAGGTACCCACAGACACACACTATCTTGGGCTGCTGTCTCCAAAGAATTTGTGTAATATACTGTGTGATGTTCAGTAACATTGTCATTGTTATTTTTGCACATGTTGGTTGATCTTAACCTCTGACTATGACACATGGTTTCGCTTCTTTTTATGTGACATCGCCAAGTGACTGATACACAAACAGGATACCTGTCATGTGACCTGAAACAATAACTCCCCTCAAACGCGTCAAAGCAAAAGTAACAAGCCTGTTTCGTTTAGAAAATACAGATATTTGTTTAAAAATAGAGTAAAAGTAAAAAGTAAAGCACAGATAACGGAAAACTCCACCTAAGGGTTAAGAAAGTTAATAAAGCAGTTAGTGACTGTCTCTTCAGCTTAGTCACAGTCATGAAATAACAGCATTAGTCTTCTTACACAAACAATATGGGAATAAACTATGAGCAAAAAAAAAAAAACTTTTACAGTTCCGCCTCTGTAAAACACTACAATGGATTTTACATCAAACCATCAAGATGTGATTAAATTCACACTTTCAACTTTAATTCATGGAATTTTTTTTAATTAACTGTTCACGAATTACATTCATTTTTATAGTTTTCAGAGGCTCAAAAGGAATTGGAGAATTGACCAACAAGCGGTTTCATGGCCACCAGCACCCACTAACTCATAAATCCAAAACAAATTACGCAGACAGAAGATGATTCAAGTGTTGAATTCGCATTTGGTAGCTGTTCAGTAGAACTCTCAATGTAATATAGTTCCAACAAGATGTCAGTGTGTAAGTGAGGGAGACCATCGTTAGTTTGAAAACTTTTCAGACTGACCAAATCTGGTACATTCTTAAAATAAGAAATAATCGGGCCTGCTCAGTCACATCCCAAGGCCTGAAAGACCATGGAAGTGCTGTCATGAACTTTAGAAGATAAGGTAATCAAGAGGCTCCTTTATAAATGGAAATACAGAGGGTTTACAACAAGATCCAGCAAGGCCAAAATAAACTTTGTCATTAAACATCTAAAAGATACTGCACAGCTCTAGAGAAAAAATATCTTTGGACAGAAAAAAAAAACCAAGATTAAATTATACTGGAATGATGGGTAAAGAGAAGGAATGAAAGAAGCTCGGCAGATCTAGAGCATACCACATAATCTGTCCAACAGGTTGAGACAATGCTATGTCATGGACATGTGTGGCTGTTTTTTGATGACTGTTGATAGAAGCAGCAAGGCAGAACTGTACAGGGCTATACTCTGCTCAGATTCAGACAAATAGTAAGAAACTGATTGTGTGGTGCTTCACGGTGCAAGAAAACAAACAAAACTGTTTTATTGTCCAAAACGTATTGACCTACATGTATATACTTTATTGAAATGTCTTTCTTCTTTGTCCTTCTGGTAAATTTTGCCTACAGTTTTGTTCTTTTTGCCCTCTGTGCAGTGTGCTGTTCTTACACATTCACAACACAGTGTCTGTGGATCTCTCTGGTGTCTATCGCGCTGTCTCACCCACACATATCAATTTGCCTCTGTGCCTTGCTCCTTTCTGTTGTCTCTCATCCCTTCTCACTCAGACTTCCCTCTGGTGGCGGCTTGGTTTTCATTCAGTCATTTTGTGCTCCTGGCATTTGTTGCGTCAAAGCGTTGTGAACTTGAGGCCTCTGGCTCTCTTTTCCCCACGTCCACTCCTTGTGCAACCCTTTTGATTCTGTTATTCTCACCCTGAATTTTCTCTGCTCTCACTTGTTGTATCATCTCATATCAGCTTTGCTTTTTCTAGTATTGCTCTGTCCTGGATCCATTCCTCTCAACGTAACTCCTGTCTCCTTGATCTTCTTTTCTCTGCTTCACAACACAAAATATAAGAAGAATAGCTCAAACACAGATTGTAGTGTCAAGGGACTACAGAGTTTAAATGTATGTTTTTGTGTGTGTAGGTGTCAGCGGCAGAGTATTTTTAGTTATTTATTGCTGATACATGTAGTAAACAAGTCTAGAAATAACACTTGTCAGATATGAGGCAGTATCACATGCCATTACAGTGAGTGTAATATTTCAAAATAAATAAAAAGACATTTAAGGAAGCACAAATTAAAAATAAGTTGATTTTGATTTATTACTGGGAACTATTGGTATTTTTTCTCCCTGGCAAAATCCTTGTAGTTAGAAGATGTTATGTTGGAAGCCTAATAATACACAGCTGTCTCTGTCTTAGAAGTCAAACTTCATCTGTTTATGGCACAGAGAATAGGTCAGTTTTATACCGTGCAGTAACAGAATACACTGGCATACATGTATTTTTTGTAGTGCTAAAAAAGTTAATATAATTCACACTGTGTGCAAACAAAGGTAGTACATGAAGCTACAGATGAATGTATAAAAGTGTCATTGTATGAACAAAAACTTGTATATGTCCAGATATGTCGGGGTTCTGGGGACAGCAGTTTAAAGAAACATTTCCAGACTTCCCTTTCCCTAGTCACCACCTTTAGCTCCTTTGGGGAAATCCAAGGCCTTCCAGGGAAAGCCAAGCGAAATAATGTCCCCAGCATGCCCTGGTTGTGCCTTTGGGTCGCCTCCCAGTTTGATGTGGTCGAAACACCTATTCAAGGAGTCATCCACAAGGCATCCAAGCCAAACATTTGAACCACCTCAACTATAGCTCTTTTAATCTAATCTGAAGCTATCCCAGATGACTCAGGTCTGCACCTTATTTTTAAGAGGAAAGCCAGGCACCCTTCAAAGAAATTGAATTTCTTCCATTTGAATCCACAATGTTATACTTTCTGTCACTACCCACAGCTCTAGGATATAGGTTTGGTACAACATCTGTATCACTGCAGAAACGACCCCAATCTGTCTGTAAATTTCCATCCCTGCCCCACTCTTGAATAAGACCACCTCAGCTCAGCATCTCCATTTACGGCAGAAGCTCATTTACAACCCAGAGTGGGCACTACACACATTCTCAGTTTATAAATTAGGCACAAAAAGCTGTCTATTGCTTGTGTTCCTGAATATACTACTGACTTAATCACTTGTTCATGTTAGCAATTACAAATGTTTAAGTAATGCATTTAAATTACTTATCAAAGCATGTATGTTTCTCTTGAAAAAGTGGAAGTTCAGTATGGCAAACATTGTTTTTAAACTTAAACCATGATTTTTTTGTAAACCTATTTTGAAGTGCCCAACACCAACAAGCCCTCTATAGTGCCTAAACCTAACCAAGTTGTTTCCAAGGTGTAAACTTAATCAAGTTATTGTTAATGTCTAAATTTAAACACACAACATATTAGGTAATTAATAATGTGAGAAGTAGTTATAACATCTATAACATGCAAATGATGCATGAGTTAAACTTGGGTTTCTAGCATGAGAAGCAAGCTGACTCTATAAAAGTTAAGAACAGAGTCAGCGATGAAGGTCAAAACCCACTGGGAATGGCTCTAACTTATTTCCAGTATAGTGAACCAAGCTCCAACATCAACAATACGCAATACTCTGAATGTAGCCCCCATAGTTTAGCCTAAAGGATGAAGTTCATGAAACACTTGGTTGGACAAACTCCAACACACCTTTGAATATCTGTGAAAGGGTAAAGAGCTGTGCAGTGCTCAATTTAAGATTCAGTTAATGAGTGGACTGGCCTCTCCTCTACCCAGGTGTAGACTGTCACAGTGAGCTTGTTGCTCTTAAAGTTGGAACACATCTATTTCCACCTCCTTGTAAAGAGCCTAAAGCCAGTTTCAGTAGCCAGGAACTATCAAAGCCTCTGAAATTATATGTTGTAGGGGGTATTCTGACCTTCATAGGGTTTATCAAGCCAAATTGGTCCTTTCTGAAGATCCAGACTGTGATTCCAAATTATGTTAGCAATAAGGATTCAGGAAATCACACCCTGGAGTCATGGAGTCGGGCCTGAGGGAAGGGCTTGTCATTTTGAGGATCACCATAAGCAGAAAGATTTGACACTCTTTATGTAGTCTTATCATGGTCACACTGTATTCTTCATAAATTCATCCAATAATCAATAAACTCTCCTTTCTTGTTTTACTAGGTCTGATGGAAAACGTATCACTCATACGACATGCATTACAAACTTTTATTGATTACTTTTAGGTGACTCAGGATTCCTGCCTGTTTGCACTATATTAACATTTTTTCAGGGTCTTGGCAAATGGGTTTGTTTAGATACAATACATAGGACACTACAGTATTATTACAATTACATGTTAAGGACCTATGTACTTGAATAGAAAACGTTTATCATTTAAAATTACTGATCGCTTACATTTTTAGCAGCAATGAAGAACATTCCGTTTCCAGTCACATTACTGATTAGTGAAGGATGTGAATCCACCTTTAAAGTCAACAATAATAATTTCAGGTTTAGTCTCAAGTACAAAAAGACTTTCAGCCTTTTTTCTTTGTTGGACAGACTAACTAATAAAACATGGCAGCCCTCACACATAATTTGTATGTATTGACAAAGAAAGTATCCCACTTAGATTCTGTGTTTGAATGCAGGGAGAGACTTTAGAAAAGAGCAGTGTGTGTTTATAGACAGCAGGATGGCAGGGTCTGGCATCTCATTCTGTAATTTGACTCTGTGCTAAATGAAGACAAACAAAATGCCTATAAAACCAATGTTTCCTGAACACCCAGTTCTCCTTTATAATGACCCTTTCTCACTTTTCTGCTTCATGTTTACTTTAATTGTGTCTTTTTTTCAAACGTTTTCATCAATTCAGCAGCACTTGTGTGTTCACTATAACCATCAACACAAGAAGCCACTTTTCAGCTGCTCCCTTATTCACAAGAGGTCGCCACAGCAGGGAGCTTTGCATTCTTGATTTGGCAGAGTTTTTACACCGGATGGCCTTCCTGACGCAACCCTAAAGGGATTTGTTTCTCCTCCTGGGATCAAACTATGGAGCCACTCGCAACCATCAACACAACAAAACAATTTTTCTGTGTCTGAAGAGGATGTGACTTCCCAGTACATTCATTTCTGAGTCTCTTAGTGTGGGTCAAACCCTCCTCGCCTGTGTTCAATTGCTTTATCTGGCACTGAGTGTAAGAGGGAGAGGTGGTACCACACTACTCTGCCTGTCTGCCTGACCGTTTCCGTCACTGTGATGATTCTTAAGGGCTTTACACATTTTTTGCACGTTATATTTCATGTGCCGTTCATATAGAACACATTCAGTTTTTCCAGATCAAGCTCAGTTTTTATGATTTTTCACATGTGAATAAACAGATTTGACCAATCAGTTGTCTGATTGGTCAAAGACACACAGCTAAATGCTGCTCCCGGTCAGCTCGCTGACATTATTCCGCTGCCTCCTCAGATGTGGTTCTGCCAACAGGAGGAGCTCTGCCAACAAAAGCTCAAACTGCCCCACGGACATCCTGAAATATGTACGAAAGCAGCCGTAATACAGCTTCAACTCCTGGATTAAACCATGAAATTCTCTCTGCTTTTCTTGAGAATTGGATGAACCCAGACTCTCAATCTCCTCCTTTTCTTGTTAAGAAACATCAGGACAAGTTTAATTTTTTTCATGTTTTGCAAAAACCCAACACTTTGTGGGCTTGAACATAACACAGTTCAAGAATCCTTTTACCCACAATCTGGTCATAAATCAAGCTTCTTTGCTTCTCCTCCTCATCACTACCTGGACCTCCGGATGTCTGCGACCCACACTTAGCCCGCCTGCCCGCTCTCCATCTGGTTCCCGTGGATACCCACCTGCTGACCCAGTACACCTTCCATGTTCTGCCTCGCCACATTCTCAAGTAAGACTCGATTTGTTTCAGTTTATGCACCAACTAACTATATTCATTCCCTGGGCAACAAATTAACTCTCATTCTTTCCTCTGGCAGAGCTCCTGTGATCCCTCACGCGTTGAAGTGGTTCTGGTTCCCCAGCTGTAAACCCTTATTTGGTCATTTTCTTCCAATAAATCTCTCTTAGTTAAAAGACTCTGCATTTCGAATGTATCCAGCCAGCCCAGCATTATGACAGCACAAGCACAAAATTTCAATAGTAGAAGACAGTTAATGTTGTCTATCAGTTAAAATGAACACCAAATAAAGAAGGTAAATATGTTAAAAGAAAATCTTCTAAAGTGAGCATGCAAAGCAGTCAATTCACCCTGTAATACTACTGTAGCCCAGATCAAAATTATGAGTTAAAGAATAAGCACAACGTCAGTTCCAAATCAGTTAGCGTACTGTGTAAAATGTGCACAAAGAGTGCATTGATTGACAAATCCCATATACTATTCAAAGAAGAAGATAGAAAACCTGAGACATTTAACAGTTTCTTATATATTTTAGTATGACATGAAAAAAAAAGCTTATTTTGAATTTATTGGCAGCAACAGGTTTTTTAAAAAAAGTTGAGAGGGGCAACAAAAAGCTGGAAAAGTAAGTGGCAATAAAAAGAAACAACTGGAGGAACATTTTGCAACTAATTAGGTTATGTAGAAATAGGTAATTAAAGGTGGAGTTTTTAGAACTAAAGATCAGCAGAGGTTTACCAATCTACAAAAAAATGCATCTATTTCTGAGCATAAAATTGTGAAGACTTTGAATATCTCATCATTCACAGTACATAATATCAAAAAAACATTCTGAGAATCTGGAGAAATCTCTGTGCACAAAGAATAAGTCTGACAATCAGTATAGGATGCCCTCAGGCAGTACCCGTGTTAAGAACAAGCATGTTTCTGTCATGGTAATCACTGCATGTAGGAACACATCCAAAAGTGGTCACTGTGTGACCACAAATGCAGTTTAAAGCTCTATCATGCAAAGAAGAAGCCATGCATGAATATTTCCCTGGAAAACTGCCATCTTCTCTGGACCAAAGCTCATTTAAAATAGATTGTGACAAAATGGAAAAGTGTTCTGTGGTCAGACAAATCAAAATTTAAAATTCTTTTTTGGAAAACATATACACAGCATCCTCTGGACTGAACAGAAGATGGCCATCCGGAAATTGCTACTTGCACATTGGGAAAGGCACCATCAGTGCTGAAAGGATTGATGGTGAGCAACATATAAGCCCATTCAGCCGACGTCTTTTTCAGGGAAGGCATGCCATGTTCCATCAAGACGATGCTAAACCACATTCTGCATCTACAGCATGGCTTTGTAGTTAAAGAGTCCATGTGCTGAACTTGCCTGCCTACAATACAGATCTTTCAGTTACTGAAAACATTTGGCTCATCATTACAAAAACAACAACAACCAAAAAAAAGGTCCAGCAGCTGGTTTCCACATTTCCCAGATGTTTTGGGGCTGTTGTTAAAAGAAGAGAGGATGCTTCACAGTGGAAAACATGTTCCTGTCACATGTTGCTGTCATCAAATGCCAAAATGACCTAAGTTTTTTCATAAGATGGTACATTTACTAAAAACAATATGGATTTTTTAAATTGAGAATTTTGTAAATCTGCATTCTGTTTTTATTTTTATTTTACACAGTGTGCCAACTGTATAAGAACCGGGTTTGTAGAAGACGTGCTGGCCAGACAGCGCATTTTTCTTTTATGCAGTCTGTTATTAAAACTGGAAGGTCTTGGTCAGTCACCACTGGAGAGCAGGATTAACCAGACAGTACGCCAGCTAGGGTTCACTTCTAGCCTCGCATGGATTCCTGGCTTCTTGCCATGCTTCCTTAAACACTTACATTTTCAAATAGCACACTGTAAATAACATGTGAAATTCCAGTAGTTTTTGCAAATATTATATCATCTAATCATATCTTCTTCTTATTTTTTTTTAAATGCAGTTATACTATTGATAGGAATGCAGCCTTCTGTAACTATGTGTAATGCTGCTATTTTGAGAAGGTCTAGCAACTAATCATTAGCTGAGTTTGTGTAACTTGGCTCCATGAATTAAAGGTTTTACCTTTTGTTCTGTCCTTCCTTACACCCTATTGTTTCTCTGACTCTTACAGAAGCACTCTTCTGTTGTCCTTCTTGTTGTGTGTGTCTCAGGCCTTTGTTTATTATCATTATATCTCTTCATCACTCCTTTTTTCTTTCTGATTGGTGTCTACTTCTGTTTCTCTCTCTCCGTTTACCCCCTTTAGCTAAATCCCGACGCCAGAAAGTATTTGTGTGGTCTGATTTGTGTGTAAGTATGCAAGTGAAAGCGTACTTGCATACTGACACACAAGTACATGTAGTATGCGTACTTGCATACTATGTGGTTTACATACTTATAACCCCGATTCAACCAAACGCATCAGAGCCTCTTTATATATTCCCACAGGTGTATATGAGCATGTGCGTGTACGTTACTATGCTTGGGCGCTTGCACCTTAGTGTCCATGCTAACATGCACATTTGTCCTTTTGTATTCAAGCATAACAACCATCATAATCACAGGTGTGTGTCTTTGTGTGTGTGTGTGTGTGTATCTGTCAGTGTGTGTGCACTTAAGCCAGCAGGTCACCTGCAGGTGCAGTCTATTCAATTTAGCAGGTTTAGGCGAAAACCAGGTTACCAGTCAGACATTGTTTAGTCAACACACATCACATAGCAAAAAACGCACACACCATGATGCTAACAGTAGCTGGAGGAAAATGACATTGTTATGAAGCGTTAGCGCAATATTTTGCCATTTGAATCAATGGCAATTTGAATCAGTTCCTTCTATCAAAAACCTTTTTTGCAGCTGCAATGGTGGCTCATGATTTTTTTCCCACAATGTCCTCTAGTCTGGCATTTTAACCAGTCATCAAACAGCCTTAATGGCTGCAACTGTTTGTCCATTGTTAGCACACCCAAGCTTTTTCAAACCAGATGAAGTCAGTTATTCTGCTTTGATTTTGTTCAGGTGTTTATCTGACAAGTCAGAGCATAAAAAACAACAAAAACACAAAATATAAATATGATATCTAAAACTCAGGTTAATTCTGAGGACACAGTTTTTGGACTTGAAAAATGCATCTCAGTAGGCTCTTCTTTTAGATCCCACTGCCTTTATGGATTTCTGAAAAGGCTGCTTTAAGTGACTCCCCCTCCCCAGTTGAGCCGAGCTCAGAACAAATGCCGAGCAAAATATGCTTATGATTGGATTTGTATGTTTGCGCCTGTGCTTTTCGTGTACAAGAAGGTGATGTAATCCGAGGAAGTTGTGGGTGTCTGTGTGTGTAGGCATCCACTACTTCAGCAAAGCAACACAAAAAAGTGTGTTCACACTGTTTATGTTTGGAACCGTTTAGTCAAGCTCTTGAGCCCTTTCTCTTTGAGTTTGGTTCAATTGGAGGGTGAGAGAAAAACCCACAGGAACACTGAACACCCACTGCAGAGGCCACATGAAAATGTGAGGCTCAATCCTTTATAAGGTGAACTCACTTTGATTCATGACACGCATCTGAGGTCCACCTGAGGGATGAAATGCAATTTGCATTTCTTTTTCTTGCACAAACTGAACAGAATAAAGGCATGATACAAGAAGCTCATTACAAGTTCATGCAAATTGAATCTGTGTTTATTCTCTTCTAAGCCATAATAGTTTACATTATCTCACAAAGTGGTATAAGAAAGTTCTGGTAGCTGGGCAACCAAAGAAAAATTCATTCTTTCTTTTTTGTATATAGAATATTCTTTATTCAAACCATAGACAGCTGCACTATAATACGATAGATAAGTCAGCAGGTTTCTCATTACTAATGCATATCAGACATTAGTAGTTGAAATTTTAAAGATACGTGGTTCTTTAGTCTAAAAGTGAACTTGTCAAAACAATTCATGTTTTTTTATTTTACAGTTCAATTTTTTAGTCACGTTCATCAGTATTTTATGGCAGAGAGAGGAAAAATAGTACCAGAGTGACTTGGTGGGGCTATAAACGGAGAGCAAAATCAAATATGCAAAGAAATGGATAGAAACGAGTAGTAGAGGAAGAGAAAAATGTTAAGTGTAGCTTCTCTCTTTCACGTGTTGCACTGTTTTCTCCAGAAAATCCAGAGAGAGGGCATATATCTTGCTTTTAGATTAATGAATCAGCATCCAAATCCCCCGGGAAAAGCTCTACAAAAACAATTTGACAATTATTTTTCTCCTCCCCTGTACCTTTTAATAGAAGCAAACGCACACACACACACACACACACACACTTATTGACCAGCTTCGCATTGTCCCCCCCCCCCCCCCCCCCCTTGTCTTCCCCACTCTCTGTTATATTGCTGAAATGCCTACAAAGAATTTTGACTATATTTTTGTAGGAAGTATTGTTTTTCATACTTCCATATTTTTTCAGGTCAGGTACTGTCATATTTCTGTTAAGTCCACATAAGCAGGTTACTGTGAGGAGTAATACAGGATGTTGGTAAATATGTAGACACTGAAATAACATTATATAACATTATAACATTAGTGTTTCTCTCTGCCAATTCTCTTATGAATTCCATTTCCTCTTATTTAACTTAGAATAAGCAATGAGAGTTTCTCACTGTAAAGACTGTCATAGGTGCTGCAAAGTATTTTTAATTGGCTGCACCGATCCTTCATGTGCAAACAATTTGACATTCTTTTTCACCTTTCCTGCTAACTCTTTTGTTTTCAATAGCGTCCCCTATGCAGGCAATGCACAAGACAAAGTAGGAGATTAAACAAATATCAAACCTCTTATATTTTCTTTTTTTCTTTAATGCTAACATTGATCTCAAGTCCTGTATCTTTTTCTTTGTATCGCTATCTCTCGTTCACTTTATCTCCAAACTCTCAGTATAATCGGAAAAGTTGAAGCACGCAATCCAAGAGAAAGTAAAAATGTATTCTGTTCCCAGTGGTTCTGTGAAGCTGCCGGGATGCCTTTCACATGTTAAAAAGGAGTCCTGATGTTGAGCTGCTTTTGCACACATCAGTTGTTGCAGTCTCATCATCATCTCACTGTCTTCTCTTTTGTTTTGTTTTGAATTTGGTTTTATTCATCTCATTATTAAATACAGTAAATGATGTTCTCTATAAGTGAGTTTGATTGGCACCATGCAAAAATAACTGTCAATCAAGAGCTGGTTGTCTTGGTAGTGGTTCTTAAACTCAACTCTTCTATAAAGAAAATGAGCTGCAAATAGAGAACTCCAAATCACATGTTTAGAGCGAATGACTTCAGACCAGATGTAAACTTTCACCTTCTTCTTTCCTTTCTTCTCTGTAAGCATCTGCTTTGTTTCTTCACTTTATCTCCTGCTATTTAAAAATGCAGTTAATTACTTGCAAAATGGATGCAGGCTAAACATGTGCTTCATATTTTCTCACATTTTTCTAGCATATTCTGAACTTTTACGTCAGTAAGCACTGCTTTTTGGCATTGTTGGCTGCAATTAGTCAGGGTTAGCAAAGCTTTAAAGCAGATCTATTATTGTTCGACTCAGACATAAATAAACAGACATAAATAAACTCTCATTCAATGTAGAATGTAATCAAAAAGTAGGAAAGTGTGATTTTTCGGCCACTCAAGCCTACTATCAGCATAATGCTAGGCTAAATATGTTAAATGTTAGCTTATAACTGGCTGTTGTTGCTGTTTAGCTAGCTTGTTGTCAACTGTCTGGAGATGGGAAGTTTGTCTAATTTGCTGACAATAAGTGTTTGTATCCAGGATAAATAAGCATGTTTATGCAGGTTTTCGTGCGTTAGAGCCTTTACTTCAGTTCAGGAGTCGCAGCTTAGGGTGAGGAGGAAGAGAATAAGATTTTATCCGGATACCTGTCACGTTCACTTTTTTGTGAAGAGGACCCCTTCTCATAAAATAAAAAAAAGGCATGATCCATCATATCTTGAGTCTGAAGGTGCAGACACAAATCAAAATTTGCCTCCTCAGTAAGGAAAATCACTATTGGCTGTCCTAAAAGTCACTAGAAGTGGCTACATGATGTCATCGCCTAATTTGCATAATTGGTCATGCTTATGTAATTGTAACCTACGCTGTAGGAGAGAGAAATAACATCGTGGAAGAGAAATAAAGTGAGTAAAAAACATCTTAAATGCATTTAGAATATATTTAGAACTACAAATTAAATTTCTTTTAGCAATTATTTTTTTCAACGTCACAATTCCAGCCCTCCTCCTTCATCCGGGCTTGGGACCGACAAAAGTGCCTCGAATAGGCATTCTGGCTGAGTTACTTTTTTGTGCGTGTGTGTTTTTAAGTAGTTTTAAACCTTGTGATCCACAAAAAGTATCAGTAAAAAAAGAACTGACTGCGTTACAGTCAGGGTGGAAGCAGCGGCTTTGCTCATGCACGATTCATTTGCAATTTGGATGCATAGAGGTTAACATTTCCTGCTCTGACAGCAGCTGGGGGCGACTGCTGTGTGAGGACTATCCGCACCTTGCCCATGTGTGCCCATGGCAGCAACTGCTTGTTGAGAGTAAGAGCGATACGTGCTTTCATGTCAAAAAGTCGTCATAAGTCTCCAATAACACCAGCAAAAGTTGCCAGATTTTTCGCTAGTCACTTTTTAGAAAAAAAGTCGCTAAGGGGGTCTGAAAACTCGCTAAATATAGCGACAAAGTTGCTAAGTTGGCAACACTGGTCTCTAGCCACATACATAAAACGCAATTAGAAACAGATATCGCTGTCACATTATTAACAATGGTGGGATAACACGGCAGCTTCAACAAACTGGCACCTACTCTAGGTTTATAAAAAATGTGTTGGAAAATTACACAGTGATTATTGTATATTTATGAGAATTCATGTAAACGCCTTATTTTGAGACACCAATTGCAAGTGTCCTAGTTCGTAAGTTGACCACTGATCATAGGTTAATAGTTAAATGTTTCAAAATAATTAAAAAAAGGTTGTTTTTTTTTGCTGTAATAGGTTTGCTAAAATGCTAACAAACTGCATGGGGAAAGAATGTGTGATTGGTATTGTAGATGCAAGGTGAAGTAGCACATTTTTAGGTACTTTACCACCTCTGTGATGTTATTACATAGTCGGTTATTTAATGGACCCCCTGCAGAGTCATTTGTAATTCTTTTGTTGAGGATAATGCATGCACTGCTGATATTTGACTGTTGTCTTCTGACATCCTCTGATATTTTTGTTATATTGTCTTCACACTTGAGGTGAGTACAGATAAGCTTAGAATGCAAGTGTTTATACACCTACACATGCTGGGTTGAATGTGTTCTCTGTTTTCAGTCGATTTAGTGAGGCCTATGTGTCTCTGCAAATGGAAATGGACGTCAGTATGTGGTAAAATTCATTTTAGAGGATCTTACCCATGTGGCAAGATGAATACAGCTGGCAGCTGTCTCAGGCAATGGGATTATCAACAGTGAAAACATCCTGTTGTACGTAATGGGCTATAAGGGATAAGCATCATGAAAAAATAAAAAAGCACAAGCAAACCTCTAATGACCAAGAAGATATTTTTTTTTTTATATTCTTCTTTACGTAAAATGCTGACGAAGGCATTAGAATATAATTTGCTATATATATATACATCTGTACACCACATTGTAATTTAACTGGACCACATGCAATAGTCACCAACATGCTCAAAACTAGAATAAAACGAAACTGTTAGATGAGTGAATAGTCGCTGCTGGTGTGTTATTTTAGAGAACACAGACAAAGAAAATGCGAGTTACAGTAAATCTAACTATTCTGTTCACTCCATGGGTAAGACTCCTATACAGTTTAGTTGCAACCAACTCTGATTATTTATGTCTTGGTTATATTATACTTTAGACAAAAGGAGAAACAAACAGAATAATCACAGCGGTCTATTACATCCAAAACAAACCTACACTGCTCCTAATAACTGTTGCCATGAATCAACCCGTGTGTGTCACAACAATACAAAAAAGGTCCACGAGCAGCGTAGGTCTCCCATAACACAGGTGTGCACCAGTTAGTCACCACCTGGGAACCACAAAGTCACTAAGGGAAAATGTACACTGTCCATCCGCTTACAAGTGCTGTGAAATTGATTGCTAAAGTCGCCGTCAGGCTGGCCAAGAGATCGGTAACTGACCTCCCCCCCCCCTCGGGTAAACTGCTGGTCATTACACATAATTTGTGTATTCCGCTACCAGTTGGTGAGACGTTTCTGACATTTCTGAATGCTGCTGGCAGTCACTAGAGTAGCACTCTGAAAACCTTCTTGTGATTGCTTTGGTTGCTAACAGGTTCCTGTGGTTGTCTGTAATTTGCATAGCTGCAAACATTAGAAGAGTGTATCAAGCAGTAGTAAAAACGTGTGTGGAAATGGATACCGTTCACCTTTAAAGTAAAAGTTGGGACTTTTAAAATGTGTTGGTTGCTGAGGTAAGACACCTCTTTCAAAGCGAATGTTCACTGTTTCTGGTCTGGGTCAAGTTTCATTACAGCTCAAAGACTAAGATGGCAAGTATCTGCAGAGAAGTCAGCATCTTTCATGCAAACTATGGGTGATTATAGCAATCTGCTTGCAACCAGAGCAATCACAAGGATGTTTTTGGTACAGCATCCTCTTTGTGACTAACCTGACGTGAACCAGCAGCCACCTGCAAATAGTCAGCAAATACGTATTTGCCTCCTGACCATTACTAACTCATCTGTCTGCTTGTTTGATTGACACTTTACACCAGCATTAACAAGGTGCTTCAAAATAAATGATGATCCCAATAATAAATACCAATTTTTTTAAACATCAAAATTTACCCATAAGGCTTTGTGAATCTTTTCATGGAAGGTAAAAATGACATGAAAGGCAGTCTAACTTGCTGCTGATATTTTAACATCACACACACTGACTCAAAGCCAGGTCTCAGACAGACGAATAAAATTCCTCGCATGCACAAACATAGCTGCTGAGCTATAGAAACATATTGTGAAGATGCCATTTTACTTCTGGCATCTACTTAACACATTATTGCATTTGCACATTCTGTCACTACATCCTCTTTGCATGTCTATGCATATTTATTGCATTATTATTTTAAGCAACTGTGGCACAAACTGCTGATGAAGCTGTGTGTATTTCTGGTTGTGTTACAGCTCCATAATGTGTGTTCCTTTCCAGCAAGCTCATGAGAATAGCTTCTATACCCCGAGCAGTGATGTCACTGTCTTAGTGGATCCTTTGAGTCTCTTACACAACATGTACACATGCAGGCTGTGTTTGCTTTTTTGGTAGCTGGAACCTTTTTTAGTGATTTGTTAAAATTTCAGGATCAGGGCATTGTGTCAGATTTTACTACTATTACTGTAGTCATGTGGAACTTTAAAATTCAAATTTTGAATAAAAGGAAAAGGGTAAAATAAAGAGAATGACAGAAAACTATACATACAAATTAAAAGTAAATCTTTATGTTTTGGTCTGGAGCAATAGTTCTTCAGGCACTAAATTTATCTCCAGTCCTTGTATCTGGCCATTTTCTGAGCAATATCTTTTTGGTTAAATCATTTAACACTGATCTATGAATCATTGAGGCATAAAATTTCTTTAGTGTAAGTGCCTAAAAAACTATCTACAGCAAAACTTCAGCAAAGACCTGATACAAATTTTTGGTTCAAATCACCATATGTGCAGAGGAGGTCAGGAAAGAGCTACAATAGTGAGTGTCTACAGTCGAGTGGCATGTATGTCCAACATCACCTTGGTAGTTTTTCAACTGGGTCTGATGAGTAACTAAAGACTACGTCAACTTCTTTCACACCAACAATTCATGCAGAGCACTATGTCAAATACTGCTCTAGGCAGTAAATAACTTTGAAAGTAAGTTTCTCTGGTTGAATCTGAAAAAGTAGGAGGAAAATCTATAACTTAACAAACATTGTACAGTTTCCACACCTGCTGTGATAATACTACTGCTGCCCATAGCAAGCAATACTATAAGTAAAGCTATCTTTTTCATATACAGTTTCTTTTCTATAAACTACTCATTTTATTTAAAACTTTGTCTGTCCCGAACTTCAGATGTTTATTTTACTGTTGTCTGACTTATGTCTTTGTTATTTTACTTTATCTTGCTGTCTTTACACTGTATCTCCCTCCCTCTCTCTGTTGCTGATGACCTAGATTTTCACCGTGTTCTAGCGCAGTCCCTCTCTCCTGACACACACTGCCGTACCTACTGTATGTTTTATTAATGACTAAGCTGAAGAAAAGGTTGGTGCAAAACAATAAGGGGACCCTATGAACACAAAATATTATGCATATGTCTTGCCTATACTTGTATACATGTGCATTCACACCCCCTGCCTCAGGTCCATGATACATGTACATGTACAATTCAGTGGAAAACCTTTGAACCTTGTTGTGGACGTTATCCTCAGTTAATGTGATAAAAGTCAGACTGGCAAAACCAACCATACAAAACAAAAATACATATATTTATATTGATTACTATACACGAAAAGTAAATAAATAAATAAACCCACCAGTTCACGAGTTGAAAAAATATCAAAACAAAATCTTATCTCATTCTTCAATACAAAAAAAGCAGCAGAAATGTCTCGTTAAGTAGGCTTTATAATATTGAAAACACTGACGGCTGAGCCATTTAAAATAACCATGTAGTTACAGCAGAATGCAAATTTGTTCAGAGCAAAAAATTCCAATGACCCAAGACTTTTAATTTAAAGGTTGTTTGCATGCTGGGCAAAGTTTTGATGCCACTGTAGCGCTATCACTACACATGAGCAGAAATCATATAGGCACTGTTTTGAATGATGGACCACAAAAGCAAAACCATTGTAATTCTATGATGCATCCTTGGTTGAAACGGTTAAGTTTGAATTCCTCCAAGGGAAAAATCAAGGTTGGGAGGCAGTACATGAAATCGGACCAAGGAAAGAATATGATGACCTAAATGACCTAAAAACACATAATTACAGGTGCAAGTCCTTACATTAGGTCTCAGTCACACAGGCCTCGAGATTGGTTAGCGACCATCTGGTAGCCACAGGTCATGAGGGAAAATGTGTTTTCCTTGAGTGGTTGTGACTGACTGTTGCTGGCAGTCATAGTGAAATTGTTTGCCAAAACTTCGGTTATACAGGCCTAGAGACTGGTCGCTGGCCCCCTGGGAAAAGTCCAGTGTATTCCAGGACCGTATGGGGAGTGGTTTCTGTATCCGGTCTTTAAGTCTGACGTCATTGGCTGTTTCTAGTTCCAAACTTCGCTTCAGGTCCCAAAGTCAAACGTACACTAAGGCATCACTGTGTAATGCCTTACACAACTGTGTAAATTCTTTCATCTTCAATAAAATGATCAGTGTGGCTGCTCTACCAGGTGTAATAATTACATTTAAAATCCAGGCATCCATGAAAACAGAATTTATGTCATTTAACTGAGTTAGAAGTTAGCAGGAAGTTAGCTCGCTAGTTTCCTTCTAAACATAATATGCCATGTTCTGACTGAGGGATTTGTAAAAACAAACAAACAAAAAAAACCTACAGCTCTGCTATCACTTCCTACATAAATGAAGGCAGAAAACTAAACAGCAGTGGCGTTTGTAGAGTTACTGAAGCTGGGCTAGCTGGTATGTAATGATGTGCTAGCGACATAGCTATGTTAAGCGTAATATAAACACAGTGAAGCAGAAGGATGAATGCTAACTTTTTTCCACTCGATAAAAGTTAATGTGAGGGTTCCCAATGGTTAGGGACAAATGCAGTTGCATTGCAGGATTCTGTAAACGGACCAAACTTCAGTTAGGAGAACAACTGAGATTATCCAATTCAATTTAATTCAATTTTATTTATATACCACCAAATCACATCAACAGTCGCATAAAGGCGCTTTATATTGTGGGGTAGACCCTACAATAATACATACAGAGAAAAACCCAACAATCAAATGACCCCCTATGAGCAAGCACTTTGGCAACAGTGGGAAGGAAAAACTCCCTGTTGGGGTGAGAGAAGGAAGACAGTGAGAGAAGGAAGACACAGATCCATCCACAATACAATGTTAGGTTAAATTACTACTGCATGGGCTGAGCTGTAGTTACATTGTAAGGTTTAAAAATTGAGCTTTAAAATGAATAGTGGTAATAAAAACCAAGAGACATTGTCAGTGATCACTGCCTATTTTAGGGACTTGCTGAGCACTTGGCAACAATGGGAAGGAAAAACTCCCTTTTAACAGGAAGAAACCTCCAGCAGAATGTGAAATTATGGAAGAGAGAGCTGAAGTTTAATGATTGCTAATGATTAAATACAGTAGAAGTGTATGAATGCACAGAGAGTTGAAAGGGATGGTTAAAGAAGAAACACTCATCACAGAAAGCCCCCAGTAGCCTACTTCAGAAATGACTAAGTGATGTCTTGTATTTCAAAAAGTCTGTACACAAAGTAAAAGTTGTGACCTTTGAAGTGTATTGGTTACAGCAGTAAGGCAAAACTTTTACTTTGATGGCAAAACTTCAGTTTCCTGTTTGTGTTGCACTTTTTCTAATTTCACTACTGATGCAGCACCTTATATCGCTTTGGGATCAAATCGTGATAGGAGCCTACAGAAACCACTCACCAACCCATCAGGAATGAAATACACATTTTTGGCTGGTGACTTGAGGTTGCCATGGGGTCAGCAATTGGTCACTAGGCCCAAGGGACTTAGGTCTCAGAAGCAAGGTAGGAAGAGACAGCAGCTCAGTAACAACAGCACACGAAGAGGTGCTCAAACACAGAAAAGTAGTCTATACTGGACACAATGTTTGGATCAAACTCAGAGCAGAGTCATAAGTTATTCAGTGACTGAAAAGTTTCTCAAGTATTTTGGGAAACAGCTTCTGACAAAAGTACAGATCCTCTGCTGTGGTGGAAAGCAAATGAGGCAAGGTTTCCCTCTCTGGCTGTTCTATCAAAGTCTTATTTATGTGTACTTTCCACATCAACACCTTTCAAGCATCTCCTCTCCACAGGTGGACAGCGTCTCCATGGAAAGAATTTCAGAGCAGGTGGACACGTTTGACATTGTAATACATACTAACATACATCTATGTTAGTAGACCATGTACCATGATTTTACTGCCTTACTTTTTTCTTTAATATTTTTGTAATGTTAGACTAGAAACCTTTGTTTACCTTTACCTTTATGCAATGACATACAGTATATCAAAATAAAATGAATAATCTTTTGTAAGAAAAAAAGGTTTGGGTTAATAAAAGAGAATAAACAGTCGAAAAATAGTTGGTAGGAATTAATTCCAGCACTGCCAAACTTCACTAAACTACAAATGTACTTGGAGTAGAACTTTAGCATATTTTAAGGACTAATTAATTTAATAATATTCACCTTTTAAAGATGTCATGAATTGTGAGGTCGAGGTGAGTTAGTATGGAATGACACTTCATAGGATTTTCATAACTGATCCAGCAGTACCCTGTCAGGCACTGTGTGTCCAACAAAGGCCCGCAATTCACTCCCATCATTGTAATCGCTCAAATCATCACTTCATTTCACTCAGCTGCGCTCGTGTCCTGATCCATTAGGCACTACAAGCATGATATTATGTTAAAAAGGTCAAGTATCGCAACTCCTTTTAATCATTTTACCCGTTTTGCACGAATGGTTCTAAAATCCTCTTAACATTATGGTGCTTCCATTCACCATAATAGCTGGCGAGTGTGGGAGTGGCAGGGCATTGCACATCATGCCAAGTAAAGTAAAATTACTATAAGGTTGAAATTACATATAGCAGTGGTTGACTTGTAGAGACAGCTCACTGGAGCACAGTGGTCTGGTAGTAACCACTAAGAAGGTGCTGGGTTTGAATCCACGAGTTGACTTGAGTCTTTCTGTGTGGAGTTTGTTCTCCTTGTGCCTCTGTGGGTTCTCTGTGGTTGCTCTGGCTTCCTCCCACAATCAATAGACATGTATGTTAGTTTAACTGGTGATTTTATATTGCTGTAAGTGTGAATAAATGTCTGTCTCTCTGTGTTACCGGTGACAGACCGGTGACCTGATGGGATGTACGCTGTCTCTCACATCTTAACAGCTGAGTTAGATTCCAGCCCAACAGTAACTCTGAGCTTGATAAGTAAAAGGATGGATCGATGGATACATTTCACTAAGAAATAATAGGAAAAAAAAGAAAAAAAAAGTTTTAATTTTAATTTTAATTTTACTGTGTAAAACAGAGGAGTTGCTTGACTACTCCTTTGTGCTTAAAGGCTTCATAAAATTCATGGTAATATACCAGATTGAGACACAGCATTTATAAGAGCATGAAAAATGAAAAAAAAAAGATGTTAAAAGTCTTACATCCATTATGTATAGTAGGCTTAGTTTTTTCTTCTATTTACAGTAAAATTCCAGATTGTGATTCATGGTGAGAACAAGCCCCAAGTTATTTAAGGGGCAAAACTCAAATACATTTTTATGAAAAAACAAAAACCTTTAATTAAGTTATTTTAGAGATAGTCAGTAAAATCATATTTTTCTTTTTCAAGACATAAAGCAACATCATAAGAAAATATAAAACATCATTATATTAAGAAAACATGAATCATGATTCCACATAGCCTTGTATTAGAATTATGAGACAATATTAATATCATATCTATTTGAAAGATTCATAAATCAATTCAATGTTATTTTGTGCACCAGCTTCAGTAATCATCTTTATTACTTTTCAAATATGACACTTCAACTACTGACAGCATGAGACTATTGTACACCAAGTTCTGAAAGTCCCTCACCATCAGCTCCTACCCGCTGACAATATTTTTTTGTACTTAAAGCTGAAAATGATCAAGACACAAGAAACATTTTTCACCTTTGGGTGATTGAAAAAACAACAACACTTTTACTTAAAGCAGATCTTTTGCTTAGAAATATTGATTTCAGCATGTTTCTTAGCTGACATTCTGTTGGAGCTTAGAGTGGTAAGTGTTAGTTTTTAGACAGTGTTAAACTCTTTGAACTTGAAAGGCTCTGCAGTGGAAGCAACAAGAAGCCGAAGATCTGTCTCTGGTGGACAATGCAACCTTAGTCCCAGAGGAGCCCTTTGACACCTGTGCTGCAGCTGCAAAACATTGTGTCATCTCTACACTGCCAAAATGAATGCCAAGATGAAATATCAAGCAGTGATCAAAGCAGAGATCCTGTCAGCTCTGCAGTCTCAAAGGTCACATCAGTACATAATAGAATAATATGTCTTTGAGGAAGGGTGTGAGATGAGGATACGGACAACACCGGTGGAAAGACTGTAATTGTGAATTAAAAGAAAGAGTTTGGGGGTTACAGAGGAGCTTGGTTCAGATAAGAGGAGTGAGTATGGCAAGGACAAGGTATCTATCAGAAACCATAACACTGCAAAGACTGTGAACACACTCTGTTAGTTTTTAAACACAAAATGAGAGTAAAAAAAGTTGCAGAACAGTCAGACTTTGGTTGATTTAAATGTTGTCTTTTCAAACTGAGAAAGCAAATACTTATTTTACACAACAAAAGATGAGTATTTTTACTTAAGTGAACAACAGGGCTGTGTTCATCAAATGCTGACAGATCTGGAGATTTGTTCAAGTATGAAACTGTCTATTTTGCAGCTCACAGATGGTACGGTGTCTAGCAAAAACAGACTAACAAAAAAAGGACTGGCATCATGTCCAGCTGCCTCACTGAGCCTTTGGACACATCAGCGCTGGATACAATCACTGCTTGTCAGCTCTCACACACGCAAATCTAAATGCCAGGTCAGACTGACATTGGCCTGTAATTTCCCCTGCTAACTGAGCTGAGCTCTTTCTTTCTTATCATTCTGACTGGAAATATAACAGCATGCTTAAGAGATTATTGGCTAATCCTGGTGAAAATGTAATATTCAGGGGAAACAGAAAATACCTCAAGAAGTTTTTGCTCAGTATGTCATAAGAGTTCTTCTTCAGTGTAAATGATCAAGGACAGATAAAAGATGGCAGTCAGACCAAGGCATCAACATTAGCATCTTTCCAGATCTCCACAATGTAAAAGCCTAACAGGGCTGAGCATTTTATGCTGTGACATAATAAAGGACAGACAATTAAGGGACATGTACAACTTTTAAAAAATAGAAAGGAAAGTTTAAAGGAAAGCAAGGACTGTGCTTGTAAAACTAGATTTGACTAAATTAATATCTTCCTCCATCCTAGTTATTAGTTATATTAATAATTGGTGGTAGTTAATGGACCAGTACTGTTCATTAATTAAAAGAATAGTTTCTGCCTCTGTAATAAATTCATGCTAATAGCCTACAAGACTAATTCATGGTTTTTGGTTCAGAACACACAATACACATTCTCTGCTTTTCTATCATTATCTATATTAGGCGGAAAAAATACTTGCCACAATCATTTCACATCTTGATTACTAGATGAAAAAAGACAGAAGGAAGAGGTCAAATGAACAGACCACACAGCTTTTTCTTTTCTTTTCTGCTCTTTTTTTTTTACTCCACTAGACTTTTCAAGTTTCAGGTCTTTTAAAATTTCAACTCACTGGTAGGCAACATTATAATAATAGCTGATATAGATAAGAACCTCTAGGTGTTTTAGCTGCTCCAAATTTGGTGGCTTAGTTCCTGATCTCGTAATGGTCTACCAGAGTTCATGTACAAGACGCAAATAAATACAGAGATTTTTTTCCTTCAAATAAAATTACTGTTACTTTTCATGTACACTAGATATACATGAATAAAGTAAACTGGGTAACCCAAGGCTAAAATAATCTGTTTAGTTTTACACTGTTATGTATTGAGACCTATATTTTCAGTGATCGGAGGTTGAACTATCACTAGACTGTAATGTTTGACCTTAAATATTTTATGTTTAAATATTTATTTTTATTTATTGCTTAGTTTATTTATTTATATTTTCCATATTAAAGCAAATACATTTCTGGGTCACAAATGCTTCTTTAGCAGTGCAAGAGGTGGAAGGACTGATATTGTGAAAGGACCCAATCAACAAGCACTTAAAAATAAGAGAAGAGTTTATGCCTTGAGGCAGGAGCGGCAGAGGGATCGTTTAGACAAAAAGAAACATCCAAATAAATGAGCTGTTACTTTGGAAGAATTGATCAGAGGGTGATATGTTTACTTTATTAGGTTACACTGATATTTAGCAATATTGATCATGATGTTGGTGTTTTTAGTATTTTATTCTGATCAGTCATTTAGAAAGCCAGAATCTATAATGCAAACTGTTTTTTCCCCTGTTTTTTCTTATATGTAAGGACAAAATGATGATGGCTAACCAACCGGATATAGTGGTGGTAGACTATGTCTATGACATATTGTTCCCCTGCCACTCAGAGTACACCTTGGATTCTATCTATCTGGTATACACTACCAGTCAAAAGTTTGCACACCTTCTCATTTATTGTTTTTTCTGAATTTTTACTACTTTCTACATTGTAGATACATACTGAAGACATCAAATATATGAAGCAAGATATATGGAATTATGTAGCAAAGAAAAAATTGATAATAACACTAACTATGTTTTAGATTTTAGATTCCTCAAAGTGGCCACCCTTTACTTTGTTGACAGCACTGCAAACCCTTGGCCCTCTCTCAATGAGCTTCATGATATACTCACCTGAAATGGTTTTTACTTCACAGGTGTGCCTTGTCAGGGTTCATTTGTGGAATTTCTTTATGGGGTTGGGACAATCAGTTGTGTTGTGCAGAAGTTGGATGGATACAGAGCTGAAAGCCCTATTTTGAACTTTGTGTCCCCAAGTACAGTGCTGCTGCTGAGGATAAATTAAACCAAGTTACCAGCCTTAGAAATCACAAGTTAACAACACCTCCGCCCATATAAAACACATCTCTACATCAACTGCTCAGAGTTGATGTATATGTATATATATATATATATATAGATATTTAAGCTGGATATGCCCTTGGAACAGTAAGGGTCCCTAGGCTAGACCCCACATCCTAACCAAGCCTACACAACCAGTCAAAAGTTTGGAGTATATACTGCAGACCTTTGGGGCTTTTCGTTCTTTTCTTTTTTTCCCTTTTACTGCTGACAACTCTGACTGAGCCCTCACACTAAATGAATTTCTAACATGAGAACACATGTATCTGCCCTGGGTTTACTGCAACTGGAAATTAGTCTCAAACTCTGAGATTGCTTCAAATTTGGTCTAGTTTAAGGTCAACATTAGCCTGTCTCAGATTCACCTCCATTTTTGGTGTTGGTACTGTTTGCCCATACCTCTGTGTGTCACAATGTGTGATGTGAGTTGATGTGTTTCCTCATTACGATGGTCTGCAGGAGCACCCCCTCCCTAAAGCTTTAGCTCTGTGTGTGTCTGGTAACTGTGGCTGTAGCTTGGACACACGCAGTCAGTGAAAGTGAAAGGAACTTAATAAGCCAGTCCAAATAGAACAAAGGAAGGAGAGCTGAGGCTGCATGTGTTCTGCGTCTGGGTATGTTCAGCTCTATGACACTGTGAGGTGAAGTTTCTTTTCACTAGTGATTAGTAGGGATAAAAAAAAATATCAAATTCCCTGCTAGAGTCCTGAGGTCATATATATATATATGTATATATATATATATATATATATATATATATATATATATATATATATATATATATATATATATATATATATATATATATATATGTATATATAAAAAAAAAAAAAAACACCCATCTCGCCCCTGTGGGCGGTTTATCCTTCAAGCTCAGGTCCTCTACCAGAGGCCTGGGAGCTTGAGGGTCCTGCGCAGTATCTTAGCTGTTCCCAGGACTGCGCCCTTCTGGACAGAGATCTCCGATGTTGTTCCCGGGATCTGCTGGAGCCACTCGCCTAGCTTGGGAGTCACTGCACCAAGTGCTCCGATTACCATGGGGACCACCGTTACCTTCACCCTCCACATCCTCTCGAGCTCTTCTCTGAGCCCTTGGTATTTCTCCAGCTTCTCGTGTTCCTTCTTCCTGATATTGCTGTCATTCGGAACCGCTACATCGATCACTACGGCTGTCTTCTTCTGTTTGTCTACCACCACTATGTCTGGTTGGTTAGCCACCACCATTTTGTCCGTCTGTATCTGGAAGTCCCACAGGATCTTAGCTCGGTCATTCTCCATCACCCTTGGGGGCATCTCCCATTTTGACCTCGGGACTTCCAGGTTATACTCGGCACAGATGTTCCTGTACACTATGTCGGCCACTTGGTTATGGCGTTCCATGTATGCCTCGCCTGCTAGCATCTTGCACCCTGCTGTTATGTGCTGGATTGTCTCTGGGGCATCTTTACACAGCCTGCACCTGGGGTCTTGCCTGGTGTGATAGACCCCAGCCTCTATGGATCTTGTACTCAGAGCTTGTTCTTGTGCTGCCATGATTAGTGCCTCTGTGCTGTCTTTCAGTCCAGCTTTGTCCAGCCACTGGTAGGATTTCTGGATATCAGCCACCTCCTCTATCTGCCGGTGGTACATACCGTGCAGGGGCCTGTCCTTCCATGATGGTTCCTCGCCTTCCTCCTCTTTCTTGGGTTTCTGCTGCCTGAGGTATTCACTGAGCACGCTGTCAGTTGGGGCCATCTTCGTGATGTATTCGTGGATGTTTCTTGTCTCATCCTGGACTGTGGTGCTGACACTCACCAGTCCCCGGCCCCCTTCCTTCCGCTTAGCGTACAGCCTCAGGGTGCTGGACTTGGGGTGAAACCCTCCATGCATGGTCAGGAGCTTTCTTGTCTTTATGTCAGTGGCTTCTATCTCCTCCTTTGGCCAGCCTATTACCCCAGCAGGGTACCTGATCACGGGCAGGGCGTAGGTGTTGATGGCCCGGATCTTGTTCTTACCGTTCAGCTGACTCCTCAGGACTTGCCTGACCCTCTGCAGGTACTTGGTGGTTGCAGCTTTCCTAGCGGCCTCTTCATGGTTCCCATTTGCCTGCGGGATCCCCAGGTACTTGTAACTGTCCTCTATGTCTGCAATGTTGCCTTCTGGTAGTTCAATCCCCTCAGTTCTGACTACCTTCCCTCTCTTTGTTACCATCCGACTACACTTCTCCAGTCCGAACGACATTCCAATGTCATTGCTGTATAGCCTGGTAGTGTGGATCAGTGAATCGATGTCTCGTTCACTCTTGGCATACAGCTTGATGTCATCCATGTACAGGAGGTGGCTGACAACCGCTCCGTTTCGTAGTCGGTATCCGTAGCCAGTCTTGTTAATGATCTCACTGAGGGGGTTCAGGCCTATGCAGAACAGCAGTGGGGACAGAGCATCTCCTTGGTAGATCCCGCACTTGATGGTGACTTGTGCTATGGGCTTGGAGTTGGCCTCTAGTGTTGTACACCACATTCCCATTGAGTTCCTGATGAAGGCTCTTAGGGTCCTGTTGATCTTGTACAATTCTAGGCATTGCAGTATCCAGCTGTGGGGCATTGAGTCGTAGGCCTTCTTGTAATCAATCCAGGCTGTGCACAGGTTGGTCAGTCTGGTCTTGCAGTCTCGGCTGACTGTTCTGTCTACCAGTAGCTGGTGTTTTGCGCCTCTGGTATTCTTGCCAATCCCTTTCTGTGCCCCGCTAATGTATTGACCCATGTGCCTGTTCATCTTAGCCGATATGATGCCTGACAGGAGCTTCCATGTAGTACTGAGGCAGGTTATTGGTCGGTAGTTGGATGGGATCGGTCCCTTCTTGGGGTCCTTGGGGATCAGGACCGTCCGACCTTCGGTTAGCCATTCCGGGTGTCTCTCGTTAACTAGCAGCTGGTTCATTTGTGCTGCCAGACGCTCGTGGAGTGCAGTCAGCTTCTTCAGCCAGTAGGCGTGAACCATGTCGGGCCCTGGTGCTGTCCAACTCTTCATACTGGAGACCCTTTCTTGGATGTCTGCCACTGTGATGGTTACTGGACCCTGTTCAGAGAGGTCGCTATGGTCTGCCCTCAGACCATATGTAATATATAGATCTGGAGATTTGTTCAAGTATGACCGGGCTAAGATCCTGTGGGATGTAATATATATATATATATATATATATATATATATATATATATATATATATATATACATACATATATCTCACTGAGGGGGCCTGAACCCCCTCAGTGAGATCATTAACAAGACTGGCTACGGATACCGACTACGAAACGGAGCGGTTGTCAGCCACCTCCTGTACATGGATGACATCAAGCTGTATGCCAAGAGTGAACGAGACATCGATTCACTGATCCACACCACCAGGCTATACAGTAATGACATTGGAATGTCGTTTGGACTGGAGAAGTGTAGTCGGATGGTAACAAAGAGAGGGAAGGTAGTCAGAACTGAGGGGATCGAGCTACCAGAAGGCAACATTGCAGACATAGAGGACAGTTACAAGTACCTGGGGATCCCGCAGGCGAATGGGAACCATGAAGAGGCCGCTAGGAAAGCTGCAACCACCAAGTACCTGCAGAGGGTCAGGCAAGTCCTGAGGAGTCAGCTGAACGGTAAGAACAAGATCCGGAGCATCAACATCTACGCCCTGCCCGTGATCAGGTACCCTGCTGGGGTAATAGGCTGGCCAAAGGAGGAGATAGAAGCCACTGACATAAAGACAAGAAAGCTCCTGACTATGCATGGAGGGTTTCACCCCAAGTCCAGCACCATGAGGCTGTACACTAAGCGGAAGGAAGGAGGCCGGGGACTGGTGAGTGTCAGCACCACAGTCCAGGATGAGACAAGAAACATCCACGAATACATCACGAAGATGGCCCCAACTGACAGCGTGCTCAGTGAATACCTCAGGCAGCAGAAACCCAAGAAAGAGGAGGAAGGCGAGGAACCATCATGGAAGGACAGGCCCCTGCATGGTATGTACCACCGGCAGATAGAGGAGGTGGCTGATATCCAGAAATCCTACCAGTGGCTGGACAAAGCTGGACTGAAAGACAGCACGGAGGCACTAATCATGGCAGCACAGGAACAAGCACAAGATCCATAGAGGCTGGGGTCTATCACACCAGGCAAGACCCCAGGTGCAGGCTGTGTAAAGATGCCCCTGAGACAATCCAGCACATAACAGCAGGGCGCAAGATGCTAGCAGGCAGGGCATACATGGAGCGCCATAACCAAGTGGCCGGCATAGTATACAGAAACATCTGTGCCGAGTATGGCCTGGAAGTTCCGAGGTCAAAATGGGAGACGCCCCCAAGGGTGGTGGAGAATGACCGGGCTAAGATCCTGTGGGACTTCCAGATACAGACGGTAAAAATGGTGGTGGCTAACCAACCGGACATAGTGGTGGTGGACAAACAGAAGAAGACAGCCGTAGTGATTGATGTAGCGGTTCCGAATGACAGCAACATCAGAAAGAAGGAACACGAGAAGCTGGAGAAATACCAAGGGCTCAGAGAAGAGCTCGAGAGGATGTGGAGGGTGAAGGTAACGGTGGTCCCCGTGGTAATCGGAGCACTAGGTGCAGTGACTCCCAAGATAGGCGAGTTGCTCCAGCAGATCCCGGGAACAACATCGGAGATCTCTGTCCAGAAGAGCGCAGTCCTGGGAACAGCTAAGATACTGCGCAGGACCCTCAAGCTCCCAGGCCTCTGGTAGAGGACCCGAGCTTGAAGGATAAAACCGCCCGCAGGGGCGAGATGGGTGTTTATATATATATATTCTTATATACTGATTGAACTTAAAATTAAAATTCAAAATCATGCACACATGCCTCACACCATCTTGGATGTAATACAGCCCCCTGTCAAGGGAAAATGTGTATTTCCTGACTGGCTCTTGGAAGTTCTAGGCGATTGTTAGCGGGTTACAACAATCACCAGTAGTCCGCATAGAAAACATTCCAGCTACTAGCTAAGTCGTAGTAAAACGTATATATATATATATATTAGGGGTGCAACGATACACAAAATACACGGTTCAGTTCGGTTCGATACTTTGGTGTCACGGTTCGATAATTTTTCGATACAAAAAAATGTTCATGTCTTTTTAATTTGTCATTTATTAAATTATAAATATATATTTTAACTCAAAGTACAGTTTTAAATTTAATGTTGCTGAAACAACAAAATAATAAAAAAAATAAATCTATCTGATCGAGAAATCCCTCATCTTTGGAAAAGAGAGTTTATTACAGAGAAATGGCTCTTTCCAAAATAAAAGCTATACTATACGCTTCTTCTGGGCTATATTCTCAGCAGCATATTAAACATATCAGGTCCCCATAAGGAGAATCATGTGCTAACGGCTGTCTAAATGACTCGGGTAAAGTTTGTAGCATGCGTGCTTGTTGTTTTTGTCTGCTTCCACTTGTCTTTGCACTAGGATGATGTCGGAGTAAATGTGCAGTCATATTCATTGTGTTCCCACTAGTGCTGTCAGCGTTAATCTCGTTAAAATGACATTAACGCCATAACGCGGCAAATCTCCATTAACGAGTTACCGCGGATCGCCCCGTGCATGCGGCTGGACGGCGTCAACACGTTAACAAGCTAACTGCACTAACGCACTAGTTCCCACCAATGTAATTGAGCATTGCGTGGCACATCCGACATACTGTTTTACTTTTGTCCATGACGCGCTTACCATCAGGGTCATGCTTCACATGAAAACCAAGATAGTTCCAAACGCCACAACTGAATGAGGGTGGGGAAGGTTCAATTTCGGGTAGCGTTGAGGCAGTTGCCATGTTGCAACGAGCTTAGCTTCTGTCGCTAGCTTGCGCTGCGCTCAGTGGATCTGCACTCGACAGTGCAGCCTAGGCGGAGTAGTCAAACGCAGATCCACTGAGCGCTCAACACAGACAGCATCGTCAGAAGAAAAGTTGATAAAATAAATAAAAAATTTTGTATTGTTCGATACATATGCGTACCGAACCGAAAGCACTGTATCGAACGGTTCAATATCGATACGAGTATTGTTGCACCCCTAATATATATATAAATATATAAAGTTGTATCTTAGCACTGCTACCAAAAAGGCATAACTTTGTGTTGAGTTGTGTTGCACTTCTCACGATTTCATTGGTTGTAGTTAGCGAGGAGTTAACAAATATTTGCTGGCATCTTACACACAAACTACAGGCAACTATAGAAATGGAAAAAAGGGACAATAATACCAGAGCATCAAACTTTATAAATTAGGTACTGGTGTTAACTGTCATTAGACAATAGAAAATGTTAATATTTTTATAACAGCAATATCTTAGTTTCATGAAATGAGAATACAATGTGACAGATGTCTCAGATTTACATTCTTTCTTATTTGCACTCTCATAATATCCAACAGATGTTTTTTCTTTTAAATAAACACATCAAGTCTGATTGTGATTAGCTTCAAAATCCCTCAGACCACCAGATTCTTCTCCTTTTTAAGACAAACATATCTTTTAAAGCCAGACTTGCCAGATGTAAGGATATAATTTTTACAGTTTATTCATTTAGGAGATGTTTTTGGTGAAGATGACATGAAATAAGTGCATTAGCGCTGTATGTGATAGAAATATTGCCACATCCTGATATTAAAGAGGTTTTTGTTAGAAAATAAAAATAAAAAGAGGTTGCCCAGTGAAGCTGTTTTATGAGCACATTTTACCGTAAGGATTCTATTATTTCTTGGACAGGATAATATTAGGATATTTTAATTTTTACTAGAACCTATTAATGTCCTCACTGCTCCATAATCAGGCCATAAATCAAGAATGTTCTGGTCAGGGCTGTACACACCTCCAGATTTACTGACTACATTTATAGCTGTATCTGTAGGTATAATTGCAATGCTGCTGTGATGTGTCGGTCGCGAACGAAACGGCTCTTAGAGCCGGATCTTTGAAGTGAACGATATGAGCTGTTTTTTTTTCTTTCTTTCTCTCACCCTCTCTCTCTCTCTCACTTTTTTTTCGCTTTACTCCTCACATGAGCCTTGTGCTTGCGCTGAGCAGAGGGGGGAGGGGCGGTAGTTACACTCGCAGTAGCACAGGAACAGAGCGGAGGGAGAGAGAGAGAAAGAGCCAGGGACAACAACAAGAGACAACATCGTCACATTAGAAAGGTATAGTAGTCATCCAGAACTATTTTTAGTTGTATGTATGCAATTCATGTATGCAATTCCAAGCAGGAAAACACTCTCCCAAAAAATCATCCCAGGACAGAGAATGTGCATCGTCTTTTTGTTTTGTTTTAATTTGTATTTTATTGTGTCGTGGTTTGCAGTGTTTTGTGTTGTTTCGGAGTTTGTACGTGCTTTGTCTCTAGGGGCCACCGTAAATATAGTTTTATTTATTCACTCCACATAAAATGTAATAAATACATTATAAAAACCAACTATTTACATTTCAACTTTTAACTATTTAAATTTTCAGCTTTTTCCTTTTAAACAAATTTAAAATGAAACAAAACAAAACACTGCAAACCACAACACAATTAAATATAAATTAAAATATGCAAAACAAAAAGAAGATACACATTCTCTGTCATACTTTCAAATGGATTTATTTTGCCAAATGGATCATCATGGCATTGCCGTATTGGTCCATTTGATCAAACTTTGTTGTTATTATTTATTTTATTTTCAGTTGTTACAGATGGGACAGACATGGCTGGGGGATAGGAAAGGGAGAAAGAAAGAGAGGAAGGAAAAGAAAAACAGAAGGGAAGAGGGACAGTGAGAAAGGGCACTTACAAAGACAAAGAGAGAAAAAAAAATCTCCTGGATCACCTGTTGAGAGAAAAAGAAGAGAAAACAAGCAAAAAAACCCAAAACAAAGCAACATACTAAACACAACACCATCACGTTAATCTAGCTAAGTGTGAACAGCAGTAAATACTAAATATTGAATGTTGTTGTGCAGCACGAAGGACAGACAGCGCACAATGTGCTTTGAAGTAGCGGCTAAGAAAGGTGTAGTTTATGTCTACGAACAGTGAACACCCGTGTGCAAACCTGTGTGGATCAGCGCGCTTGTATACAAAAGGTTTCTCCATGTAACGGTCTGCTAGAGGGTGTGGGGGGGCCATAGCCCCGTCCCTCAGGGCATGAAGCAGGCATGGAGGAGATCCAGGCTCCAGACATCCAGAGGCCCCAGAGTGTGAGAGCCCAAGGAGTACCACCGGAGGGGCATCCGTGCCACCCTCCTGGGAAGGGCTGAGGAGATCCCCAGACGAGGGGTCACCCAGTAGCCACGGAGTAGAAGCCAGAGGGGGCTGCACCGGTGTGCACAGGTGTCAATACTTTCAGCTTACTGAAAGTATTGACACCTGTCATAATAACTTTTTAGTTAGATTTTACAAAGACATTGCTATTTGCAAGACTACAAGCAGATATATTGGGGATTACTGCTTTATTTCATGTCATCATAATTCTAATGATTTGCTGAAACTATAAGTAAGTCATAAAGTTTGGTAATGAAAGAGTTAACCACCCACACTTACAATAAATCATTGCAGTAACAACCAAGCTCAAGCTAATGACTCAGCTAATAGTAGCATATTGCATTTGCATCAAAAGAGGTAACTAGGATGACTGAGTGACCCCAACAGGGATTACCTCAATGATTTTTTAATGGATTGGCCTATTGGCAAGTCAGACATTGTGAAGTACTCCTCATGTCTCTGTAGAACTAAAATGAGGTCATTCATCATCTAGATTTAAAGAATGATCTCACTCACGTATTGCAAATCAAATGAATATGGGTTGAGGATATTTTGCACTCACAGTCAGAGGCTCCAACTCTTTTCTGGTTACTTCATTAATCCATTTGTACACCTAGAGAATTTAGCCCCTTTGCAATTGTGGTACATTTTTATATGAGAGTGCTGCATAAATATAATTACACACATGCTGTTTCATTGTGTTGTTTAAAAGAAATGGTTTTAACCTGGATTTTTTTTGTTAAACTAGTAAAGAGGTAAAGTGTATAGGATTATTAATTCCCTGGAATTGCAGCCTTCAGTGCTGGTTTAAATATAAATCTGAAGTCTACCTCTGTGAAACTGCTGTTGTGTGGACATAGAGTACATAAGCAAAACTGTGCACATAACTTGCAGTATGGACATAGATCTCTCTCTAGCGCAGTCAAATATTTAACAAACCACTCTGGCTGAAAATTTCAGTAATTCTAAAATCTATACTTAAATTCTAATGAGGAGTCACAGTTCTGATTATAAGGATGGCAGGATAATGTTGCTACTTAACAGTAGTTTCCCTACCTAATGGTAGCTAGCTGACTGCAAGGTGTAAAGCTGATACAGATTGCATATGCAACTTGCTGAGGTAATTGTTCCAATGTCTGTTTTTAATGCTGTTCTGTAGTTTAGATACTTGTGATATAACATAAGATAAAACCAATGCCACACAAAGCTCTGAGCACACATGAAAGCAACAACAATTAAGTTCTCATAGTTCTTTTTATTTTCATGTTTTTAGCAACAGTATTTTATTAAATATACTACACTGTGTTTCAAACACAGTCTTTGGGGGAAATTGTTCTTCTTCCTTTTTGCAATACCTCATTTTCTGTTTTGTTTAATATATTTTCTAGTTAATTCTGCCACTGCTGTTATCCCTCTTCTAAAGGGTCTGTGTCTCCGCTGAAATAAAAGTGACTTGGAGGCTTAGAGAGGCTATGTTGTCAGCAACCTTTCTACAGGTCATTTCACTGCAGCACAAGACTATACCTTTAATAGCTTAGGTATTTACCACAAGAGTGAGCAAGACTAACCTTTGAAAGCAGAGATCAAAAGTTCATGTGGAGATAAAAAATACATGTCCATGAAAACCTTTTGCACCTTTTACATTTATGTAATGTCATGAGTGTGTTAGGGAAAAATGGCTTGACTTTTTTGTGGTGCTTGGGGAGTATACTCGATTTGGGACTTTAAATGTCCAACTTGTTACTGTAGCAACGTAATACTGCTGCAAAGAGTTGTGCTGTGCTAACCTAAAAACACTGAACAAATGTTTTAATCATGGGTCGCCTTTACGACTGCGCAGATACCTGTTACATGTATACTGTGGACTGAGAGCATTCGGAGCCTTTGACCTTTTGCATTGTTTTTATGCTTTTAAGTGGCTTAAATTAAATGAAAACACAGTAATTGAATTCAGCAGGTTTGCATGTTGCCTTGCATGCAAGCACACAGTAAATTGATTCTTTGAAGCATTTTAATTTAATATTAATTAAGGGCACCAGAACTAGTTCTGCAATGTGGCTAAAAGCTCCCCCAGCTTTATTATGGAACATTGCAACTCTGTGTCTGTCACGCTACATTAGGTAAGTTAAAATGGTGAATAACATTTAAAATTTAAAGAGGGCATTTTCATACTAAAAGTGTCCAAGAGCCAAGTCTCTCAGTGCAGACAGAGTTTGCTGTTATCATTGTACACCTGTCACAAGCAACTCCCCCAGTATCAGTGCTGTGATGTGAAATAATGTGAGTGAATTTAAATTTAAAGAAGATCTTTTAGGTCTTTTAGATTTTGGGTAGAATCTAATCTCATGCTACAAAAGAAAAAAATGAGAGAAATCAGAGGTGTTGGTGCAGTTCCAGACTTCTGTGGCATTGGCTCTGGGGACTAACTTTACTTTTTTTGTTTGTCAAAAAAACAACAACAACACCACATTTGTAGATATGTGTTCATCACCTAGAATGACCCCCCCCCCCCCTTTATTTGGAGCATGTGACAACTTCTTGGAATAATGTTGTTACAAGACTTCCAGCAAAACTAAAAATAGATGGACTTCACCAAGAATCACCAACTACAACCAAAACCAGTCAGAATCTGGCAAAAACTGTGGGGGTTGCTAGACATTCTTTTCTCTGGCAGTGATGGCAGGAAATATAATCCTGGTCAAAGCATTAGCAGCTCTCCTGCTGATAACATTATCCACCTGTCTGGGACAGGCCCAATCCGTGGGTGGGCCACTGTGCCCACACCACCACCCGTCAAATAAAAAAAAAGAGAAAAATGACACCAGCTACACTAAAATGATGCCCAGCTAGGTCCAGGGGCAACATCTTTTGTGGAAATTGAATCAGATATTGGATCTATGCATGAAGTGTTGCTGAATTATGTTTTTTGTGAAACATCTCGCCAAACAAGCTGAATTATAATAATTTGGTCTGATTCAAAGGTAGCAAAATACTGAAAATACTAGGCTGTTTAGTGCAGGCTATACTGATGTGTTGGCATTATTGTGAAAGTTTATAGTGATGCTCTATCTTGGAGAGGTACAATATATCAAGATTAGCAGCCATCAATTTATATTCAAGGTGATAAAGCTGATTATTTTCACTCACAAAATTCTAACTTTTATACTAGCTTTATAGTGTCTAGGGTTTGGTAATCAGCTTGTGAATCACCTACAATATATATCTAATCAAATTCAGTTGGCTAGTAAATGCTGGAGTAGCACAGATCAGCTGACCACAGTCTGGACACAAAAAAATATCAGCTAGAGCTCATGAAACGTGTTGTTATGCAAAGTATTTCTATTCAATTTCTTTCCCCATGCTGCACCACTACACCCAATCTTAAGGTTCCCCCACCTGCCAAATCTCATTTTAACCCCTGCTCAAGGCACACTTCAAAAGGAGCCCAAGAGTTTCTCAAAGGAAAGAAACTGGGTATTCTTCAATCGCCATGTCAGTCACCTGATCAACCCAACAGATTATGCTTTTCAGATGTTAAATGCAACATTGACTCCAGAAAGACCCACAGACAACAACTGAAGACGACTGCAGCAAATGTCTGGCAGAGCATCATGTCCACGGGTTCTACACCTGCAAAGGATTTAAATCCAAGTATTACAAAAAATCATTGTTAAAATTATGTTAGATTGTCCTTTTACTTTTAAGCCTCTGAAAGGCTGCATAAAATGGTTCTAAATCTTGAATAGTAATGCAATAAACATCTATTAAACATCTAGAATCAAAGCTGAAAGTCTATACTTCAATCAAATCTTGATTACTTGATTTAAAATCCGCTGTGGCAGTGTTTTGTGGTGGTGTAGAGAGGCGATATTACAAAAGAAATGTGTCATAGTCCAAATACTTGGGCTATCATCCTTGGGCCAGGAGTGTGTTACACTCAAAGAAGACCAATTCATCATATTTACTGTGATGTGTGGCTGAGCACTCTGTGCAGCTATGAGTGAAAGTCAATAAGTGCGAGCACGCTAGCAACAGTAACAACATAAACATAATGTTTTTGTGTATATGGCTAAATGGGTTTTGACTTAGTTTCCACAGTTAGAGAGGTGCACTTGTTTCAAGTCATGTTAATTGCCTTGGGACGGGATACAGCACAGCCACAAATTTACACAATGACACAGAAAGAGTGCAGATGGGAATGTAATATTACCACCCTCTGCATTTGTCAAGTCCTTGTGTAAGTGAACAAGCCTGTATTTTGTTAGATTGTCCCGGGTTAGATATTTTTTCTGAATTAGCAAGTCAGCGGGGTCTCTGTGGAGCTTCATTGCCACCATGCTGTGACATGTTCGGCGGCGCTGTTTTGTTTGTTATTTTTGCCAGAGGACTAAGAATGTGTTGAATAGGTCAAACAGTCACTCAGCGAGGCTGCATTGCTTCTCGTCGCATGTGTGTATATGTCATTGTACTCGGTCGGTGTACCAGAACAGACTCACCACATTGTTCATTAGACTGATGATCCATTATTCAGTTCAGCGTTTTATACAAAGCATTTTTGTCATCTGTATACATTTTGATAAGTAAGTCTCAAGGGTTCAAAACACATTTTTTTCCGACTGTTTTGGCACACGCAGAGAAAAATCATCCTAAAACGCATTTCAGCTGGGGACAGTTTGTCACTGACATTGCATAATATAAAGTATGAAAGGATGTCTCTTATAATTGCCGTGGCATTTAGGCGAGGAACCTTATTATCTAACCAATCATGTTCAGTAAAGTTCAAGCTATTCTTTCAGCAAGCTGAGCTCATGGTTTTTATCTTCTAGCACGCATACAGTAACATTGTGAGATAAAGTTGGATTAATGGAGTCAGATTTAAGAGAGTCGGTGACCACGTGAGGTGTATGAGGTGAACCTTGACTTCTCTGCTTTATTCTTAAAACTTCATTATAGTTCTTTTATTCGTAGCCAGCTGCTCTTACATCAGCATTTGTCTGGAATTTAACCTGCCTGATCATCTAACCTTCAAAGCATTTTGCATCTGTTATTGTTTAGTCATTACTCAAATCATCATCTTTTTTTAGCTCATGCATCTGTCTTCTTTCTGCTCTGTCTGTCTTTCTTTCTGACTGTCCAGTTTTGTGTTTAATTTTCTCCCTGCCTGTCTGAAAGTTCCCATCTCGATGAATAAATCATCGGATGTCAGGCAAGACAGGTTAGAGGTCTCAGGGTTAAGCCCGCTAATAATATTCCCTCACGGAAGATTCACTTTATACTTCAAGGAGTCTGAATCAATCAATATTCAAGATAGATGATGTACTCTGCTCTATGTGCCACCACTTCCTTAAAGACGTCCATACTATTTTGTTTCCACATTTACCAAGGTGTATTGTGCCATATTATTTGGTCCAACTCCAACTTAAAGCAGATGTCTAAAATAACCGAGCAAAAATAAACATATTTATTGAATTTTGGTCTCACTGGGTTTTCCACAAACTTGAAAACTAATTACTTTGCCACTTTTCAGTGTTTTCAAATTACGTTAGCTCTCTTGTGAATATCAGGAGGTCCTGTGTGAACAGCAAAGTAAACATAAACCTTTAAGTCATAATAATAATACAGTACATTTGCTTGCCTTTATGTCACTTTGACATGCACACAAATTAGAGAAGTAACCAAAAGATTTTTGTTTCCTAAAGAGAAAATCCAGATGACTGTCAGCATTTCCCAGTGTGTGTCCTAAACTCTAGCAAGTCACTGCCTAAGAAGGGAAAAACTGATGAGAAAATGCCAGCTTTGCCAATGAGGTTCTACTGCCTCTACTTCATGGACAGTCGGACCTACCTATCTGAATGCATCCAGACTTTTCTGACACTGAGTTTGTTTCATTATCAAACATCCACATGTTTATAGTTAATTTATGGTTAAGTTAGGTTTGATATTACAGTAAAAACTACAGTTCAAGGACTGAGGGAAAGAGAGAGAGAGTTGGTGGTGAGAAGGTAAGGTTTCATTTGGATGAAAATTTTGGTCTTTTTTGGTCTTTGATCTTTTACTTTTCACTACGAGCACACTGAGCCATGTACAGTATATATTGGCAATAAACACTATAGTATAATCATGATATGCTGCAGGATCACCCATTATCAAGGTAACCTCTGACCTGTACCACAAAGCAAGTTCAATATACCAGGTTATTTCTCCACTCATCTGCATTCCTTTATCCTAACATTGGCAATCAGGATAAACGGTCAAATGAAGCTGGTTATCAACTTACTAAGCGAACCCAGGGTTTCCCTTGAAAGGTCACATAAAAGAGGTGGTACTGATATCATTTGACCTATCAGAAGTACTAGTAAGCGTATTGCCAACAGGGCAGCTGAATTTTCAAAAGGATAAAACTGTACTATGGGAAAAAATACAAAGAGGTTAAAAAAACATAATACAGACTAAAATCAACACAGCAATGTGTGTGAGAGGAAAAGCCCTGTTTTAACACATTTGAGTTAACAGACTTATCAATATCACAACTTTACCATAAAGACACGGAAGACACTTATCTTATGTTAAAATTTGCTTGATCATCTGAACATTTAAGTGTGACAAATCTATAAAAAAATAAGAAATCCGAAGTAAGGAAATACTCTTTTACAGCACTGTGGGTTTGCGGAATAAGTTACCTAAGTCTACTGGTAAGAAGTAAGAAGTGATCAGCAGTAAGAGTTCATCTATTTTCATAGAACTGAAAACCCAAGGTTATCATGAAGTTACCCGGATAATCCTGTGTCGCAGTGAAAGCCTCTGGTCAGACTGTGCTTTGCTGCTTTGTTGCTTTGTTGCAGAGCACTTTCAAACTCTGAGTGAAAGCAGTGGCTCGCTATTTTCAGTGTTCAAAACACCGGGGAACTAGTGAAGCCTGCACAGAAACTTTAAACATGCTTCTTTAACCATGTAAACCAACTGACAGAACATACATGTTATTGTTTTTGTTATCCCAAGTGTCTTAACAGGAATCAGAATCACAATACTTTAATAATCCCTGAGAAATTATGTGGCCACAGTTGCTTCAAGACAATGAGAACAATAACCGACGAGTTAAAGTACCAAAATTAGACAATATATTATGAAATATTACAAAAATATTACAAAAATATAAACAAATAGCTCTAATATATAAATATCCCAATATATTACTCAAAACAGCATGGCTCTTGTGTTTTGTTCAAGCTGTACTGTGCCAATAAACTTGACCCAGAGCATATATTTACACTTCAAATCTATTACCCTGCATCTTATGTGCATAATTACAGTGAGTGTAATGTAATGTCTCTGAGTGCTTCCAAAGCGCAGGTGACCCCCAGCTCAGCTCACACACGACCAGAGTACTAGAACTGTTGCCCTCTGACATGCAGCTCATTCTGGGCTTTCTATAGACAAAGAGTGTAACTACAGCTCTTAGTAGCAAATGAATCAAATATTCAGCTTTAAAAGAACAAAATGTAGAGTAGGAATGAAAATGTAGAAAGAAAGATATTTTGTTTTACAATTTGAGTTAAATGCATTGGATGTGAGAACTAAGCAGAAGATTATACATCCCAACAGGGTTACGTGATAAATGTGCAGTATTGCTGATGCTTTGAATCCTAACTGCAGCGGCACCATTTTCCCCATTTTTTCATTCCTCACACGGAAACTCCACTCCCACTGAATCACTCATCTCAGCGTACTCCTTACAGCCTCATACATGTTCCCTTCTGTGTTTCTTCTGTGTGCCAATATGACTGCCCTACATTTGAAAATGCCACATCAACTTTTTTGTTGTTTGTCAGATCCATTTGAAATTCAGTGGAAACTAGCCCACCCACAGCCCACACCCACTTCTTTAAGCTCAGGGCTCTGTCACTGTGAGTGTTATAACACACACTTTTTTAGAAGAAAGGATGGCGTGTTTCTGATTTTCTGTCTACTTCTGTTCCTTTGTAGCGAACCTGGTTGACAGCTTGAATGCTGTTCACACTGCATGCCTCAGTTAAACCCAGCTATAGACCACCAGTACACACAGCGTGTTTCATTGTGCTCACACAGGGAAAACAACCCCTTTGTATACAGCCATTTCACCTAATGCACACTCCAGTACACAAGGAGACACACAAACTAAAGAAGCGCAGACATGGAATTTTGAAGCATATTCTAAAAATGCCCTAATCTGCAGTTTTGCTTTATGAATTACACCAATGCTATGAATGTAGCTCAGCACCATAATTCAATAATGATGGCACTAAAGAAATAAAACACATTGAATAAAAACACACTTCACATTGTACTATTATAGATTTGAATATTTTTCTTGAATGAATGATAGTTAACAGCTAGTTAACGCAACACAGCATGAAGTCTTGAAGTAGTTAGCTTGTTTCTGGCTCAGTCTTAAGGTAACAACAACAGCACCTCTAAGCAGTTACTGGTAAATATGTAGCTAAGTGGATATTTTTCTTTAAAACAAAACCAGGCTCCGAGTGTGTGTTTCTGTATTTGCACTTCTTGTTTAAATGGTATTGCAGAGGATGCGTCCAGTTTACAGTACACAAACAAGCACGCACGTCCACTCTGTCTTACCAGGCTTGCACACTCAGTAGCCTTTAAGTGCAAATCTTAAAAGGCTTGTCAAACCTTATTACAACTCCCTTGAATTGCCTTCATCTCTTTCTCCTGCTCCCGTTTTCTGTCTTCTTTCTTTCACAAACTCTGTCCTCCTCCCCCGTCACTCCGCTCTCTTTCACAAACTGTCTTACTCTACATGCACCCAATCACATGCAGCAACATTCAGATTTATTCAAACGCTGAATTATTAAGGGTGCCAATTTTAAAGAGGTCTGCTCTGCATTGCTGTGAAAACACAATCTTCATTTCAACTGCAAATGTGAGGATAGACGCAACCGAGTGAGCCAGAAAAAGAAAAGAAGGGAGAAAAGAAATTAGGGCAGTGATTTGAAATTCTATTTATGAATAAAAAAGAAGTTTAGAAAGTTGTTCACAGGCATTAAACATTTTAAGCGTGTGGGTTTTTTGGCAGTGCTGTATTGCTGAGTAAGTATTTCACCATGTGTGAATGTACTTCGCTGTGTTTGTGTTGGTCTCTGTAGGTGTGGCTATCTGTTGTATATGCAGTTGTGTGAGGATGTCTCCCAGTGTACAGTATGTGTCACTGTACACCACATGTCCATTCCCTAATCTTTACTAATTTAAAGCATCGTGCTGACCTACTGCACTTTTTTTGTCTTTGGGACAGATTTTCAAACTTATTTATTTATTTCGTCGTGTCTGCAAATGGATTTACTGTGTTTATATTTCAAGCAGAAGTCCAAATAGTGCCAGGAGAGTGCTGCAAGTGCTGGGCTTTGATAGTATGCTGTTTTTGCAGGACAATAGACTTTGTTTGCTAATGGAGACATCTGCTGCCCTGCTCTTCCTACCTGCTTACATTCTTGTAGATTCTGTCAGCATAATGCACACTTGTATATTTGTTGTTCTTGTTTTTGTTTTTTCAGTAAGTGTTGCAGCAGCATCAATGGCACACTTCATATTTTAATTGCTTTAGGTGACTCACACAAATACAGTGCATACATCTTTGTGCATTTGTGAATAAAATACCCTCTGTTTACATAATTACCTAAACAAATGAAAACTTGAAATATATAAGACATATAACATATTTTAAAGGATTATTTAAGTTTATTTCAGGTATGTTTTTGGTGGTTTTTGGGTAAATCAATACAGTACAAATATTACAGATATAAATGACAGGCTTGTGCACTTTAGTCTTGTGTACTAGATAAGCTTTCATCTAACCAATGTCAAAAATCTGTTTGTCATCTCAACACAATCAGTTGCAATGCACGAATATTACATTCATATTATGTGTACAAACTCTTCTTTAATGTAACACTTACCCAATCCACTTTGTTTTCCAGATATTCATCGATAATAGTTCTTCTGTGCAGCACAATATATCCAAAGAACTTACTTCTGCATATGTTTGTCTCTTTAATTGTTAATTCAAGATTCCACATCACTTGAGGTAACAAACTTAAACCCTAATGATTTCATTAAGTCTGACTAAATTACAAAATTCACAGTTGGACCAGTATGAAACACAAGGCAACCTAAAATCTCTCCCTTTTCTCCTTCTATTTCACACACTTGCCGTACACTCACAGCCTAGAAAGTACAATGAATCTGTGAATCATGGGCAAAGAAAACAGAGCTAAAACGGTTATCAAACAGAACAGGCATGTCTATCCCATTATCTTATCCCTTACAGCTCACCCATAACCCTGTTCACTGCCTCCTCAAAAACCTTTTTAGAAATGCGTAGATGCTTTGAAATGGCAGCATTGCCAGTAGGATAGCTTTCATGCAGGGATGGTGGGTTTAAGACACCGTGATCGCACAGATTGAAGAAACACCCATTAGAAGATATTTTGGCAGTTACAAAGGAAGCACTATAAATGATTTGAAAGCATAGGGATATTTTGGATGTAGCCAGGTTGTATCTTATTAATATATCTGTATCAGTGGCTAATATATATACTGCACATACTGTATAATATTAACATATGGTAGTTAAAAATATTTACATCCCGTGGACAGTGATTAATAAAGATTGTTCTAGAATTAAACCAATATATTTTTATAATTGCTAATGTAAGTGCACATTTGGTATTATGAGACTGTATTGCCTTGAATTTATTTATTATTTTTATAACCCACTGATCTCTGATGTCAGTTTGATGAGCTATTTGTCGTTCCATTTTGTGGATTTGTTTGCATTGCTAAAATACATTAAACAGTCATTATACATTATAAAGGTCTACATATATGATAACTTAAATTGCTGGACAAATGGAATTGAATTATGTTTAATATGAAGCTTAATCTGTTGCTTAAACAATCATTACAAGCTTCAGCCTTGAGGCGGTGAAGCAACCACAAACTATGATATTTGGAACCGCGATGCTTCACAGTTGGTTTAAGGGTTTACCTCAAAAGCTTATTTGGTCTGTGCCAAACATTCCTTCAGTTATGAAGCCAAACAACTGCATATTTGATTTGTCTGTCCAAAGTAAAATCTAGTCTGGTCTGAAAAGTCTTGTCTTTGCCTTCTCAGCAATCTCTGTCTGATTTCCTAACATCAACAGTTGCAAGACTTATGTAGATTCAGTCATAAAATCTGGGGATTGGGCTTAACTTTGGCATTTTATTTTCTTCCAAATTTACTGGTGTGGCCAGTTCTGGAAAGCAGTATTTGAAAGACGATTTTTCTTATAGATCTTCCCTGGAACTGTCCCTGTAAACCCGAGAGACCCGTGAGTGTTGGGTGGCGAAGTGTGTGGTAGCATGATTGTCTGCGGAAAGAGTAGAGCGGAATTTCAAGGAGAGTGGTGTGTGTGTGGACCTTTCCTTTTCCCCACTGACCCCGGAGCCCTGGACCCCTCCCTGCACATTGTACATATTTGCACTTGGTGTTTCACTCCAAATAAAATCACTTCTTCTTTGCAAAGGATTCCTGGTCTGCACCTGAGTCCGTTTGAGAAATGTCACACAGGTATAAACAGCTATTTTTTCCCTAAAGGTATTAAGGACTCTTTACACAGAGACTCCAGATATCAGAGGTTTGAAGAAGACAGGTTTCACCTAAGGAATGTTTAATCACTTATAAAATAATTAAAATGGAACCCAACTATCAATCCATGAATTTCTTTAACTGCTTATCCAGTACGGTCCCTGAGGTTCTGGAGCTAATCCCAGCTGACACTGAGCAAGAGGCTGAGTACACCCTGAAAAAATTACCAGCTCATGACAGGGCAGAGAGACACGCAACCAACATCCAGACCTGCAACAAGTGTTGGGGTTATTACTCAAAATTAATATATTACACATTACTCATTACTTTTCCCAAAAAAGCGATTCCAATTCAATAATCGATATCCCTGCTGATTCTCATTTGGTTCTCATTGGCTATCCTTTGAGAGTCACCAACATCACTGCGCAGCACATCAAAGACATTGATGTGCACAAACATGGCCAAAAGTTTGTGCACCTTGTAGATATTTCCCCTCATTTTTTCAGTGTTGAGGTGCTTATCCTCAGAATAAGTAATATATTACACATATTACACAGAACACTTTTTTAAAAGTAATGCAGTATGTTGGAAGTATGTTTGTGTTTTTCCATAAAATGACGTGAAATGCACTGGCTCATAATTACCATTTAACAATATAAACCAATAACCTGCAGTCCCACACACATACATATAGGCTTGCTCTAAGTATGAAGGCATGAACACAAAGCTGACAGCACAAAGCAAAGATGAAAACCAGCATAAAGAAACTTTAAAGCAATCGCCTCAGTCTACTTTAGAAACATGAACAGGTGGAAACGGAGGTTGCAAGCCTGAATGCTCATCAGTTTGTTACCTGTTGCAGTTGAAGGTCAGGCTGCTGGGCTGGGGTTGGCGTGTACTTAACTAATGTCACTTTGGGCTAGCTTAGCGTCAGTGCAAATGCTTGCAAAAAGCTGACGTTGTGTTTGCAGCATAATGCAGTTGTGTCTTCCCTGGATGTAGTCTGCGCTTTACCATTGTGCTCTCGTTCTTTATAAATAAAAGTAATGTCCATATCTACACTGTAGACTACACTGTTTTCCTCTTCCAGCACACGATCTAAAATCAGTTGATTGCAGCAAATACAAGTGGAACAGATAAGTGGGATTGATAGGCAAGCAGACTAACAGTTCTAAGGAATCAAACTAACTGAGAACTGGTTATGTGCAAGAACTGTTTATTGATTCTTATCGCTACTCATTCATTACATTATTGTTGCATCTGTAAAATGAACTGAAATTCATTGTCACATAATTATCAGTTAACAATATAGGACTACTACTACTGCTACAGTTTCACATACCAACACAAATTCTATTCTAATGAGGACACAAACAGGATATTTGTGTTCAATTTGTGACTTCTGGGATTTTCATTGTATAATACCTCAACAAATTACATGAAGGACTCCTAAACAGGCAGCAGGGTTCTTTTTGTGGATTTGCTTCTTTTTAAATTTTATTATATTATATAATGTATGTGGAACTTCCGCTACCACACAGATTTATAGACAGATGGGTAACAAAGGAAGAGTTTGAGCCCTTGACTCTACAGTGATAGCATCTGGTTATGTTGTGGAGAGCATTTTGGTGAAATTGTGCTCTGAGTTTTTAAGGTAACCCCAAATCATTGCACAGTTGATATAAATGATCATTCTATGACGACAGATTTCTAAGTGTCTCTGTTAATCTCTGTGAATAATTTTCTTCATTTCACTCATGCAAAACAACACCCGTTTCCAGGATCACAATGCTTCCATCCATAGTGCATGAGCTGTCACTAATTGTTTTTAATGAGGATGAAAATGGTGTGAATCATATGCTACAGCCTTCACAGTCAACAGATCTCAACCTAGCTAAATACCTACGAGAGTTTTTGGACCAAAATGCTACCCACTCCCTTCCATGATCATCAAAACACCAAATTAGAGAATATTTTTATGGAGTGTGAAGTTCCACCAATCCAACAGACCTTCATATACTTAGAGAATCATAGACAGTGCATTACAAAACCATTGTAGTGGCAACCCAGCACGTTACTAAGAGCCACGATGTTTGTCTGTCTTTGTAATTTGCAATTTTGTCAAACATTCAGGGAAAGATTTCTTTGCTTTCACTGTCATTGGGCTTTGTCACCAAATGTGAGATGTACTATTATCTACTATTATTGCTTGCTCAATAAAACAGATTGTCATTTTCAGAGAAATGTGTCATCAGCTGTCGTTAGTCATATGCTAACTCACTAGTGGCCGGGTTACTGTGGAATTTGCTTTCTAAACTAAAGGAATGGGAAACATTTTAAACTTGCACATCTCATGTAGCTTTCAACAGGGTTTGCACACACTTAATCACCCACATTTCTGAATTCAAACGTGTTACAGTGCATGCATATACATTACATTAACATATATTGATGTGCAAACGTGGTTGCATTTGGCATTGGGCTACCTCCCTTTGGCCCATAAACATTTCAGCAATGTGTCAAGAGACAAAATCAGCCTTATAAAACATTCATTTTCTTATGGCAGCATGCCCATCTCCTCATGTTCTTGATGTGTAATTAGAAGCATTACCTTTTCCCCTTTGAGGAGAAGAGATGTGGAAACTGCTCATTTCCAACACGTGATCTGAAGTCATGTCATACTGTAGTGCAAGACAACATATTTCAATTTATGTATACAGGATATGTGAGTGTTTTATATTATCTGGCCGCATATTAGACTGTATCAAGGTAGCATATAAACACAAGGCGCAGAATTAAAGACCTGTACACCTGATAGATGCACTGATGCATGTCACGTTTAGCTAATTTATTTACCTCAACAATCTATCTATGCCCTCTCTTTGCACTCTACGTGTTCATTGTCCAGTTTAGACATCTTGTAGGAATTTTTTTCTTTGTTGGATTTCTAATATAAAATGTGAAGTTTCTAGAATACTGCAGAAAATGGGATGAGGAAAGAAAAGGGAGCAAATACTGGATAGGAAGAGAAGAGTTCAAATAGAAGAGAGACAAAAAATATGACAGGGCAAGTCAAAGGGTAGCCCTGGAAGAAAAATGAAGACGAAAGAGAAGAGAACAATCAGGGTATAAAGCTGAGAAAAGGTGAGGTGAAAAGGAAGTGAAGTGGGTAACAACGGTGTAAATGTTTGCTTCATACCAACAGCGGTCCTTATCTAACACTCTGCAAATACGCAAACAAACACATTTTTGGTCTTTAGTGTTAGATAATACAACAGAATAATCAGCAGGTATCTGCCTCCTCTCACTGGCCTCTGGATGAGAATAAAACAATGCATGACATACTGTTCCTCCTCCATGCTTCCCACTGTTGTTCCCCCCCTCCCTCTTCCTATCTCTCTATACTCCCACCATCATTCCTACATCGCTCCCTCCATTTTCCCTGCATCCCACCCACCCTTCTTCCTCACTCCTACCTATTGCCCATCATCCATCCATCATTCACGCTGCCTCCCAGTTACACTCTGCTCCTCACCTCCGTCGCTTCACTCTCCTTTGTTCGCCTCATATGACAACCCTATCTATCTCCATATTTCTCCCTGATATTTACTGAGCTCTATTTATTTCTGATTTCAAATATCACTAAACCCTTTCACACACACACACTCCCGGTGCAACAGAGCCGAAGAGAAAACAAAACATCGTCCCACAGATGATTTCATGTTATATAAATGTGATGTTTATTTTTATTATTGTTTCACACTGATTCTGTGATGCACAAAGCAGCACATAATCATTAACTGTCTGGCTTTGTCTTTTTTTTTCATAAAATCCGTATTAAATCTGTATTATATAAAAAAGAATGAGAAAATACTAAGTGATGCTTGTGTTTATAACGCTGAAAAAAGGCAGGGAATCTATTAGATGGAACCATGTTAAGAAATCGACTATCAACAAAAAACAATTAAATAGTTAAAGAATATATCTGTTTGTCTTACAGGAGGAGTATTTTTTTAACTGTTAACATATTACAATTGTGCAGAAACAATTGTAGTATGCAATTTACATGTGGTTGTTCACAGTTGTTTAAATTATGTTTTATTTAACACTGTTTTGGTTTGTTTGGCTGCTTTTTGCAAAACAGTAGACAGGGACAAGGAGAAACCAAAGAAATACATTCATACAAGACAAGACAAACAAATAATACTTGTTTAGATCTTGTTCAGCAGGCTTTCAGATCTTGGGCAAACTGAGAAAACTCCTAAAATATCTGTCTTTGAAAAATTTCCATCTGTCATGGAGTCACAGATCGGAAAAGTTTGGAAATCTGACACCAAATCACAGTTGCCTGTAATCTAAAAAGTCCTTTAAAAAAATTAAATAAATAAATTCAGGGCCCGCACAAAATGTACACTCTCTGAGTATTCATTGAATAACCTTTCTGTTACAATCTAAAGATACAAGTTAACCACAATAGATAAAAGATAGTTAATTGAAATGGTATTGTTGAAGTGATAAATCACTCAGTAATTTGTTTTGTGGGGATTGTGGAACTAATTGAGCTGTCAGTTGAACTCTGGCACAGAATCATTTACTAAACCCACACTCTGCTGTGCTTTATTTGTGAGTAGATAGTTCTGGTCGCTCCACGAAGCAGTCTGTTTCAGCCCACTTTAACAGGTTTTTATCCATATCAGATATTATGATTTCATCATGTTGCCTAGCAACAGTCTACCAATAACTCAATAATGACCCATTTGTAGGCTTTTTATTTTATGACGACAACAATAATATAACTTGTTTAATACACTTTTATTTGATATCTTCAAATTGAAGATATGAACCAATGAAGCCAACTTTAATGTGTTTAATGACTATCAGAAGATTAATGTTGGAAAACGAATTGTTTAAATTACCTATTTGAATTAGTTCTTTGTGTTGTTGTCAGAAGGATATTATTCTACAGGTAAAACCATGTTTTACTATGAGGGTGTATATTTGATTGAACAAAATCTGGAGGTGGACAGTGTCTGGCTGATGAGTGTAGCAGTACAATCATTTATTTAGATAATGAAAGGTTGATGTGGTCCTTTAATCATACACAGATGTAAATGCATTTCGCTGTATATAAAGATGTAGTGTTGAACACCTAAATAGCAACAAAGCTAAGTGGTTATGGGGACTGGAGCCCCTGTGAGAGAGGAGCAGTAGGTCAGCATCGGTTAATCCACTGACAAGATTTCCACAGAACTGTTCCTGAGAGTTTTGCTCAGGGTGTGTGAGATTGCTTACTTGGTAGGTCCAGTGAGGATACTTGGGGGGGCAGTGGTCTGTTTTCTGCCTTGTGTGTGCTGGAAGGTGAGTTGTTTCAGTGAGTTTTCTGATGAGTGGTCCACCTCGACAGGGACAGGTAGGTGTTACTGGAGAGAAGGAGCTGCTCTTCAGCCACAGAGGATAGCAAGGAAAACAGAGACATTAAGCGTGGCTTCATGGATGAGCCTGGCACTCTGACAGAGTGGATGCTGGAGCTGGTCCTTAAATATCAGCAGTAAACTGACGGACAGCAGGTGTGACAAACCAACCCAACCTTGGAAAAAGCAAAAGTGCAAGACCATGACTCCCATATCTATCTACGTCTTTATAAAAACAACATCTACCACCCCGATTTATTTATTTTAATTTTCTTAATGTCATATTACTCGGATAACAGAAACAGAACCTATGAACCACTGGGGAAAAAAATGTTTTTAAAATCACACCCATTTTTACAGATGATGGCTGTAGCTAGTGTTTGCTGATAGAACCACCACCTACTCATGGTGGATTTGTTTTAACAGAATTGCCTGGATCAAAAAGTACTATTTTTGGGATGAGTGCAATGATTTAGGGAAAATTCAGTGACTCATTCTTTTAGAAGTATTTTTTTGGGAGTGAGGACACAAAGTTATTCGGGCAGATGCTGCTTTATGAAATGAAAGTAGAGCTGCAAATGTGAACCGTCTAAGCTAAGCCCAATGTGACTTGGTTGAGAGGTTTACAGTTGGGTCACTGTTTTAGCCTCTTTATCCACTACCCTGCTGGTGACTGGGTCACTACACCCACCCACAGACACACAAACACATGCATGTACACACATTCATTATCATCCGTCGGTCTGCCTGGTGCTCAGCTCCTCTGAGCCCTGGCAGATTACCTCCTGTAGCTGTACACTTTCTTTTTATAGCTATTCTGCCACTGTCCCATAGCTGTTTCGTAGCTAACAAGACATGGCAACAGTATGTTTTATTTTATTATTTTTTTTAAATCTGCTGTTAGAGGAGATCACCTTACAGATCATTTTACTCGCTACATAAAATTACCTCTTAGCACCACAGTGAAAATAGGACCTAATGTAACCTGCTGTAACACGAACATCACGTTGTCTCTACACTAACAGTGCTGACTTTAGACAGACAGTTTGCTTACATGTAGAAAATGATAAGGCTGCACTTCAGCAGAGTTTTTATCCTTATTTACTATCCGCTGCAAATCTCCTCGACATCCAGCTACTTCATTAAAACAGGGTCCCAGTAATCTATGGCCCTGGATTGTCAGAGTCCAGTGCACAGTGTTCATCCCGCAGCACCGCACTGGAAAAAAATAAGCTCGTACTGCAATAACTGAAACGGGCTTGTTATATATGTGAAATAAAATGTTGACACAACAAATTAAAGGCCCATTGACCTCCCACTGAGTAAACCATCTGTTATATTCACTCGAGACAACAAATAGTTGTATTAAGATCACCACAAATAGGACTGCTGTTTACCTATGGTGGTATGATGACTGTTTAAAGCACTGTTGCCATATTTGTGGAAACAACCTCAGATAAAGTCCCTCGGAGTTAATTAAATGTAATTGTTAAAGTGTCTGTACAGCTCAGTGTCTGCTAAGAAGCCTTTCTTGAATGCACTGACGATTAAATGTCTGTTTGCCCTTGAATGAAAAATCTTTTCTGTTTAAGAGTCAGCTGAACGCCAAATAAGAATTATCTGTGAGGTGGGAGCATTAGCATAACATAACATATAACAACTACTGTACAAATGTTGCTCCTAAAAAATCAATCAGTCAGGCGCAGTACTGTGTGGTCTGGGCAGCAATGAGACCATTACATTGGCAGAAGCATTTGTTTCAGCTCCATACAAAAGAGCCATTGTTCTATTGTGTTTTAGTGCTTTTGTTTTTACTAAACCTAGAAATCTAATTTCTCTCTGGGGGCTGGAGAACAGTGTAGGCTACTAAAAAAAGTAGACCTTTCAATTGCAAATGTGTGTTTACCCACACATGTTTACCCACTTATTATAACTCTTCTGTAACTGTAGGTATGCTAAAGTTAATGGCAGACTGTACTGTCTATTTTGCCACTAAATAGGGAATGATTGATTGAAACTAACTGTATCTAGTATGTTTTTGATCTAAATTGGTGATCAGAAGATGATAGGGCTTTTGTGACTAAAAAGATACCTTTGAGTATTATTTACTTATTCGTGACTCTGTACTTCATCAGTAAGAAGTTTTTAAATGGCAAAACAAGTTTCTCAGGACTTAATTAGATAAAAGACATCAAAGACAACTATCTATTACTATAACTCCAGAAAAGCTACTGAAGGGCTGTTAATGTTCTTCGCCAGGTACAACAACCAGTTTTTAGCAACCCTAAAAACTGGGCTTGCCAGTCCATCAGTATATCCAAGTTTTAAGCAAAATTATATTTTTAATGAATTTTCTGTATTAAAAAGAAAGGAAAAAGTAACAACAAAAGCACATTGTTAGTTTTTGGTTAAGCTACTTAACGTATACAGCCATAAGATACTTGTGGTAGTGGATGAATGTTATGCTTGATTAATACCTGACTTCTCTTAAAAGTGCAGTGTGGGTATAAAAATGTGAATTCAGTTTGTTATTTGACTAATAAATAACTAAGTTTTGCAATCAAAATGTTTTTGACAAATTTCTAAAATATTTCTCTTTTGCTGTCTTAATGACAGGTGATCTAATGAATGTGTTAAGCATTGACGCTGTGGTGCTGAACTCTCCCAGTGTAAAGCGCTCCTTGCCAAGCAGTGCTATTGAACACTGCATTAACCCTGACTCCTTCTCTAGCTCCCCAAATCACAGCTTGATTATAAAACACAATTGCATCCCAGTGTTGTCTTTTGGCTTTCTCTCTCACTCCAGCTGCAGATGACAGTGGTGGTTACAGGTATAATGGGAAAAGGATTTAATGTGTTTAGGCTAATTAGCAAAGCATGTTTGGCAACTCCCTTTTTGTCATTGTCTGATCCTGGTGTTAGTGGACCAGCTCTGTTGTATCTCTTGGTGACTGGTGGATTGCACATTAAGTCGTAGTTTGGCCTGTATGAACCCTGGATAACAGTTGTTCTTCTTTTTATAGGATTCCTTTGCTGCTGTCTTACTTAGGCTGTTTTATTTTATTTTAGCTTGAGACTGTTGGGTTTTAACTTACTAGGCATGCATTTTTACTGAGCTGTCCTTTTGTTTTATTTGGGCTCCTGAAAGTTGGTGTTTTTGTTTTAGCTTTTCCTCTTAGTAGTTGAGAGATCAGTCTTGTTAGTATAGCATAAAGCAGCGGTCCCCAACCTCCGGGCCTGGGGATGGGGACCGCTGTTTCGTTTGGTACCGGGCTACGAGACTTGAGGCTCGGGTGTGAAATTGATGGTTTTCTGGGTTTTTATTGGTTTTTATCGTTATTTTTAAATCGTTTTTATTGTTAACTCGGTTTCCCTGGGTCTTTTCCCGTGTGTTATGAATGAATCTTCTTTTTTGGTACTGGTACTGGTTTTATTTTGTTGTATTTATCCGCAACACCTTCTTTGAAAATATTGTAGGACTTAAACCGGTCTGAGGCGCAAAAAAGGTTGGGGACTGCTGGCATAAGGACACAAGTTTGGTTTGCAGTGAGATGTGTAGTGACAATTGCATTTGGTAAGTAGTTAAGATAAGATAAGATAAGATAAGATAAGATAAGATAACCTTTATTAGTCCCACATGTGGGAAATTTGTTTTGTTACAGCAGTGGACAGTGCAAAGTTGCATAGAAAAATTAGAGAAAAAACACTGGAATAATATATCTATGAGATACTGTACACAATAGAATAGAATAACCGTCGCACACCGTGGGTGCCGCAGCCTGCCACTGAAGGAGCTGCTCAGTGCTGTCACAGTCTCCTGCATGGGGTGGGAGATGTTGTCCAACAGGGATGACAGCTTAGCCACCATTCTCCTGTCACTCACCACCTCCACTGGGTCCAGAGGGCATCCTAGAACAGAGCTGGTGGTAGTTGGTTGCACCTTTGGTGCTTTTCAAGAAGATTGCCTCCCCAAGTGGTCCCAAGTGGTTCTGTTAATATATTAGTTAAGTTGGGTTGCTGTTTTAATCTGATTTAGTTTTGTGACTGTAAATCATTAAAAAAAAAACACTATAAAAAAGCAATATTTGGGCTTTGTTTGTGCCTGGAGGCGACTGTTGGTGTGATTTGGCACTATATAAATAAAATTGAATTGAACTGAATTGAACTTTAATGCATTTCCTTTTTTTCATTCCAGTTCTAGTCTTATTCTTGATGTGTTCATTTGGTTAAATAAACTGCTATAAATTCATCTGTCATGTCTCTACCTTGCCAATATCCCCTCTGTTTGCTGGTAATATAATTAAGATTTCTAGGGGTGCAATTCCTTTCTTTTTTTTCTTTTCCAAATCTTCTTATTACTGTCCCAACCACATATGCAATGTCAAAATAGCTGCAATGTCCATATATTTCTGTGTTTAATCTTCTGGATCTTCTGGATATAACTAAGCAAGTACCAAAGAAGCAAAGATCTCAAATAACAGGTGCCTTGGGTGCTATTTTTTCCCCTAAAATCCCAGTTCAAGCTCAATATAGCACACCATTGCAATGCCATTTCTATAATTTTGTTTTTGTCGATCACATAATAGAGCTACTATTACTTGTTCCATTGTCAATAATCCTCTTTAATAGCAAACTCGCACTGGCCTTTAAATTCTAGCTGGCCTTCAACATCCAGTGAAATACACCAAAAGAAATAAGCACAAATTGTATAATTAAAGAATCCACCATTTAGTAGCCTGCAGATGATCCCTGGCTGTATCCTATTTCAGTAGTTCTGGTTAGATCTGCACAATTATAGACAAAATCACATTTATTTTAATCAATTTTGATATCACGATTATTTGTCATGGTTATTCATTGTTTTTGTTAACAAAGTTTCATTGCATTGTCACATAAAAGCACCACTGCCTCAAAATAAAATTGGTCCTTTTTGTTCACCCAAGCATCTCTTACAAGAAGAACTGCAATTGTATTAAAAACCTGTCAATTAATCATTGTAAATTCTTTTTACATTTAAATATTACAAAGTATTTCAGTCCATTCATTGTGCATGCATGATGAACAAAGCTCCTAACCAGCTACTTGACAGCTGTGACATCACTCTACATTTCCCCTGCGATGTCTTGCTTACGGCGCAGGTATAGCCACTTTAGAAAAATATATTGACCATTTTCCTGAAGCCTTCATTACTCTGTGTTTATTACACACATTTTTGGACAAATGAAATGAGATTGCACTGATGATTTCAACACAGCTTTGTTAGGTGGCTTGCATTTATGGAGGTCTGAATTGATGTAGGGCGATTTACTTTAGCAACCGTTGCACTGTTTTTCCTGGCCTTCATGCATTAATTATCCTGCAGTTTGTGACATGTTTTCAGGCAGTTGAATAAGTTAGTTGTTGCTTTGTGATGCAGACGTGACTGTACAACTCTCTTTGCATATGATCTGTTCATACATTTACATTTACATCACTGGCCCTGACGTACTTCCAAACATCAGATAATTATCCACTCCGAGGAGCAAGCTGGTGGTCGGTAATGTTACATTTTTGAACTGGTAACTGCTGCAGTACATAAAATGAGAATTATCTTCCATGTTTACCCAACTACTAATTCTATCACCAGTGGAAAGACTGCAACCTTCAAAAGTCTTGTCAATCAGTCACGCACCAGTGAAGTTTGGTTTAGGAAAAAATAATCTTTATCAACTTGAAGATAAAATAATTTTTCAGTTTAAATGTAATACCAACCTTTTGATATTTACATCTCCCTGCTAGTACACTCCTGTGCCTTTTTTTGTGCAGCTGACATCGGGACAAGGTATAGATTTATATTAAAAAAAAATCCTACAGAAGTTGTAATCATCCTTCTCTAGTGACTTTTTCCCTCTTTACTGTAGTGTCCAGTCAAACAGCCATTTGGCCCACTAACAGTCACTCTCCTTGATCTGTACTGCTCTTAAATTAAGACCCTTTACATGAACGAGACTGCCCTTCAGCCTCAGCACAGTGGGGAGAGGCAGAGCTCTCATATTCATAACTACAACCTCCTCGCCACATGTAGGGTATCCTCACTTCTGGCAACTCTCCATCAAATTGTCAGCAATATCAGCTCCTCAGCACTCAGTGCCAAGAGACTCATCAAAAACAGGAAGAGAGTTTACCACCCCTCTGAGAACTGGGCTCTGTAGTTTGACCTTTTGTCAAACTTTTGACAAAAGGATTTTGCAGTTGGGGATGATGAAATTTCATTTAAAAAAATACAGAAAGCAACCAGGACTGTAGGCCCTATAGCCCTCAACCAAGCCATCTAGAAAAGACATAGACAAATGAACTAAAGGAAGTTGAAAAAGGATGGTTTGAATGTTTAAGCATGATCTATTTCTGATCTATATTCAAGAGATCTATTTAAAAAAAATTATATTTAACACTAAAAATGCAAAGTTATAATTCACTAGTTCAAGCTTGGCCAAGGTGCTACTCACTAAGAGAAGGAGAGTTTATTCTGCAACTAAGAGCGTGGCACATTTTTTTTATGCTGCCATGTCCTCTGTTTGACTCTGTGCAGTGAATTAAAGTTGTCAGCATCAGGCTAATCAACCAAATCAGCTGATCAGCTTCTCTTCGCTTCACACCCTCTAATCACTGGATTTAGGTTGCAATTACACTCTCGTCTTGATTTCCTTTTTTCTTATGTTGTGTGAGTATGAGTACGCAGTATGCATATGAACATGTGTTATTAGAAAATGCATTGTGTTCATGTGTGCATGCTTATTCGAGTCAGTCTATATGCACATTGATTACTATATAAGGTAGAGGATAAAAAAGTCCCTCATTTGCGGGTAAAGCCGCAGAATGTATACAACGTAGCAACAACATAGGAAAATCCTGCAGTTATTTAGAATATGGTGCCTAAAAGATTAGGACATACTGAATGACTAGAAACAAACTGATCAGTCAGATTCATCTTTGTAACATCAGAGGGATTATTAACAAAAATAAACCATCAATCCATTTCGCTGGGACTTCCTTTCACTGGCTGCTTTGTCCAGCTCATCGCATTACAAAGGCAACAGAGAAACTCTCCAGCCTGTCCTGGGTCTACCCAGGGGCCTTCTCCCAGTAGGAGATGCCCAGAACACTTCACCATCTAGGAGCCATCCTAATAAGATGGCCAAACCCGTCCACTGGCTCATTTCAGTGCGGAGGAGTAGCAGCAGTTGTGTCTCACATCTTGAAGGAAGAGCCCAGAGACCCTTCAGGGAAAGCTAATTTCAGCTATTTGTATGTGAAATCACATTTTTTTGGTCACTACCCACAACTCATTCTTCACCTCAACAGACTGGTACAGCACCCACATCACTGTTGACACTGGATCAATCCACCTGTCAATCTCCCACTCCATTCTCTCTTCAATCAAGAACAAGATCATCCAGGTGGGTCAGCAACTCCTTCTCAACCTGGAATGGGCACTCCACCCTTTTCCCAGTTGAGAACTAAACACTTTTTCTCTATTCTTCTTAAATTAATCCAGCTAGCAATGTAGAGACTGAAATATTGTCATGGGTATAGTAAATAGTTCAGCCAGTCAAATAACAATTTATGGCAGAGCCATGATTTAAGAAAACTGGCTACTTTGGTTGAGTGAGAGAACTGAGAAATGGTGCAGTTTGTTGCACCATTTCAATGTTGTATTTTATGTTAAGTAATCACACAATTTAAAGTAATGCTTTAAAGCAAAAAGAAGGAAATGCTCAATAAATGTTCTACATGTCCTGCACTGAGATGTTAAACAAAAGCATAAATGCATTATAAATATATATTCTTTTAGCAGCAATCCCATCATTTAGTCAAACACCATGGGTAAATATACAACTTCACGAAAACTCAATAGTGCAGAGCTTACTTTATTCACTCACATGACCTTTTGAGCATAAAAAAATTCTGAAGGTTGTAAAAGATTGTGCAACTTGTATGGTAACATGTTAATTCGTGTAATGACTCAGTCATCACATACAAAATTGTATGAGACTATACCAGAGTACAGGTGGAACCACTCTTTTGTCTAAATACTTTGCATAAATATGCCACTGTATTCATTTGGAAAGGCACTGCATGTTCGTTGCCAGCAGTGTCTTTGAAAGGTAATTAAAAACTACGCCTATTCTCTGTTTAAATAAAAATAAAGGTGAGCTAAAAATGTAATTATAAACTTTTTTTGGCAGGGGGCAATCATATTTGAGCATTTTTTCCCTTGTTTTTGTAATGGTTTTGCAAGTATGAATGCCTTTTGTCTCCCCTCCCTCCCTTTTTTTATTTTACAAATGTTCCCTGGTTTGCACTTGCACAGTTATATATTCACACCTGGCAGCTCCTCTAGTACAGCTGTTAAATGCCTTGCTTGCCGTATTTTCACTTCTCCCACCTGAATTTATCCTGCCTGTCCAACTGGGAGCATGCCACAACCTTTAATTCACAAGAATTAAGAAGGATTTGTTCTGTGTCTGCATATGTTTTTCTCTTATGTGTCCTTTGGAGCATATTCCTCCTTCCTGGCAATGCACGTATATATTTAAGTCCATGTTTTACACACAAGTAATAAAAAATGTGGCTAGCCCGCTACTTTGAGTCCTGAGTCATTCCAAAATATGCGTGACCCAAAGTTCGACACTGAATATGTCCTGTGTATGAACGGAAAGAGCACCTGGGCTGTTGCAGCTCTGGTAACATGTTAATCGTGCTTCCCTATCACTGCAGCCAGGGTGTTAGAGAAGTTAGGAGAGTGCTGTAAAGTGTGTGTTAGAGAAACCAGAGCAGAAGCTGATTGTTTGAACCATCATTGGCCTTGTGTTGTGTATGCACTTCTGGTTTTCAAATATTTGCTGGGTACATCTCATACAGTGATTGTTTTCAAAAATGAATACGCTGTTTTGGAATGAGAGTATTCAAGCAATGTTACTAGGCAACATGGATTGAAGGTTACACAGTAAATGGCTTAGTGGATTTTGTGATTTTAAGTTAGTAAGCAGCAGCAGTGCCAGAGAATGTGAAACTCTTGTACTGCTAACTGATTGAAACAGCAGCCAGGTGGAGTTGAAAGACATGGCCCCTGCTCGAGCCTCTGCATCAAGGCCTCGGGGGAGTTTCTGAGACTGGCACAACTTCACTAATGATGGGTGAAATGTTTCATCTCTTCATCACATGCCTCCCAACAAACTCCATCTCTTTCTTTCCATCTATCACGCTGCTTTTTTTTTTGTCCCTCAAATGTCCTCTCATCAGTCCTTTCTCTCACTTGCTCCACTTTTGTTTTCAGAGTATGGCCTCCCTTTCCTTTAGTCTCTCCTTATGTTTCGTCTCATCTCTCATGCTGCCTCACTTCACACTGCGCCTGTGTCTGATGTAACTCTGTGACCCGGTGCCGCGGCTAGAAAACAAGGGGCTCCGGTCTGCTTCTCTTGTACCTACTAGAGCAACAAGAAGGAGTATAACTATGTGTGCATGCCCTGCATATATAAGAAGAAGATTTAATGTGTACACGGGGGTACTTAGAGGTAGTTGATCTACTGTGTGTCGCAAAGTGAGAGAGGAGACTAAAACTGCAATTCTGTGTGCAGGTTTGCTTGTGGGTGTATAGTGCTGAGTTAGAGTAATAATGCAGAATATGCTGACATGTGAGGTAAATGAAAGAAGGAAATGCAGCATGCCAAAACAATATAGTAAAGAATATAACATACAGGCGTCATAATTCAGAGCTTTGTGTGTTTATATATGCTCTAGGCCCTAAATCTTACGTGGTCAGACAACTTTTGTTTTCTTTCATTCAATTTTAAATAAAAACAATGGATAATTATTTTTATTAATCATATATTATGTTTAAATTTCTGTGTGCAATGGACCAGGCTGAATATCAATATTGGATGCCGATGGTGGCACTGAAGCACTTCCAGAAATCACAGTCTGTGAGAACAGTTTGCCATGCAGGTTAAACCTCTATGATGGCAAATAAGAAGCCATACACAAAAACAATCCAGAAGTGTGGCCATCTTCTCTTCTGGGATTTTTGTAATGGACTCAGAGAAAGTGAAAAATTGTTCTGTGGTCAGACAAGTTGAAATTGTTTTTGGAAAATGAGGATGCTGTCTCCTCCAGACTAAAGAGGAGGAGGACCATCCGGCTTATTATCTGTGCTCAGTTCAAAAGCCTGCATCTCTGATTGTATGGGGTTACATTAGTGTCTATGGAATTGTCAGCTTGCACATTGGGAAAGGTACCATCAGTGTTAAAAGATATATACAGGTTCAGGTTTTAGAACAAAAAATTTTCAAGGCAACATCTAATAATGCTATAATACTAAACCACATACTAAACCACATACTTCAGTTATTACCTGTTATTACAACAGTATGATTTTGTAACAAAAGAGTGCAATCAATTAACTGACCAGCCTGCAGTCCAGTTCCTGCAATCAAATTGAAAAATTACTTTCTTTTCATAAAATGGTACACTTTTCTCAGTTGAAATGTTTTATTTTTTTATCTTCTTATGAGATTTTCAAGTAAAATAATTCTCTTTTATATTGTATACTTTGTTCCAACTTTTTGGAATTGTGATTACATGAATGCAAACTTTATTTATTATTGAATATATTAGGCATGCACATCTGTATATGTGGCTGTTTCCAGGTGACATGATCATAAATTACGAGTCACTGTAGTAACCATAATTGGATGATGAATGAGACTGCTGGTAACTATTGTGTAGTATGATTGGGTGATTTAATAGTAGTGGATCCAAAGGCTATTTTATTGTCTACTGAGCCATTTTATTCTTATGCAGCATGGTTTGTTGGTTAGTTGTCTTTAAATATGTGTAATTGCAAATATCAGAGAGCTTTTTTTAAAAAAACTGTAAAGACAAGACTTGTTAAAATAACGGTGCGGTGTTAACAAATTTATTAGACCACCTGTCAATAAAAACAAGACAACACAAATATTTTAGAAATCTATCAAAAACTTACTGCTTATTTAAAGCAAAAATAAATATTTTATTGAGCAAATGTCAAACTGAATCCACTGTTTGTTGTTTTAATTATTTTTCTGTTCAAGAATGCAAATAAAAAAACTCTAGTTTTCAACAAAATTACAGTTTAAAAAAGTAATGGGCTTTTTTGTGCTTTTTTTGGCCAAATTTAAATATGAAAATTCATGGATGACATCAATAAATATATTTTAGCAGTAAAAACATAATTTTGATTAAAGAGGTTGCACGTACTGGTGAATTAACCATTACAGAAAAAAAAATATTTTGGTAATTGTCAGTACTGTTAATTTGGGGGAACCAAAAATTGTTAAGCACTCTAATTACACCTTGTCTCTGTAGTTGACCTCAAATTTAGTTTTTTTTAATTTTTTTATTTCTTTTTTCATTTTTATCCATTACCAGCAGCAGTATGTCCTGCTTCAAAAGACCTACAGTGTCTTTGTCAGATGAGCAGTATTGGAACATTTAGTGATTGTAAACCCGCATATTGATCTCACAAGATGGAACAAACCAAAATGATCTAAAACAACAATAAATAGTAAATTCAGTAAACAATAGAGTCACCAGGTGCAAACATGACACACGGTGACTGATATTGTTATCTGTTGCTTGTCTGGTAACCCTCGAGTGAGTATTAAAATGCTAGGACTCTTCTATTTTTAAGCACATTATGGCAAATTTAAACAGAAGGCTGTTGTTGCATTTTGAAATCACTAATCCTTTTGCAGAGTTTTGGTGTGCCAGGATGAGCTGGACATGAACAGCCAGGATAAGAAATGAATAATTATTTGAATGTGATATTTATTTCTTGTTTCATTTTCTTTAATTTGAACCTCTTCTTCTTCTCTTCTTCTTCTCCTTCTTCTTCTTCTACTACTACAGCAGTGGTCTCCACATTACCCCAAATCATATAAACTAGTTTCCAAAAATGTTTGTGATCATTTTAATGACGTGCAAAATCCTTCAAATGCTACATTTGATAAAACTTGATACAAAGAGCAATTTTTAAGAAAAAAAACAAAACAAAACAAAATGTGTTCATTTTTAATGTGATGACATGAATGTGATCATTATTTTAGCAGTAGCAGTAGATATAGCAGCAGTACCACTAGTAACAGTACAAAGTTAAGGCTGTTGTATATTACTCATAATATCCAAATATCTGGGAGCTCTGGTGAAAGAGCTGCTACAGGTCTATGAATTGTTCTCTTCCTCTGGTTAAAGAATGCTTTCCTCTGAGGACGTCTTGTTATCACTGTCATTCGCTTTCGATTACAGTGTGAAGGATGAGTTGTTGACAGCCCAGAGATGTCTGCATGTGTTTTAGCACTTCAAGCAGATGCTGCTGAAAGCTAAAAACTTTGTAGTAATGGATAGAGACTACATTGGCCTCACAAAGCAGCTCTAGGGGAAATTCTTGTTAAAAAATAAATAAAGATGATTGGTAGACACAAGTCTATAGGGTGTATATCCCAGCCGGTGGCTCGTTGCCTGTTGGGAAGTAGATTAGTCATATCTCTTTTGTCATATCACTGTATTAGTCATATCTCCATTGGTGCTCTTATGTAATCCTCTGCCGACTATTTGGATTTCCCCATGTTAATGCGACCGTTTGGCCTATAGTTAATAATGCTGCCAGAAGCATACATGTTTGCATTACTATAGTTCTTGTCTCTTTAACAGCCCCTCATGCATAATTGCCATGCAGTAGTGAATATGCCTACTAGCATTTTGTGCTGACCTTTGGGAGTATCACAGTTCATCCATTGATATCTAAACTGTAAAGATATGCAAAGATTTCTCACCCAGAAATTTTTTTCCATCACTGTTTAACAATAATGAACAGTTCATGAAATTTTAATTCAGTCCAATTCAGTTTTATGAAGCATCGAATCACAACAGCAGACATCTCAAGGTGCTTTATAATGTAAGGTAGAGACCCTAGAATAATACAGAGAAAACCCCAACAATCAGACAACATCCAGCTGTTGTAACTAAATATATTTCTTCTCTTTGCAACTAATATTTGTTAAAACAGACAGAGAAAAACAGTCTATTTGAAGAGGAATATGATGCTGTCAGTGGGTACAATCACTGAGCTTCAATAAAGACAGTCATCCAAAACATATTTGCAAATCTACAAAACTTCAGTTGTGGAGTCAGTCCTTGAGAAGCTATCTTACTTTGTATTCCACTTGGAATTTAAGGACAAATCTATCTCTATTCAAGTCAATTCAGTTATTTTTTATTTATATAGTGCCAAATCAAAACAGCAATTGCTTCAAGGCGCTTTATATTTTAAGGTACAGACCCTACAATAATACAAGGAAAAATCCCAACAATCAAAATACTCATATGAGCAAAATTTTGGTGACATTGGGAAGGGAAAACTCCCTTTTAACAGGAAGAAATCCGGCTGAACCACACTTAGGAAGGTTGAGCTTTCTGCCGTGAGAGGTTGGGGATCCGGGGAGGAAGACAGGACAAAAGACATGCTGTGGAAGAGAGCCAGAAAATAATAACTAATTACAAATAAATAAATGCAGAGTTGAGTATAAACACAGTCTCCTCATGTGCCTGCCCCAAAATTCCTGTAACCTGTAACCCTGAAAAATCCTGAAATGTAACTCTTAATATGATTCACTATTTGTCAAAATTACTTATTTACCTGTGGTTGATTATATCACCACAAACAAAGGCTTGATTATTACATTACTGTGATCCTTAGGAGTTACATGAAAATCATTTTCATAATGTAATCAGTATCTGTATCTGTATCTATAATCTGTATCTCTCTGCTTTTTCGTGTTAGAAATTATGTTGATTAAATATGTTTGACTGCTTCTTGTCTGATACACCAGAACCCGTCCATTCAGTGATTTTCTTCCATTTATCCAATTCAGTGTAATGAATGAGCCAGTTGGCGCTTATCCCAACTGGCACAGGGGGAAGAGGTGTGGTATACTCCAGACAGGTCACCAGCCAATCAAAGGGCCAACACAGACACACAGACAACCACACAAAAAATGTAAAATCACCAATTAACATAACACATCTCCTGTGACTGTGGGAGGAACCCGGAGTACCTGGAGAGGGCTCAAAAGGGCACAGGGAGAACATGCAAACACCACACAGAAAGATTTGCCATTTGATTCAAACCCAAGATTTTCTTGTGAGGTGATGGTGCTAACAACCACCGTTCCATTCCCCTTTTAAAAAAAAAAGCTTTAGAGTTAAATTTAGCCTAAAATTTTTACAGAAATGAAATGAAATTTGTACTTTGCATAAGTGTTCTCCAAGTTTTGTTCTTACCAAGTTTAACTAGATAAAGTTACTCTTGGTAAAATTGAGTTAAATTGTACTCAGTGTGTGGAAGTTTTATTACTTTCTGATAATAGATGAAAGTCAAACAGCCACAGCACAAATTCTGAAAACAAGCATAGTCAAAGAAAGTAACAATTCAGAGACTAAATCAACATCAAAGGATCAGGGACCAACATCAGCCGCTTACTGCAAAATCTCTGTTTGTCTGACAAGCCAACATCACATAGCTGTGACTGTCTTGAATCCGCTTGATCCACTTTGGCAAGACTGTCAGGCTCTCTGAAAGACTGCTACAGATTGAGGCCAGCAGACCTGCTGCATCCTGTGGACAAGTCCTTTTTATAGTTCTCATCTTCATCCCACAGTGAGGTGGGTCCAAATGGTGTAAGCCAACAGTGACTGTTACAGAAGGCGAAGAAACTTAACTTCAGCTACCTCAGAAAATAATGATTAAATTTTGTTCTTTGGTAATCTGAGATTCAAACCCTGAGATATCTATCTTGGTAGCATCTTCATTTAAGGCACCCTTGTTTCTTTTGTATATAGACTCTCACAAATAAATCCACTTATATTCATATAGATTAAAGTTCTGGGTCTTGTGTGTTTTCAAACATAGAACTGTAGGTCAGGGAATTAGAGATGTAAAAGTATGTGCGTGTTTTGCCGTAAACCATGTTGGTAATAAAAAAATAAAAAAAAAAGAAGAAGAAAAAAGCAGAAAGCAAGAATCCAGGGAACTCATTTAATCACATTTATTCAACTTGGTTTCTCTCATTAAGAAATCAGGTTACACAAAGTATTCTGGTTATGTAAGCCCTAGCAAATATGACCCCAGGAGCTTATGGATGGCTCAGGTTCAACATTCATTTGCAAATCTTGCCTCAGAAACTAAACTAATTATTTAGATAATGTCTTTATTCTTTGTCAGCAGGAGCACAGAAAACATCATCAGCTTCTGACTGACTTTGAAAGTTAGAACAAAAAGGGGGAAAAAACCCTCCCAAAACTTGTGTTTGAGAAATACAGCCTGTGAAAAGCTACCAAAGGATTTGCGGGTGATGATGCGTTGGATGTTTTTCTTTTTTCCATCTAGGTGAACAACATGTTATCAAAGACTAGCCTTTCTCTGATTTACTGTCTGGAGAGTACTCATGTTTTTTCAGTGTTTGGCATAACCGTGACAGTGCATGAAATTCATAACAGTGTGACTATAGTATGCACATTCTGCCACCCTACAGGAGGGAAGCAGGGCGGCCACTGTGGGCCTTGGCCTACTGTTGAAGTAGTATTACACTGGCTCTTTAAACAGGGAGGTTACAACTTAGATTAACATAAAAATAGATTAGTTACAGCACACACTGACAAATGTGACTTCTGCTATTTATGATCAATTGGTAGCAGTTGTTGAAAACTGTTGGGGGTAATTCCACCCGTGGGCACCAACCTCTACCTGTTTCAGGCAGACTCACTGTAAATGATTTGTGAATACATTTCACTCCGAGGTTTCCTACCTGTGGTTCCCACTCATGACTAGAGTTCAAATGTGCCTCTTAAATTTATCATAGGTTTTGAACCTGTGCTTTTTGGATAAGCGAAAAAAAAGAAGAAGCTTGCATCAGCTGTGTGGTTAAATGATTTAAGAAGCTCCAATTTTAAAGCCAAAAGCATGTTCCAAGTGCATTTATCAGGTATTATCACAACCTGACAACGCATGAAAGAAAACTGGCAGGCATCCATGATAAATCTTCAAGGATTAGGTGTTTTTGATGACTGCTTTTTGTGCAGTTGTACAGATTTATACGTACCTACACAGAGATTAATCAGACAAAAATAATTTAGAGTATGCACAATTTCCGTCTCCGTCACATAAATAGGTGTAGGTGTCCATCATGGCAGGATTTTGTGCACCATGTGATTTGGCAGGATTTGTAGATTTTGAAATCATTTGCAAAGATCGCAAGGCTTATCGGCAATGACCTTTTTTATTTCAAAAAAATCTATGATTAGTTTTTCCTAAAAGATATGTAATAATAATTCATAAATTACTATATAGGTTAAATGAATACAGTTTTATGTATTTTTCAAACTAAATGTAGATTGATTGTGCCAGATGTAAATCTGGAAGCTCATGCAAGAGCCACTGTTTCATAAGAAGTGTAGCAGCGGCTCTCTGAGAACAAGACTATGTATTGTACATCTTACATATCCCAGACCATGTGTGACTGTTACAGCTTAGTCATTAATATTAACTTTGTCTGTGAGTGGTCATTATGTTTTGGCTTGTTGGTGTTTATTGGGCCCACAATGTGAAGAAGGGCATCATATTAAATCTGTGCTGCATAAAACATTTATGAATGTCATGGTGGGATTCCCAATTATTTCCAATAGCTGAATCTTTAAAAACAGCATTTTCTTTAAAGTTGTGTTTTATTTGCCTTTTGCTGTAGCAAGAAGAGAACTCCTGTTTCACTCTGAGACCCATAACTTATTATTTATTTATTTATTTTGAAGAATAAATCATATCACCAGTCACGTTACTGGATGGAAATTTAGCCTTCAAAACATCTCCTCGGACCTTTGTGGCTGAAAGAGTCTGGTTTGGAAGAACACTGATTTCCCAAACGCCAAATATAGTTGTAGCTGCTTCTACATTGACCTGCAAACCTCTTCATCTCTTAAAGAAGAAGAAAATGAAAAAAACAAGTCTCCTTTCTGTTCTTTTCATCTGTAGGATTTCACATCATCAAGAGAAGCATAAAAATAGGGCATATGTTGGACAATCCTGATTACTGGCACTTTTTTTAATCTTTTTTTTTCATCTGCATGTTTTTCTTTTACTTTCTCCTTTTGCAAAGGAAGAGCAGAAGTCACTGTTTGTTTTCAGAGGCATTTGTCAGCAAAATCATGCAAACAATTAAGGAGAATTAAGAATTAAGGTGGTGCACAAGCAAAGGAATGATGTGATCACATGTGACCTTGTGTGTGATCTCTGCGAGCACTTCTACTTGTCTCATGTTTTTGTAAGGATTCTGACAGTTTTAAGCACAACTGCAGAATGTATGTGTTGTTAGAAGTAAAAAGGGCATACACACTATGCATTATTTATCCTGTGCCGTCATAGACTACACAAGCAGAGTTAGAGTGGTTTACAAAGCTGGGTGGGGCTGTAGAGAAAATAATATTAAGCATCTCCCGAGGGCAAATCAGATCAGGAAGTTTAAGATGTCAAGTGTGACATTCCAGCTGTTTGTGAGCAGGGCCAAAGTCTATTTCTGCACTGATCCCAAATCACCCCAACTGCTACTGTGTTACTGACAAGTGCTTAAAAAAGAGACACTTTACTGTAGCTATTGAAGATAACATTGAATGAGTTCATGTGCCGCATGACGTGAAAATATTTTAGTTAAATCAATCTGTTATAAAGCTTTAAGTGAATTAAATAACATCAAACTACTTTCAACAAAAGATGCTCAACATTAATTTTTTTAAAGTAATTTCTGCTTGTTTATTTAAATGTGTTATGTTCTATTCAGTGGTCATATGCATGGTTGTTGGACATTTCAAGTACAGTACATTTACATTAATATTTGCTTATCCTGCAAACAAACTTATATGGTCAAAGTACTTACTGTACCTGTCAAAAAACTGGATATGGTAGGTCCAAACTATTAAGTGGTATCATATCTTTTTCTGTATTAAAATCATCTAGCCATAAATTTTAGATCTTTTAGCTCCTTATTTGTTCATAATATAAATCCTGGTAACTACAGCAGTTCCACTGCAAGTAATTTGTGTTGAAAATACTGTTGAATTTTCATTACTTTGCAAAAGCCCCTCATTTCTTTAAATTTTGCTAGAAAGTCTTGCGATTCACTTACACTTGTGCAAACATGCATGGAAATGGAAATGCAAAACCAGAGGTGGTACAATTACAAAAAATTTGAAAGTCAATATTTGATATGACTTTCAAGCTTTATTCTTCAACACAGCCTGAACTCTTTTAGAAGAGCTTCCTTGTCATTTCTTTAAGTAGTCTCAGCAATAGTTCTCCAGGATTGGTGAGAGACATTCAAAGCTCTGCCTTTTGTTCTGTTCTCTGTCACGATGATCCCACACTGCTTCAATAATGTTGAGATCCAAGCTCTAGGGAAGCCAATCAATTACTGATACTGTTCATGGTGTGTTTTTTTATCCAGCTGTGCTTTTGCTGCATTGGCATTGTGTTCAGTATCATTGTCCTCCTCCATACATAATAAAGTCTTTGAACCAATAATTTCAAATTTGGATTCACCACTCCTTAAGACCTGTTGTCACTGAGTTTTAGTCCAGTTCTTTGGCATACCTCAGCCTTTTCTTACATGGCTCTGTTTCCCTTCCTTCACAATGACATCTTGACAGCTGCCTTTCCACTGAGACCATCTCTGTTGAGGCTTCATTGAACAGTAGATGGATCACCTAAAGGGTCAGCTGCATCTCTCAGGTCCTGTGTCAGGTCTTTGCTGGATTATTTTCTGTTTCTTAAAAACATGACTGTCAGATATTGTTCAGAGATGCTATAGAGCTATTCCCAATAGTTTTCTGGAAATCACCTTGCTGTTGCAAAAATACAGTTTTATGCATGTCTAGCAGTTTTCAAACATTCATTTAAAGAAATGGGAAAAATGTTATGTTTTTGTGAAAGGCTGCTAAAGTGCCTAAAGACAATTTAAAACTCGGTCTGCGTTCGTTTATCCCCGAGTTAGGTGATTTTTTTATGCTTAAATGATTCACAAAAGCCGCCAATGTATATATAAATCTGTAATTGGTCATGGTGTGACATTTTCTCCTCAAATAATAGAGGCATCCCAACTTCACTTGTGACTTGTTTTTCTATCTCACCTTTCCTAACCTTGTACATAGCTTCGTAATTCTTGCTGCTTTGCCTTTATTTTTTTTGCATCATCTGTTATTTTTGACATATCTCCATCTCCCTGTCCTGTGTACCTGCCTTGTTTCATCAGTCACTTTCACACGACTCCTAAATTATTCCGATCATCCCGCCCTTCTGCTTTTAGGCCTCTGTCTTCCTGCATCTTAAAATGCAAGACGGATGGAAGCAACAAATCCATCCATCCTTCCACTCCTGTATTTATTCCTCCTTCTTCCTCACCAAATCCATCCATGCTTTAGTCTCTCAATGGGGCGCCTAGAAGATGTCTTCCATTTATTATTTATTTCCATCTCTTTGTCCAGCTGCTCTCTACTGTCACATGTACACACACAGACACACGGGAGTCTGTCTCTTATGGGTTTATTTTAGTAAAGGCAGGAGCACAAGTACACACGTTTTGTATTTCAGTGAGCACCAACGAGGATAGAAGTCACATCGCAATTAATAAGATTTAAATCAAGATTTAAAGCAAGTCATATTTTTTTAAGAAAAGGGATAATAATAAAAATAAATTGGATACATAGAGCAATAGAAACAGAAGGAAAGGAGTATTTATTGAGATGGGTAAAGGAAGGAGACAGATGGAGATAAAGACAGAAGGGAGAGAGAGTAAAGGCTTTGTTATACTAAATGGGTGCCAACTGGAAAACTGGCAGAACAATTTGAATCATCAGGGCCCTCCTCACTTTCACTCCAGTCAAATACTGACTGCGTCGATATTGAGACTGGGTAGACCTGGTGGCAGTTTTTAATGGCGATGAAGATTCAAAAGGAAAATTCAAAAGTGGACACAGCTGAAAACATTTCATGCTGATAATAGCAGAATCTAGCTAGATAGATAGTTAGGCACTGATGAAGACTTTAAGTTGAAATGTATGTATCCAAAAGATACACGTTGGCATGTCTGTCTTTTTTATCTGCTGCACCAAATGCAAACAAATGTTTTTTAACGTTTTTTTTTTTTTTTTTAACAGATTGCCTCATCAATCTTTCTCTTTTTTCTTGAGTTTTTCTGTCCTACTGATGAGCACCTGTTGGGAATGCTTTAGAGCCACTTAGGGCTTCATTTTATATATACAGTGTTTCCTGGTTTCCTGTGATTGCCCCCTAAACCTAATAACTGCAATCAAGCATTTGCAGTAACTGGCAATGAGTCTTTTACAGCGCTGTGGAGGAATTTTGGACATTTCATCTTTGTATAATTGCTGTAATTCAGCCACATTGGAATGTTTTCTAGCATTACCTGCCTTTTTCAGGTAAGCCAAATCATCAAAGTCCTCATTTTGTTTTTGCTTTTCTTAAGTCTTTCAGACCTGGACTTGCTAGTGTGTTTTGAATCACTGTCCTTGTGCAGAACCCAAGTGCGCTTCAGCATTAGGTCACGAACAGATGGCCGGACATTCTCCTTCAGGACATTTTGGTAGATAGTAGAATCCATGGTTGCATTTACCACGGCAAGTCTTCCAGCTTCTGAGGCACCAAAACAGCCCCACACCATCACACTACCACCACCATTTTTTACTGCTGGTATGATGACGCTTTTCTGAAATACTGTGTTACGGTTATGCCAGATGTAGTGGGACACACACCTTCCAAAACGTTCAACTGTTGTCTTGTCAGTCCACAGAGTATTTCCCCTAAAGTCTTGGGGATTATCAAGATATTTTCTGGCAAAACCGAGACAAGCCTATATGTTCCTTTTGCTCAACAGTGGTTTTTGTCCTGGAAATCACTTTTACACACAGAGGGTTCTGGGTAGGTTTGATTTTTTTTTTCCCCCATAATAAGAAACACCTTCATTTAGAAAGTGCATTTTTTGTTTACTTGTGTTATCTTTGTCTAATACTTAAATTTGTTTGATGATTTGAAACATTAAAGTGTGACAAATATACAAAAAATAGGTCATCAGGAAGGGGGTAAACACTTCTTCACACCACTGTATATATAGTAAAAATGAACTGAACATGAGGCTTTTCTGAATAATTATTTATAACCATTTTTAGATATAAACCAAGAATCCAACCGAGACTGTAATAAAGTGATTTTAGAATACCCAAAAGGGATTCTGACTGTAGAGCCAATAAACAGCTCTTAGCTGTTTAAAATTACTTTTAAAATAACCTTTTGTGGTTTAGTGCCTTAAAACAAATGGATTCTGTGAGCACTCGAAAATACAAACACTCCCAGTTTTGTGCTGCTCTGATCCTGTGAATGCCAATTTGCAAATGTATCCTTGATGTGCAAAGAAGAATTTCATTGTCAAATTATTGTACTCACTGATTTCAGTAATCTTTTGCTGCTCCATTTATTCTCGGCACAACTGTTCCCTCTTAGAGGCAGCTGGCAAAATTCAACAGTTTTTTTTTTTTCTCCATGGAAAACCCGGGAGGAATCTGGCCAGGATGCAATCCCAGAGCAGGGGGAACTCTAATGTCGGTCCAGAAGCGGGCAGTTTCAGTTTGGATCCCAAATCATTTTATGACCACTGTTGAGGACAGAACTACATGTACTTGAAAAGTGTATTTGACTGACAGCATATTGTTATCACACTCATATTTTCACAAGCATCACTTTATTTTAAACACTTGTCTTTAGACAAGTGTGAAAAACCCATTCTAGCATCAGATCATAGTGTATTTCTGGCACTGCAATTGCTTTTTAGATGTGTACTTTTGCCTTTTACTGTATTAAACCATTCTTTATTTTCTTGTTTTTACAGTGCAGTAAATTCTTTTTTTGTTACAAACAGTTACACAAAATGAAAGAGTCGAGAAAAGTAAGTGAAGTTGGTTTCCCAAAATGTGTGGTGGTGGTTTGACATATAGTGTGTATGTGCGGTTGTTTGACAGAGTGAGACAGATTCCTCAACTCCTTTCAATTATCTGGAACTCAAACTGTTCTGAAGCTGATAACACATTCTGCAGCCCACACAACTGCACAGGGGGGAAGAACAACATTTTGCTTTCAACACAGTCCTTGAGGTGTGTGTTTACTCAACATGTGTGCTGTGTTATGGAAACGGCTTTTATGCATGTTTGTGCCTATGTATGTGCAGAAGGAACTTTTTTTTTTCATTCCTAAATGTTCTTAGTATTGTGACTGTACCTCCGAAATAAATTTGAACTGATGTGTGAGCACAAATAGAAAAATCCCCAAGTCACATTTGAGGAAAAGCACAATACACCAGACACAATAACGTCACACTACAAAGCCTAAAAAACACACATAATGACCAGAGATGAAATAATCAGATATTCTGAGATAAAATGACCAGGCACTATATTAGGTACCTAATTGGACCCTTTTTTGCCTTAAGAACTGCCTTTATCCTTTGTGGCATAAATGCAAATCAGTGTTAATTATTGTTATATACAGGTAACAATGGCACAGCACTGCCGTCAGTGAAATTCTTAGACTCAGAACAGTCTCAATATAGCAGATAAACAAGAAAATATTAGTAACTTTATTAGTTTTTTATTTAAAAAATATTTTTAAAAATGAGTTGTACAAAGTTTTGTGTGGAAACTATTATATTCAAACTGTCCTGTATTTTAGCAGTTCAGTTGCCTGATGGCTTGTGGGTAGAAACTGTCCCTGAATCTGCTGCTGTGGGTCTGGATGTTCCTATACCACCTGCCTGAAGGCAGGAGCGTGAAGAGTGTATTGCAGGGGCGGCTGGGATCAGAGTGGATCTGCTGGGTCTTCCTCCTACAGCACTGTCTCTAGATATACTGGATGGCAAGCTGTTCAGTATTGCAGAGCATTGCAACTGCCGTACCAGGTCACAGCCAGGCAGAATACTCTTGGTGGTGCACTGATAGCAGGTGGTGAGTTTTCAGTCCAGGCTAAACCTCTTCAACCACTGCAGAAAGAAGACCTGCAGTCTCACTGCCTTTATGATCACATCCATGTAATGTGAGCAGATCTCAGATCCTCACTAATGTTGATCCCCAGGAACCTGAAGCAACTGACTCTCTCCACCTCTGTCCCCTCAATGTAAATGCGGCTGTGTTCTCCACCCTGCAGTCTTCTGTTCTCCACAATAAACTCCTCGGTCTTGCTGACGTTGAGCAGCAGGTTGTTGCAACAACACCAAGATGTCAGGGATTTCACCTCTGCTCCGTAAGCCGACTGTCTCCATCTAAAAAGCAATCTTGGTGTCATTTGCAAGTGTAACAATAGCGTTGGAGCTGTGTGTGGCTATACAGTCATGGGTGAACAGAGTGTACAGCAGGGGGCTGAGCCTCAGTGTAGATGATGTGACATTGCCGATCTGCACCACCTGTGGTCTGCCCGTCAGGAAGTCCAAGATCCAGTTCCATTTTAAGACACGCAGATCCTGAAGCTTCATGACAAGACTAGTGGGATTACAGTGTTGAAAGCGGTTCTATAGTCAATAAACAGCATCCCCACATATTTTATTTATTAAATTAAATTTATTTACATAGTGCCAAATCACAACAACAGTTGCCTCAAGGTGCTTTATATTATAAAGACCCTCCAATCATGCAGAGAAAACCCCAACTATGACCCTCTATGACCAACAGTGGAAAGGAAAAACTCTCTTTTAACAGGAAGGATAAGCAGTCAGCTCCCCAACACTCTAGCTCTTCCCCTTGTAGTCTGTCATGGTCTTTACCTTACTACACATGTGTGTGGTTTTGAGACACTGCAAGAAGACTCCACTTTTCCCTGCACTGTCCTTTAACTGTTTTTTAATTTAAGTCTGTACATTAAGCATTAACATCATCAATGCATTTGTTTATGTATCCAGCAGTATATTCAGTGTGCTTATTTACATTATTGTTGGCAGCAGTTTGGAAAACACACCAGTCTGTAGTGTGGAAGCAGGGACGCAGGACAATGTGTGATTGGTTGGTTCAATGCTGAACCAAGTCCATCATTGGCTGCTCATGCTTCAGCCTCTGCCTACAGACTGGTAGCAGCAGGACTGAAAAGGAAATGATCTGCTGAAGGCTGGTCAGGGGCACCTGGGAATGGAGACGTAAACATGGTCCAGGGTGTTATTGCCATGCACTAAAAAATCAACACTTCAATAGTACTTCGGCAGAACTTTCTTCAGGTTGGCTTTGTTAAAGTCGCCAGCCACGATTAAAGCCCCCTCCATGTGTAGTGCTCTCTCATGGTCGATAACATCATACAGGTTGTCCAGTGCCTGCATTATCCAGTACCAACTAGATGCTGGAAACATTCTTCAGAGATTTTGACTCATGTTGACATGATAACATCACAGAGATGCTGCAGATTTGCAGATACACACCCATGATGTGAATGTCCAGGTTCACCACAGCCCAAAGGTGTTCTATTAGACTAAAATCTGGTGACCGGGGCCATTTGAGTACAGTGAGCTCACTGTCATGATCAAGAAACCAGTTTGAGTTTATCTAAGCGTTGTGCAATGCTGCTTTATCCTGCTGGAAGTAGCCATCAGGAGATGGGTACAATGTGGTTAAAAAGGGATGGACAAGATGAGGAATAACAGTAAGGTAGAGAGTGAAGTTTAAAAGATGGTCAGATGGTACTAAGGGGCCAAAGGTGTGTGACGAAAACATCCCCTTGACCATGTCGACAGTACATGCCTAAATGCACGGAGGTACTAGATTTGATATTTGCTTTATTGAGGAGTTGAAGAGGTTTACCAAATGAAGTGATGAGTGTTTACACGGATATAAATTTAGATGTGTGTCCAATTTATGACTAGTTGGCCTATGTTAAAGCATAGATTAAAGGTTATTTGACTTTTATTTTTATGCATTAATATTTCTCCTACATATGAGAAGAGGAGGTGGCTCTACCTACTTGGATGTTACATGAAAATTACATATTGCAGGATGGAGGTTCTTCCTTATTGTAGGAGTAAAATGTATCTTGTCCGGATGTGAGGGAGCCATCATGCCTGCTTCCCATTTTTTCGTTGGCTGACACACAAGCAGGTACGAATGCGGTTCATGAATCAGGCCTGAAAGCTTGTGTTATTCATGTCAGTGTGTGCACAGGAGCACTGGGAGCAGTGTATCATTGACCTTGAAGGGATAACAGCCAAATTTAAATCAGGTGGAGTTTTCACCTTTTATCTCTCTTCGGCTGGGGTAAGTCAAAGACTCGGCATGCCACGTGAATCAACCTGGTGTGCAGCAACTCTCTGCTTTCTTTTGTTGTTAACCGCATGACTTGTCACACATGGGCAGAGGAAAAGAAACAAGGAAAGGAGAGAGAGAATTTAAGAGGTGACAAGGAAAGAGGAGAGGGAGGGTTAAAAGAGAGCCTGATGGATAGAGAAGAAAACAGGGAGGAAAAGAAAGCCACACAGACAAGTTTGTTGTTAACTGCATGAATGGACACAGACACACAAGAAAAGAGGATAGAGGAGGAAAAGAGATAGGAGTTCGCAAATGGAAGATACGCAGATGAATGTGTGTTAAAGATGAAGGCACTTTGGTCGGTTTCAGTGTTGCACAGTTATAGAGAGAATGGTGTGGAAAGTGTGTTTGTGTGTGTGTATGGTGGGGTGATAGAACAGACACAGGTGTGCTGTAATCCTTCAACCCATTTTCATCAGCTGTGACGAAGGTAGAGTCATACATGATTTAGAAGAAATGTTTTTAGAAAAAAGGTTAGAAGTTTGAAAGGGACAGTACACAAGGAGGACGCCAAAGATTGTGCATTTATGCTCCTTGCACCTCTCAAAGTGGGTAGTTCACATATGTTGCAGTCGTAGTCGAATGGGGAGATTGAAAATTGGTCAAGGAAAAGAGGTCAGACAGTATTTAGAGTTGGAGACTAAAGTCTGTTCGCCGAGTTTGATAAATTGAGTCAAAGATCATTCGGAATGTTACCTGTAGTTTAACTGGGTCCATGCTTAAAATACACCCTTTTTTAAAATGGACACAGACCTTTCAAGATCTAATATAGGTCACAGAAGCCTAGCATTTTATTTTTCTAAGATTTTTGGGGGGCATTTTGCCTTTATTAGACAGGACAGTGCAGAGTGTAGGCAGGAAACTGGAAAGAGTGAAAGTTATTGGCATGCAGTACAAATTCTAGCCCTCATTATATGGGTCGCATACTCAGCCATGGAAAGTATAGCGGCACCCCAGTGACATATTATATGCTTTATGTACTCTTTAATCAGGTCCTTAAGGGCAAAAAAAAATATCAGTAAAAGAAAAAAAAGTGACTTATTTATGTAATTTTTGAATGTGAATGTAAATATAGATGGTGCTGGGGGCTGCATCCCAGCAGGGATTTAAATGGATGAGATCAAGAGGGATTTGCTTGTCAAATGGAAATCTCAGTTTCCACTTTTGATCCATTAAAAAAAAGCAACATTTTAAATCTATGTAAAAATAGCAGAATCTCAGCTAATGATTAGGATATAAAACAAATTTAATGCATTTGGTTTAAAAGTATCTTTTCTTTATGGTGTTTAGGAAATTAAGCCATGAGATGAGTCTTTGAGACTCTTTAGCTTAATATGTGAGAAATGTCCTGCTGCCTAGTATTTGTTTCTGATACTATATCAGTCTGACTGTAAATAAAATTAAACAAACTACTCAGTGGCAAATCTCAAATGTTAATTTATAAGACTTAAGAACAAAACCCACGTCATTAAGGCACAAACAACTGTATAGTATAAAAACTCCATTGGTAACACAATTAGTCTCAAACTAGTAACGATATCCTGACATAATTGTGTCTCTTGGAAGATTTATGGGTTTTTTTCAGTATTTTAGCTATTTGGCTATTTATAAGAACATTTGCAACACAATTTGCATGCAAAAAGATTTTTGGTCAGCTGTAAGTCACTACTGCTCTCTTTACAAGCTCATCAGACATCTCTTGCCATTACTACATGTGTGCACCCAAAACACAAAATACACACACAAAATATCTTAATTGTGGTGACACTCTTTGACATACTGCATTTGCTCCTTGCCCATAAATTAACCTCCTAAAAATTCTGTAATCTCACAAGTTCAAACCTTCAGCACAAAGTCAAATATTTCCCTCAATCAACCCTTTGAAGTTGTAAAGAGAAAGCAAAATGTCTTACAAATGATGAATCCTCACTACATTAAATAAAGGTTGCTTTTTGTCAAATTACAAACGGACTGGTTCTTATTTAGTGCTTCTCTACTTGAGCACTCAAACCACTTCATACAACATATCCCATGCACATGTTTTCTGTCTAAGTGATTTCTAACTTTCAGATTCCGATGCACACATCGAGCACCACTCTGTGTTCAGTATCTTCCTCAAAGATTCTTTGGCATGCAGACTAGAGCAGTCAGGGATCGAACAAACAACCTCCTGATTAGTGGATGACCGGCTTTGCCTCGTCAGCTACAGCCACCCAAGTTGTGCACTCATACAGATACTCATCAATGGATAGATAGAGGATAGAAGCAGAGCTTTGGAAAAAAAAAAAACAGTCAGCCTGAGAGCTGATCAGTGCTTCACTAATGGAGTTCTGTGGAGTCATAGCTCTGTGGTCTCCTAATTGACTCCCTGTCATCTACATATCATTTACATACTGTTACCCTGGGCGACGAGGTGTATGTGTGTGCTCCTCTGTGTAGCTGAGTAGAGATGAGTGCAGTGTAAACGCTGTTAGATAGACCCATTAATCATGTGCTTAACCTCATCAGGAACTACACACACGTACTCGCACAGTGCGAGACAGTGAGAGTTTTAGAGAGAAACAGATGGATAAAAAGAGAGATAAAGAGACTAAATGAGGAAAAATATCTCAAACAGCTGTTAGCAGTGGGTGAGTAAATTGTTAATCAACCAGTAAGCTTATTGTTGAACCTACTTTTCTTCCTGGCCACGTAGCTGAGTGAAAATGGACCTTATTGTCACAGGGTTCAGAAGCAAGTAGATCTGCCATATTGACATTTTGTAAAGACTTTTTTTTTTCATTTTTCAGGTTAAAAAGTGTTTTACCATAAAACATAATGGGAACAGTGAAATCACTAGATGTGCACAAGTTGAAAGTTGACTGGATGGATTACAAACAACAACTCTGAAGAGTCAGCTTTCTTTTTGTAACTTATAAAATACATTTTAATTATAGGAGAAGCAAAAGCTGGACAAGGAGGGAGGAAGTGGAAGTAATGGAAATACTTTTTGAAAAAAGGAGAAAGCAGTAGGCTAGTGTAATCAATTCATCCTTTTCCTTCCTTCTGCTTATCCAATTCAGGCTCACAGGAGAGGCTGGAAGCTATCCCAGCTGTCATGGGGTGAAGGGCGGGGTACACCCTGGACAGGTCGCCAGTCTATCTCTGGGCTAGGCTAGTGTAATCAATACTGAGAAAGATGGGGACAGAGACAATGATTATCAGAGAGATAAAGACTAACAGAGAGATGAGGAGGGGACCAAAAAGGAAGATAGAGTGAAGCAAGGCAAGAGAAGCAGAATTACTAACTGAGCGAGAAACCTGCAAAAGCCTGAGAAACCCTGTGTCCCAAAAAGGAAACTAAATCCAGCTTGATCCTATTCCTGTGTTAATCTGCCAACAAAACCAAGATGATGGGGAGAATAATGAGATTAAGCAACAGAAAGCAGTGTAAGCATTGGGACACACACCTGGAAATATAGATGCAATAGACCCTGTTTTCTCTGCTGGTGGCATATGCAGTTAGTAATTACTGGGACATTGCTCTGTCTTGTCCTTAGAAAAAATACTACAAAAAACTGAAATCTCCTGGGAGATAAATGCAAATTATACTAATTTGTGCATGCAGATTAGTATCTTGCAGTAGCAAGCTATTCTGTCTTTCAGCCTTTATTGTGCATGTCAGACACCCTCGATCTATCACAGCTGTCACTCACTGCTACGCTTCACTGGCACGCACTTGAAAGCATGCAGACACTGTGGTGACGAAACGTTAGTGACCTGGGAAACTGTCCTTTAGCTGCAGGACCCGTGTTCAATCCTGCATGACAGCAGCCATCCATCCTGCTCAAGTGTCCTTCAGCAAAACACAGAATTCCTTCTAAGTCAGCTCCTCCAGTATTGATCGGAAGTATCACACAGTAGAAGTACAAGAATGAAACAGTCTAAGAATTTCACCGTGCCAGTACAAGCATTGCATGTGTATAATACGACATCTGTATTAACTTCCAGTCTCAACCCAGTCGCGATCACACAGATCGAATGTTTGTGTGTTATTTGGATGTTGTTAATATGTGTGCACACGCGTCGTGGGATAATGTGTTATTTTGAAGTCTCATCTGATAAAAGGTGTTTTTAGTGTGTAATGACAAGATTGCAGATTGCAGGGGGCTCAGCAGGAGGCAGAGGAAGAGAGAGGTTTAAGAGATACAGTGTGAGAGAGAGAGGTTGTGTGCTAATCTTGTGGGAGATACGAGAGGAGGCTAACAGAAAAGAGATGAAAGACAAAGCAGCCAAAAGCTGGAAGTGGCACGGGGAGATGGAGAAAGAACAAGAGGACTGAACGGAGAGAGAAGGAAAGCCAAAAAGGGAAAGACAGTTGTTGGAGGGTTTAACCTAAATTGCTCTAATAAAAGAAACACTAATTGGGAGATAAATGGAGAAAGGGCCCAGAGAAAATAAGAGGGGGGCTAGAAGACACAACTGATGTTGTAGTTCAATACATTTGATTCATTTGGGATTAGCCTGTGGAGAGGTGGTGTAGACAAACATGGAAAAGTAAAGAGCAAAGTACTGAGATTTGATTATGGTTTCAAATCCAGGACTTGAGTTTTCAGCATCGACACTGTAGCCACAGTGACATTTCCCATTAGTTTCCGAAGTCTCCTTCAAGTTGTATGTTTTCGCTGTCACAATCTTGGTTGTGAAAAATCAGACGTAATGAGAAAGTACAGGTCTCACTGTGAAACCCCATGTTCATCGGCAAATGACATATAATTGAACAAATGTATTTTTTATTTTATTCAGAATCACCCAAAAATGTCACTGAGCCAAGTCAGTCAGCTTTCAAGTCAGAAAGCAGAGACCTCTATAAGACTGGAAATATTTTTGCAATCACAGTTATTACAATCTGGTGGCCTTCAGATAGAACGTAGATTTTGGGTAGGTTTTTCTACACTGAATTCATTTTTCAGATATGGAAGCTACATGACTTGCCAGCTCTGACAGCATCCCAGGGGCTGTGATTAAAGCCTGCGTGGACCAACTGGCAGAGACCCTCACCAGGCTGTTCAACCTCTCCCTGACTCATATGTCACCGTTCCCACCTTTCTGAAGACCTCAACCATCATTCACATCCTCAAATAGTCTGGTATAGACAGCCTCAATGCCTACAGAGCTATAGCCCTCACATCTGTAGTCATAAAGTGTTTGAGCGGATAGTGTCTCAGCACATCAGAGATGGTCTACCCCCCTCCCTCGATTGATACCAGTTTGCTTACCGAGCAAATCGGTCCACGGAGGATGCCGTCACCATCACCCTTCACAGAGTGCTGAGCCACCTGGAGAACAGGAAGATCTACGTGAGAATGCTTTTTGTGGACTACAGCTTACCATTCAACACTATAACATCAGACTTCCTCACCACCAAACTGGACCACCTTGAAATCCCCCCTGCCACCTGCTCCTGGATCAAGGACTTCCTAACCAACCAGCCTCAACCACTCCTACTAACTGGTCCAGACTAATAACCTGGACCAAAAACTGCTGCTGGCCTTCTACTGCTCCTTAGCGAAGAGCGGTAGACTCCTGCTCCCTGGGTGTTTGGTACACAGGGCCCACAACTGAAAACAGGAAGGCTTCACAGAGGGTAAATAACACCACCCAAAAAATAATTGGCTGCCCTCTGCCATCCCTGGAGAACATCGCTAGATCCTCCTGTCTCAGGAAAACCAGGTGACCTCTTGCACCCCAGCCATCACCTGTTTGACCTGCTGCCCTCTGTTGAGCATCTCAGGTCAATCAGGTCCCACACCTCCACTCACAAACAGCTTCTTCCCCTGGATCATTCGGACTGTCAGTAAACTATGCCCCCAGAAGACTGATGTGACTGAGATTTTAAAATAACATGTAAATGTGCAACTGAACAATTAATTTGGTGGTCATGAATAAGATGAGTCAACTAGGAGATTTTAGAGATTTTATTTTGTTAATTTAATCGTGTTCCTCTTTGTGAATTATACTTGATAAATAATTAGCTGAGAAGAGCGATTTCAAGTCCATGCTAATAGCAGTTGTATGCTATGATAAAGCACATTCTCGTTGCTGGAATTTCTGTCATTCACAAAACAGGAAAGTGACTGAATGGGAAACAGTCTCTTGAGGTGACTACACAATCTACTGGTTCATTAATTAACGCAAAATAAGACCGCAGCCTTAAACTATATGTGCAGTTGTGCCCCATAATCATTTAATAGCAGACGTTATCTCTACCTAGAGGCTGTGAGCTATCATCTAATTCCTTTGTTTTACATCCTACAGCTTGCTGGATGTATCTAGTTTAAAACCAAAATAAACCTAAATAGGTGATTTTAAAGCCAGTTCACAACAAGCTCTTCAATGAGTGTGTTTAATGAAAATGGTTTGTGGGGACTGAGACACCCGCCCCCGTGCCATTATACGCTAAATGCTAATGTTTCACGAATCGCCTGTTGTTGGACTGATGAAGGCCAGTGGGAATTTTTTTTTAAAGATTGACTAACCCTGATGCGCATGGGAAGAAGATTTTTTTGACTATATGCTTATATGCTTTTTAACAAAAGCAAGGGAAAAAAGGGCTGATCATAGCCTCTGGCTGTTTGCTTGGTATCAAAATGTTCATTCATCTCTGCATGGTAGCTTCTTTGCATTGTTTGCTTCTCTCACCACAGACAGTGTGAATTTAACATTAACAGTATGCAGTTCCAAAGCAAATTGAGGTCTTTTGCATTAGAGGTGGCTGGGTTAAGATGGGGGTTAGAAGGCAACAGAAATAAATCCAGCCACCCATCAAACAGGTGAGGAAAACCCACTGACTGAGGGACAGCTGCACTGTTTTCTGCAGAGACTCCTTAATTGTCTTTAAATTAACATATATACATACAAACACAGACACGCAAAAACAAGAGAGACTGAATTTCACGGTTTTAAAGACACACATACACAAACATATACAATCACAGTGTGAGTGAGGGATATTAAATGCCTTCATATCAAAACCACACAGCTCTCCCACTTCAAAGAGGAGTAGAGACCTGAGGCACACAACACAACTTAAAACTCACTATCTCTGCTTACACGCACACACACGTCTGAGGATAGTCTATTAAACTTTCATTTGTTACCCTAAACTTGACCCTTACCATTACATACCAAACAGAAGCGGAGAGGAGAAAGATGTCAAAACTTCTATCCATCACAGACGATGTATCCCACCCTCTACAGCTAGCCAGCGAAGCATGTTTAACCCAAGTAAAATGCTTCACTGAATGGGCCTCATTCACAGACAACACATGTGCATGTTTCACGCAACAAATCTGTTATTTGTCAATGTTCAATTCAATCTTGCCTGAATTTTTCTTGTACTAAATACATTTAAAACTGCCTCACATCATGTATGAGGGCAAATGATGAGTCCTATGTTCTCTGCTTTCTCTGTTCTATCATAGGGTCTTTACCTTACAATATAAAGCACCTTGAAGTGACTGTTGTCGTAATTTGGTGCTGTATAATTGAATTGAATTGACTCTCAAATGCTACTGTTGCTACCGCTATTACAATTACTACTATGATGACTATTAGTAAAAATAGCAATTATTATTGTTATTATCATTATTATTAGTAGTAGTAGCAGTAGTGTTTCATGAAGATGATTTACAGTTTTTCAAAACATTGCAACCTAAAAATACTCAGAATGAGAATTAAACACGTAACAATCAGATATAAATTGCATGTGATGAAAACAAAATGAGGAAAAACCTCTAAATATTCTAACAGACATTGTGTTATCTTGTCTCATCCCTTCTTGCTGGATGCCATCAGGTGCTGCTTCATTTCTTGGCATTATCCCAAAGATGCTGGAGTTTGTGAATTTATTCAATAATTATTGCTCTGAGTTTCTCTACTCATTCTGTCAAATCAATCTACCATTTCTTTTCTTATGGTCTGTCTCCTGTTTCCCATTTGAGCTTTGATGTCAAAACTTTACTTTTTTTTACTTGTTGCAATGAGTGTCTTAGGGGAAACAATGATTATCACCTCAGTTATGTTCACCTCAGCCTGTTTTCTTGTTTATTTTTCATCTCTTTTGTGGAAACATGTTGGAAATGTGCACCTCCTTGGACACTATTGTTTCCATTTCTTCAATCAGATTTTCTCCTGCTTATTGCTTTAGTGGTGCTGGCTGCTCTCTTACAACAATTTTCATTGCTTTCCCCACTTCACCTCGAGGAAATCATGTTTCCTGATAAAGAGGAATTGGGCTGTAACAGTTTACAGGTAGATTTAGGAACAAGTAGATTTATTCTCATTTTAATTATTTTGTTTGGCAATAGAGACCAGACAGGAAAGCAAGAAGGGAAATAGCATACAGGAAACAGTCATCATTAACCCATCACAGTTATACAGTTATTTTAAGCTGATTTAGATTTTTTAAATCTGTATAATGTTTTCATCTGTTATAAAGCATACATAACCACTGTGTTAGCTATGCTGCAGACCAATATGGATTATTTAGTATTTCATAAGCACACAGAAACAAAGAGGAGGATGGATGATAGACTTCATTCATTATAATCACAGACTTTTGTTCACAGGAGAGCAGAAGTAGGTTTGTGTCCAGGTTATTACCAACACTACTACAGAAAATGGAAACAATATCTGGAAAATATATCTAGTTCTTTCCCCCACAGTGTTATTAGGACTAAAACACGAAATGTCAATTGGAAGTAAGAGGTTATCGTGATCTGAGTATGACCAGTAGTGTTCCAGTCTTCTTTGGGAGTTAGTTCTGTACCATCCATGAAACTGAGACAGACAATGCTCTCCTTCAGCCTTTAGGTGACTGTACTCTGCTGTGCCTACATCAGAGTTGGTATTTTCACAATAACCCTCTTTTTAGTCACGGATATTGAATTTGAGCGATTTGTAGTCATCTAAGTGTGTGTGTGTGTGTGTGTGTGTGTGTGTGTGTGTGTGTGTGTGTGTGTGCCCTAGGGGATGTTTACAAGATGTATTTTACTCCATTTAAGGTCCCAGATCACATTTGTCTCTTCTTATTGGCTTCCTTTTCCTGCACATCCCTGCACATCGATTTTTTGGTTGCTTCTTAGCTGATTATAAGAAACTATCTATGATAAATAGACCAATAGGGCAACAGATAGATAGTTTTAACTGCACAAAGTTAAAGTAATCGTCACCTTGTCTCAATAGTGTTTTGGAAATTAACTCTATGACTATTTCTTATAAATGCAACCAAACAAAAACATTTTGACTGGCAAAAACCAGCTAAACCAATTACAGTTTGCTTTGCCCATCAGTCATTGTGCCAATCTGAGTGCTGCACCAAGCTGTCATTGCAACATACACTAATTATAGATGAAAGGGCAGGAATGACTGGAGGAACTGCAAACTTACTCATGCACTCATATAGCCTCCTTCTCTCTCACTCTCTCTCTCTCTCACACAAATGTGCCTTCTCACACAACTATGCTGCTGTGTGTACACACGTCTACATGCACACAGCAGGAAATGGTAAGCAATCTCTAATTGGGGTGATAATAAGATGTCTTCACTTCAGCTCATTTCAGTATCCTGTTCATCCAGATTTTCAGCACTTTAATTAGTCTGGACTGGACCTAGAATTTCCTTTCTTGACAGAATTTCAGAGACAGTACTTGGAAAAAAATTGACTGTTATATTCAACCCAAGGTCATCTCCTTGTACATCAATAGAGTGCATCCAGTACTACTGCTATGTTTGGATCAATCTTCTTATGGTCAATTGATCGTGTTAGTGTAGAACTTGATAAAAATTGTGATTCAAGGTCATAAATTCACAGTGCAAATTAGCATGAATGTTAAGGCAATGGGCACTTCAGCTAAAGCTTGTATCACAGCTAGAAGCCAGAACTTTTTTTATTTCTATTTTGCATAGTTTCCTAAATCTTTGATTGCTCCTCATATTTATCTTAGTGTATGACTCACATAAAAAACAGTTCATTCATTCTAAAAGTCGTTGTTTTATTTAGTTTATTCATGTTTTATTTCAACTGCAGGCACTTTGCAGGTCACCATTAAAACATTTAAAAACCAAGTTACACAGCACTGCTTACAAATTAGAAAAACAAAACAAAATATGTATTGAGTGCACCATACAGCTGTATACCCTGCATATGGCTTTGAAATGGCTGCAACGATCTATGTGACCACATAGGTCTACACCAGGGGTGGGGAACTCCAGACCACAAGTCCAGTCCTGCAGATTTTAGATATCACCCTGGGTCAACACAGCTGAATCAAATGATTAGTTCATCACTAGGCCTCTTGAGAATTTCAAGACATGTTGAGGAGGTAATTTAGCCATTTAAATCAGCTGTGTTGGATCAAGGACACATCTAAAACCTGCAGGACCCTGGCCCTCGAGGCTTAGAGTTCCCCCATCCCTGGTCTACACAAATCAAAAAGCCTGTGGGGATATCAACATGAGGACAGCTTTTGGGACCAAATCTAAAGTCCTGTTTCAGTTACGCAATCGCATAGTACTTTTTTCTTTTTTTACACATTACTTAGGCAAGAGGTTGGCATCATATTTTGAATACGTCTGTTTATACATACCCCTATTTGTAAGCATGCAGAAGCAGAAGTGCTGTCTTTGTGCCTGCCAGCAGCAGTCTGTCTCCACATTTGTCACGGAGCATGATCAAGTGCTTAAGTCACTAAGATGCAGCAGCAATATAAAGTATTTTAACAGCATTAAAGTAGCTGCACTGCCTTTTTTCAAACAGTTTTCAACAACACCTTTATTAATGCAAATGACCAGAAAGTGACCATTTGAAAATTGACACTGTATTAAAAGAACAAGTACGAAACTCAATGATAATGTTCCGAGGTGAGCTGAACAGTGGGAAAATGTGCTTGGTAGCTGATTATTATTAATTGGAGTGCCTGACCTTTGATTGGGCTTAGTGTACTTTTACCTTAAGTAAGTCAACAGTGTCAAAAATGAACAGATTAATGCTCTTGAATCCCACACTTATGCTTGCATATTTTCAGAAATATATTCATTATTCGATAAAAGAAATCACCTCTGCCAGGAAATCTGGTGAATTTCTATTTCATGTCCAAGTTACCTCTAATTTACAGAAGTCATTATACTGTAATAGCATGGTTTTTCACAGTGGTCAGTGTTTTATATTAACATTTTTGCCTTTGGATTACTGCCTCATGAATAAATAAAATGTCTAATTTAATAAAAAACTATCTGCCATGTTTCTTCAGTGTTTCTCGTTAGCACATGTGTATCCAAAATCCGTAGATTCATTGCTTTGGAAACCAGTCTGCCAACGTAGTATTAAGTAGCATTACATAGCTGATGTTCAATTCTGACACCAGTGTAAGAGCCAAAAAGAGAATTCTGCTTATTTGCTACTTAGACAAATATTTCAAATATGTTCATAAATATATCAGCTCAACCAGGAAGGAGATCACACAGCAGTAATATGAAGTTTAAATTATTAGCTGTCAGAAGAATGTCTAGTCTGGTCTAAGGTTCCTACATATCAGAAAAAGTATGATTATGAAAACCATTCTGATTAGAGGTGGCAAGAAAAAGACTTGTTAGTAACAACATCAGATCTAGGAAAATCCATGCCTATGTTTTTAATAGATAGTGAACTGCCTTTACTTTAAAAAATAAAAGCAATCAACACGGATGTCTTTCTTTCTTTGTACTCTACTGTCTGTTGTCCCATTTAGCCTTCTAGTTCTACTGTTGCTTTCATTGATGCAACTTGGCTTTTATTCAAGTTTAGAGATCCTTTCAAAGCTTATGAAAGTGAAGTATTTTATGAATGTACATTTATTTGGTCACATTTTCTTTTTTTACAGAAGACGAAAACAGACCAAAAGAAATTAGTCTTGTGGTGTAATTATGTGGCAAAGTTTAACTGGTTTATGCATGAAGAGTAAGAGTCACAAAGTTGAACTTGAATAGTGGTGTGAAATATTTAGATTGGTAGTTTGGTCTGGTAGCTTTGTTGTAGACCCCATTAACTGCTTTGATTTGCTGTCAGCTTTGTTGTAGCTTGGTTCCCTCTTTGTTGGCTTTCTGAACATTTTGGTTAGTGCGAATATCTTTTGTTCAGAAGAGCCTTTTGGTGTGCTGCTCTGGTTGATGCGCATATTTTAATTCCAGCTGTGGTTGTTTGTTGCTGAAGTTTTGGCAAAGCAGTGCTGTGTGTGTGTCTGTGTGTGTGTGTTTGTGTGTGTGTGTCATCGTTACTATTGTACATCTATGCCTAAAAAACCTGTAACAAGAGCCAAGCTGAAAATACAGACGCTAGCCTTACCTGGTCCTTATAAGTCATGTATACTTGAAAATTGTGTGTGTATCCATGGACTTCACAATTCACCTAAACATGAAATATCAGTGTGTGACCTTATGGTACTCATAAGTCACATAAACCTGACAGTGTCCTCACAAGTAGCATTAAATTCAGGTTTGACCAAAATTTCGCCCTAGCCAAAATCTCAACAGATGGGCGTGTTCCTGGAAGCATGGGTCAAACTTTTTGTGATTCCCATGCCTCTAGGACCTTCGGAAAGGCACGTTCCCATTTGTCACATTTTTGTCATAGGTACTGATATGTCACGAAAACACGTATGTGTGTGTGTGTGTGTGTGTGTGTCTGCAGACTATGTGGTGTTGAGCACTGGTGATGAGACCTGGTGCTCATTTAAGTGCTAATGACTAGATTTTCACTTGCTGTTCCTAATTTTTTTCTTGTTCAACCTATTTCTATCTGGGGTAGATGCATTCTTCTCTAAACTAGTTATGATTATCAGAAATGATCAGAAATCTCTGTAATAAGGACAAATTAGGCCAATTTACTATACCTGCTAACATTCACTTGTACTCCCCACCACTCCTTAATGTGTTCCTGGGGTAGGAAATTGGATTTGGGAAGGGGGTGGGTGTAGGCTCGTTTGTGGACCAGATTGTGTGGTAGTCATTTTAATTAATGGGGGTGTTTTAATGTTACCTTCTGTTGTTGCTTTTTTATTTTCTCTTTTCAGAATAATTTGCAGTGTCAAGGTGGAACATCGTGAACGCTATGGCCTGCTGTTTGGCTGGCGTGGGAGGATTGTCAATTAATGTGGGTCACCTGTGTCTTACAGCCCATAAAAGTTGGCACAGGTGAACTGCTCAGTCTCTTCAACTTAGCTGATCAACTTATTGCTGATCTTTGTGTCTTGGTTAGGGTATGTTTAAGTAAGTAAACTTCTTGCCTGAACTACTCTCCTTGAGATATATTTATTATGTTGTAAGAGATGGTCTAACCTGACCTGTACTGGAAAAAATATACAACTGTCTTAAAGTTTATTTGATATGACAATCAAATCATATTCATGCTAATGAAAATAATGATAATGAAGAGATCAGCTCAACGTGTGTGTCACATAGAAGCGTATAGCTATTTCAGTGAGCCATCTGAATATTCAATAAGCATTTAGGAAAATGCAGAGTATTAAGTGACTTGAGTTGGTATTGTGTACCTAAAAGCTAAGTGGAATATCCCAACTATAAACTTGATAGAGGTATCCTGTTAAGCTGATATTCAGTAGAACAGATAAGCCTGTCTACACTAATTAAGATGAAAATAATTTACAGATGTTTAAATCTGCTTTTTTTTAAGTGGCTTGCTGCCAGGAAAAATTAGACAGCATCTAAAATTAAGAGGCTTCTCCACTATAAGCTTTTGTTAGTTCAATGATGTTATGATAATATGCAAAAGCTGAGTCTTAGCTGAGTGGCTAAATGCCAGCTAACTGCTCGGGTGCATTAAGGAATAAGGGCTCAGCTAATCTTTACTTTTCTGTGATACTGCTGTCTTTGAATTTGTAATAAGGGTAATGACAGGATGATCCTATCTGTTTTCCGAGCATCCAGTGCAGGCAGGATGCCAGCCAACTACCCAGTTGGAGACCGGCACTGGTCTTCACTTTCAGTCAGTGCAACTCTACTTTCAGCTTAGATTATTTTACTTTTCCTAGATCTTTATGGATCAAAGCCTATTTTTAAAAGTTCCATGAAATGGTTTGACCTTAACTAAAGTGAATGATATATAAAGCACTGGCTTATTCTGGCCAGGGAAATGCTTGATTAAAACAAAAAATGTCACAAACTAATAACAGAACATAAACAATGATATGGTGGTCCTGAAAGGTCAAACCCACTGCAACTTCAAAAAAAAACCATCAGCAAATATAAAAATGCTGCAATAACGCACAGATGAAAAAATACAACTAAAGCAAAATAAAACACAGTGGAAGCTGAATAAAAAGTTGGACGAAAACAAAAAACCTGATTTATCTACAGTATTATGAGTCATGTGATTAGAACACATATTACTTTGCATCTTTTTCTCACAGTAAAGAAAATTGTTCCTTTAAATGTGTCTCGATGCAATACTTTCCATGTTTTAGTTTCTATCATTTCTGTAGCTGTTCCATCGTGTTATTGTCTTGCTAAAAACACTCACCTTGTGTTTTGGGAGTAGGGATGGGTATCGTTTAGGTTTTATCCGATACCGGTGCCAAACCGGTACTTTTGAAACGGTGCCGGTGCTTAAACGGTGCTCAAACCGGTGCTCAAACCGGTGCTTAAAGAATGGAGAACACAAAATTGGTCCAAAAACCTCTCATGTTTAGCTGTTTTTTTTTTTGTAAAAAGATAACAATGTAAGCCTTTTCTTCAGCTATAGGGCATATATGGTATCACTTTTGGCTGGAAGCAGTGCTTAAACAATGGAAAAAAAGACAAAATTGGTCCAAAAACCTCTCATGTTTAACTGTTTTCCACTTTTTCTTTGGTCATTTTAGCCTTTTTGGCCAGGGTGAAGGGAGTATCTGCTATCAAAGAAGAAGACAGCCGCATGTAACTACGACGGTGTTTGCTAGTTCACCTTACATGCATTAATGTAATAATGTGGTTAGCCTACTCAGCGTAAATTACACACGAACAACATTAAACTACTCACGCAGAGAAAAACGGCTGCTGCTGCCATCATCATCCTCATCATTTCTGCTACACTGGCAGGGCTAGGGGCCAGGACTCTCCTCTTCGGGTTTTTGGGGGATGTTGCTAACTCCGGGTCCGGTAACAGGCACCACACCCGCAGTAGACGTGCTCGGTGTGAGTTCTTGCAGCAAGCTATCAAACTCGGCTTTAAAAAAAACGCTATGCGTCGCCTTTTGACCGCTTCGCCTTGGGCATTTTTAATCTGTAGCTCTGCTCTAAAAGAACGTACGTACCTGGACCCGCCTACTATCCTCGGAAACGTAAAATGATTGGCTAGAATTGGCTCAGGAAAAAAAAAAAGCACCGAAATAAAGCACCGAAATGTGCGCTGCTTTTCGGTCTGGTTACTACCGGTACCCATCCCTATTTGGGAGCTTTTGGGTTCTTTTCTACCTTTGTTGCATTTTTTTTTTACTGCTTCTGTTGTCGTTTGCGTGTTTTTATAGCTTTTTTCTATTTGCCAGTGTGTCCTTGTTTAAAAACATTTGTCTGTGTTGACAATACCCAGCTGTATACTCATAAGCCTTTCTCAAAAGCCTTATTGAGTGTTTTACTACCAATACAATGTCATCTACTATAACCCTGGCAAAACTGAGGTCAGTCATTACACAGGCCCTCTTGCCAGCAACATCAAATCAGCTGCTAAGAATCCTGGTACTAGATTTGGCATTAAATGAATCTCACATCTCAAGCTCATCCAGTTGTTATTTTTTTCATCTAGAAAATATTAGAATTGAACCTACAGTATCAATCAATAATTTTGAATCTTTTAGTACACACTATAATGTTATCCTGTCTAGACTGTGACTTGTGAACCACTCAGTTGGTCCAGAAATATTACAAAAACGAGCTGGCGAACACACATTGGCTTCTGGTGAAATTTTAAATTCATTGTATTAATTGTATTAAACACCTTACATGGTCTTGCCCCTGTTTATGTAGCAGACCTGAGACCACATTTCAGATAATGTCTGAACTGTTCTACACTTTCTTTAAATCTAGAAGTCATCCTTCCAGCACCTAAACTTTTCAGCCCTTCTCAACATCTAATGATTAATCTAAATGTCCACTAGCTAAGGTTAGCTTTTTGGAAAGAATTTGGTACTCGTTTGACTTTTTGGGCATGTGCCTTTTAACTTTCAACTATGTGTATGCATGTACTTTATGCTGGAGTATGTCTTATTTTTTAATTTAAGACTTAGTAACTGTACCTTTAATTTTGCCCCTTTTGGTTGGGTCCAGGCGTGATTTCCCTGTTTAAAGTGTGCCTAAAGATCTGGTTTGCCTTACAATACTGAAATCACACCTTACATATACATATTTCCTCATATAGATGCTTGTTGTCACTTCACTTTTCAGTGTTTCTAAGTCATGAGAGCAGCTTGCACACACAAGTTAAGTTTGAGGACATAATTTCATTGTTACTTTTTTGTTTTGTTTTGTTTTTTACTTAATTTTTGGAAATCTGCTTTTAGTTTTTTCAAAACTATGTACATTCTATCCATGTTTTCATCTTTTCTAACATGTGTCCATCAGAAATCCCATCATAGTGCTTAGCTGTGTTTTTTTTTCTTTATCTAACTAGCAGGTCTTCTTTTTATCTGTTTTTCTTCCTTGAAACCACCTGCAGATGGTGGAGAAAGAGATTGGATAGTGCGCCAGAGCACAGAAAAGGAAGGTTTTGTTTTTTTCCCTTAATGTGTTCAGCCATATGAGGGAAGAACTGGGATGCTGGCCAGCCAAAATACTATCAAAGAAAACACACCACATTGTGAACGTGTAACACACTGTTGCACACACACACAACCAACTGGCTTGTTGGTAAAAGGAAGAGGAGAAAATGAGGCAAGTGAGTAATGACTAGGCATCGTAGGGAGAGGAGAGAGGAGGGGATTGATGAAACTGGTTTTGAGGCAGAGGGACAAAAAAATGAAGCCTAGATATTAAGGAAATAAGGTGGCAAACACAGCTGATAGGAAGGCAAGATGTAGAAAAGGGAAAGGAGGAATACAATTTAATTTCCCACCACTACCACTATTGACAGGTAATTGGACACGCCCTTTGGGACAGTTAGACAAACTCAGACTCGGATGGTGAACAATCCACAGCACAACACAGACCAATTTAGAGATAGCTATACAAACAGACAAGAAGCACAAACTGAAACAAAAGAAGAAGGTCAGAGAAAGAGCGATATGAGTGAGATAGAGTAAACAAATAAGCATATAAATTACAATCCACGTGCTACATCACTAAAATGTGCATGCATGCTTGTACAGACAGGTTTGACATTTGATTACCGTTCTTGTCCCTCCTCCTGTGTCTGTACTTCTCTCCTTTCCTCCACCACAGTCCATCATTTTATTCCCTCTTTCATCTTCTGTACATTTCATCTGTTGTGTAAAAGGATTGTGCTGCTCTTTGAAACAACAGTTGCATAATGAACTGACATGACAATGTCAGCAATGCTTGTCCGTGAACTCTGACAAATCATTCGTGCTTTGAAGTGTAGTGTAAAGAGCAAGTCATCACTGAGTTCATTCACAGCAGCAGAGTGCCACAAAAAGGTATTTTGTCACCGTCCTGATTTCTTCGTTGCATATTTCTCGCACTCAAATGTTTCAGATCATTAAACAATTTTTATATTAGACAAAAATAACATGAGTAAATACAAAATACATTTATCTCTCTAAATAAATGATGACTTAACCTACTATTAAGAGAAAAACACGCTATCCAGACCTACCTGGCCCTGTGTGAAAACGTTATCCTATCCCCTTTTTGTAAATCACCAATTAATTGTGATTAACCACATATTTTTAGAAGACTTAATTAAATTTCACTAGCCATTTCCAGCACTGATTACTTCCAGACCCATTGAAACTAGAAGTCACTTACATAAAATCTTTCTAACAAAGTGAAGGGGGCTAAAAGATCTCAGAAAGTAACATATCATGCCACGATCTAAAGAAACTGAAGAACAGATGAGAAACAAAGTCATGGCATCTTTCAGCCTGGAAAGGGTTACAGAGCCATCTCTAAGGCTTTGGGACTCCTGTGAACCACGGTGAGAGCCATTCTCTATAGATGGAGACAAATTGGTGAAAGGCTATCAGCAATGACATGACGTTTTTTATCCAATAGAAGCACTCTCATATCACACGTGAAGGAAATGGTGGCTGTTTAACTCTGGCTTCAGGCTGACCAAGATCAGGTTTTGGTGGACGTGAGATCATAACACAGGTGTGCCAAACAGTCATCAGTGGCGTGGAGGAAAAAGAGAGTCCAGCCACAGGTAAGCTTCCTTGATAGGAGAGTCCTCAATCCTCCTTGGTTCTTTCAAATTCTCCCGCATCCAAATAGCTGAATATTCAAAATTTACACCAGCCTCCATTCTGTGTACCTATGGAGAAACCGAAAACAAAGGGGAGGGAAAAAACAGTCTGCAAGACATGTAACACCGAGCCACGCAGGATGAAATCCCTTTGAGCAGGTAGAAGCTCCCAAAACTTCCTCTAAGATCCAATCTAATATGTCAAAAAGGAAAAACTGTGAAAGTCTATGCCAGGGTACTGGAATGTTGACTCCATTTGTTAGTCGAACACTGGATACAGGAGTAACAATGCGGTTTTCGTCCTGGTCATGGAACACTGGAACAGCTCTTTACCCTCTTAAGGATACTTGAGGGCGCATGGGAGTTTGCCCAACCAGTGCAGATGTGTTTTGTGGACTTGGAGAAGGCATTCAACCGTGTCCTATGGGGTTGCTTCGGGACTACGGGGTGTCTGGCCCACTGCCATGGGCCATTCGATCCTTATACAGCTGTTGCAAGAGCTTGGTCTGCATTGCCGGCAATAAGTTGTGCTCGTTTCATGTCGGGGATGGACTCCGCCAGGGCTTCCCATTGTCACCAAATCTGTTCATAATTTTTATGGATAGAATTTCTAGGAGTAGCCAAGTGGTGAAAGGCTTCCACTTGGGTGGTCTCAGAATCTCATCTCTGCTTTTTGCAAATGATCTGGGTCTGGTGGCTTCATCAGGCGACGGCCTCAAACTCACACTGGAACAGTTCACAGTCGAGTGTGAAGCGGTGGGAATAAGAAGCAGCACCTCCAAGTCTAAAGCCATGGTCCTCAGCCGAAAAAGGGAGGTGCCCACTCCGGGTCAGGGATGAGTTCCTGCCCCAAATGGAGTATCTAAGTGTCTTGTTCATGAATGATGGGAGAAGGGAGCGGGAGATTGACAGACAGATTGGCGCAGCAGATGCAGTGATTGGGACGCTGTACGTTATGGTGAAGAGAGAGCTGAGTGTAAAAGCGAAGCTCTGACTTTTCCCCTTCATGACTGTGTTTTTCAATCATAGTATACTCAATATAACTTCTTTTTCAGATTATACACGTCAAAGTCACAGATTCTCTCGAGATTAGTGGTCCCCTCAGTGTCTCACTCCCTCCCATCCCGCTCTCTCTCTCACACACACCCTCCAAGGCCATTCTGCACAAACAAGTTAATCTACACTGGTTCTCAGTGAGAGGCCTGTTATTAGAATAATTCTTATATTGGTTAAACTTATACCTAATTATATTCTGATCAGTATTAAGCAATTAATGATGATTAACTATCAACAAAATCACACATAAATTATGATTCTGTGTTTATTTATTAAAATATACTTAATACATTTCTCTTCTTTAAATCAAGGATAACGATGGGCCGGAGACACATTTCTTGTTGTTCACATTACTGCAGCAAGTCTCATACACAGACATTAATCTGCCAAGGTTGAAGCTGAATCACGTCTATGCACACAAAATCCAGACACTAAAATAATTTTCATTACTCATTTAATACATTTCTCATATTAATTAGACTGATACTTTTTAGATTAAGAATCAAAGATGATTTACTAAGCAAAAGCACATATATGCATATATGGAGTTGAAGCAAAGTCCAAAAATAAAGCAGTTCAAAAAGTGTTATAAAGATATGATCTTCATGAGTTATGAAAAAGGGAAAATGTTGAAATTCAGTGAATGT